>NC_141694.1:1754225852-1754806605 GCF_964263255.1 Lissotriton vulgaris | reverse complement strand
TTCTCTCTCTCTTTCTCTCTCTCTCTTTCTCTCTCTTTCTCTCTCTTTCTCTCTCTTACTCTCTTTCTCTCTTTTTCTCTTTCTCTCTCTCTTTCTCTCTCTCTCTCTTTCTCTCTCTTTCTCTACTCTTTCTCTCTCTTCTCTCTCTCTCTTTCTCTCTTCTCTCTCTCTCTTTCTCTCTCTCTCTCTCTCTCCTCTCTTCTCTTCTCTTTCTCTTACTCTCTCTCTCTCTCTCTCTCTTTCTCTCTCTCTTTCTCTCTCTCTATCTCTTCTCTCTCTCTCTCTTACTCTCTCTCTCATCTCTCTTCTCTTTCTCTTCTCTCTCTTTCTCTCTCTCTCTCTCTCTCTCTCTCTTTCTCTCTCTCTCTCTTACTCTCTTTCTCTCTCTCCTTCTCTCTCTTTCTCCTCTTTTTCTCTTTTTCTCTTTCTCTCTCTTTCTCTCTCTCTCTCTTTCTCTCTCTTTCTCTCTCTTTCTCTCTCTTTCTCTCTCTTTCTCTCTCTTTCTCTTTCTCTCTCTTTCTCTTTCTCTCTCTTTCTCTTTCCTCTCTCTTTCTCTCTTCTCTCTCTTTCTCTTTCTCTCTCTCTCTCTTTCCTCTCTCTCTCTCTTTCTCTCTCTCTTTCTCTCTCCCTCTCCTCTCTCTCTCTCTCTCCTCTTTCCGCTCTTCTTTCTCGCTCTCTTCTCGCTCTTTCTCTTCTCTCTTTCTCTTTCTCTCTCTTTCTCTTTCTCTCTCTTTCTCTTTCTCTCTCTTTCTCTTTCTCTCTCTTTCTCTTCTCTTTCTCTTCTCTTTCTCTTCTCTTTCTCTTCTCTTTCATGGGCATCGGCTCCATCCCCAGACTGTTATTTTCCACCACCTGGCTCGGATGTTTTTCCAGCGCTCCGTGTTGGAACCGATTTCCTTCGGCGCGCAATCCTCACCAAACTACAAAACTTCGTTTTGAACGCTTTCCAGTCTACGCTAATCTTCTAACATCGAGGATCTAGATTCCGGTCGACGGCCTTCGGGCCTACCTAGGCCTCAACTCCAGCTCATGGAAAGGACGCCATTTAAGAAGTGTCCTCAATGTGGGTTGTTTCCCCACACCGACCTGCATGAGGTGTGTAACCTCTGTCTCTCTCCGGAGCACGAGGCGAAAGACTGTTCAGCTTGTGCCTCTTTCCGCTCCAAAAAGACTATCCGGGCCCGAAGAGCGAGGAGAACAATGGCTCAAAGATCTTCAGCTCCGATTCTGGACGACATCTTCGAGGAGGGCGTCAACGTCCCTGAACAGCATGGCGTTGACAGCAGCTCCGAAGCAGACGATTCCGAAGTAGAGGACATCACCCCAGCGCAGCGGGTCGTAAGTAAGACAGTCGACCCCGACCCCTCCTCGACACAGAAGGCCCCGGTCACACCCTCGCCCTCCAGCTCGGGTGCACACCGTCAAACTGCTTCTACTGCCCCACCTTCGGGCCCGGCTAAGAAGCTAACCAAGCCTTCAGGCGACTTGAGCTCGAGTCGACCTTCACACGGTGCAAACGCACATATACCGGCACCGAAAAAGACAACGGCCCCGACATCCAAGCCATCGGCACCAAAGCACTCCACTACTCCTTCGGCACCGAAACCCAGCCCGGAACCAAGCAAGCCCGCTTCGGATTCCAAGACCCCACCGGAACGGAAAAAATCATCGGATCCGAAAAGGTCATCAAATCCAAAAACCATACAGGAACCGAAAAAACACTCTGAACCGAAAAAAGCTTCGGAGCCGAAAAAGACGGCTGCCTCCCCAGTGAAAGACATTGCCAAGAAACCAAAACAAGCCATCTCTGTGCACAAGACTTCCTCCGCACCAAAAGATCAATCCCCTGAAGTGGATTTATCCTACCCAGACCCTGCTCAAAAGACTCTGGCTAAGGACCCAATCACTGGACACCTAGTTTTGGCTCCAAAAAAGCAACCACTGGACACACCAGCTCCAGCTCCGCATTCAAAGAAGAAGGACATGGCTACCTCTCCCTTAAGACTGCCTTCCCCTTCTCTCTTACCTGTACCATCACCACCACCACAGCATTCTCCAGCATCCCCTATCACACCACACAGGGATGATGGCTCTGACAATATGGGGGGGGTAACACACCTGATCCAACAACGCCCACAGGATCCCCAGACCCGTGGGACAATTATACCACCCCAGATGTCCCAAATGTCCCTCAGGATGATCTATACCCCTCAAGGCCTTCCCCACCAGAAGACACTATAGGGTTTATTGAATTAATTCACAGGGCCGCACATTATCATGGTGTAGACATTTATACAGACCCTGTTGAGGAAGACTTCCTGATGGATACATTCGATAATGCACAAAGGTCTTCATCCATCTTGCCCATGCTCAAAGTAGTGATCAAGCATGCTCCTGAAGTCTTCAAAGACCCATCAGAACTCGGGTCATTAACCCTCGGATTGAGAAAAAATATAAGGCTGCCCCATCAGACCCAGCATATATTAAAGGCCCAGTACCACTAGACTCACTTGTAGTTTCCAACGCACACAAGAGAGCAAACTGATAAAGAGTCTAAGCTACTTGACGCGTCAGGCAAAAGAACAGCGTTTGAAGCAGCAAACATGTGGCGTACCGCCAATACACAGGCACTGCTAGCCAGATATGACAGGGCACATTACGATGAGCTAGAGTCACTAATGAGGCACCTCCCTGACAAGTACAAGGATAGAGCAAACTATCTCATCCAGGAGGGGAAAAACATCACAAACAACTATTAGGTGTACCCTAGATGCAGCAGACACGGCCTCTAGGGCAGTTAACAGCAGCGTCTTGATACACAGACACACCTGGCTGCGCATATCCTGGTTCAAACCCGAGGTACAAAGCGCCATCCTTAACAAACCCTTTGACGAACAACACCTATTTGGACCCTAGGTAGATGTATCATTAGAGAAAATGAAAAAAGATACAGACACCACCAAAGCTATGGGAGCCCTGCAGTCGCAGGCTCCCAGAAATTCATTTCGTCGCTCAAACTATTGAGATGCCACCAGGGGATATACTTCAGCCACAGCTTCTACCTCGTACAAAGCCCCTACACAGTCTACCTACAGTAAAGGCTACCAAAGGGGTGGGTACAGGGGTAACAATAACAACCCACGCTCCGCCTCTACCCCTGCCCAATGACTCCCTTCCCCTTCCCCCGCATCATTCCACTCCTGTCGGGGGAAGACTTCAACAGTACCTGCCAGCCTGGGAAAACATCACATCAGACAGGTGGGTGCTCCAAATAATTCAATCAGGTTATTGTCTGGAACTAACATCTACCCCCCCAAACATACCACCCAAGCAACGTCCAATGTCACGGGAACATTTAACATTGTTCGGACAGGAGGTAATATCCCTCCTGCAGAAAAATGCAATAGAAATAGTTCTAGAGCATCAGAAAAACAAAGGAGTATATTCCCCATATTTCCTAATACCAAAGAAGGACGGATCTCGAAGACCCATCCTAGACCTCAGACCTCTAAACATTTACATACAGTTGGATCATTTTCATATGGTCACACTACAACAGGTCCTCCCATTACTGGTATTAAACGACTTCCTTGTCACTCTAGATCTCAAGGACGCCTACTTCCATATTTCCCATCCACGCAGCACACAAAATATCTCAGATTTGTGCTAGACGGACAACACTACCAGTTCAAAGTGCTCCCATTCGGAGTCACAACAGCGCCAAGGGTGTTTACCAAATGCCTAGCAGTAGTAGCAACACACCTAAGAAGACAGCACATTCACGTCTTCCCATATCTGGACGACTGGCTCATAAAAGCCAGCTCATACAGACAGTGTGTGCTAACACTCAAGCTACTATTTCAACTGCTTCACAACTTGGGATTCCGGGTAAATCACGTCAAATCGCACCTGCACCCCTCGCACATACAACAATATCTTGGCGCTACAATAAACACCCAATTAACGGTAGCTTATCCCTCTCCAGCCAGGATAACAAGTGTACAAACTCTCCTAACAATATTCAAACCACAACACTCGCTACCAGCTCGAGTGTTCATGCAACTCATAGGAATGATGACATCTTGCATATCTGTAGTACCTCACGCAATTTTGCAAATGCGTCCACTTCAAGAGTGCCTAGCTCGCCAATGGAACCAGGCTCCAGGTCACTTAACAGACCTAGTGTTGGTAGATGGTCGGACTCACCGTTCTCTGCAATGGTGGAACACCAAAAACCTTTCCTAGGAACGACCGTTTCTAGAGCCAGTTCCCCAAATAGTCATGACAGCGGACGCATCGCTCTCCGGCTGGGGAGCCCACCTACTGCATCACACCATGCAGGGCAGGTGGACGCCGCAACAAAAGCTACTCCATATCAATCATTTGGAGTTGCTAGCCGTGTTTCTAGCTCTGAAAGCATTTCAAACTCAAGTGTCAGGCAAGGCGGTCTTAGTCTGCACAGACCATATGACAGCTATGTACTATATATACAAAAAAGGGGGGACACACTCTCTGCTGCTCTCTCAGTTAGCACAGCAGATATGGAGATGGGCTTTACCGCTAAAAATCTTCCTCTTAGCCCAACACGTCCCAGGAGTACAAAACACTATCGCAGATCTGCTAAGTCGACAAACACAGCAGATCCACGAGTGGGAATTTCACCCACAAGTTCTTCATCTGTTCTTCCAAATGTGGGGACAACCTCAGATAGACTTTTTTGCCACCCACGAAAACGCAAAATGCCTAAACTTTGCCGCCAGATACCCACACCCATTGTCCCAGGGCAATACGATATGGATGAACTGGTCAAGACTATTTCCGTACGCTTTTCCTCCTCTCCCACTACTTCCGTTAGTGGTGCGCAAACTACGACATAATTCCCTGACACTCATTCTAGTCGCTCCAACTTGGGCCAGACAACCGTGGTACACCACGTTGCTGCAAATGTCTGTGGTGCCACATCAAAAACTAAATCCATCTCCACGCCTATTAACGTAGAACCATGGAGAGATCAGACACCCGGACCCAGCTCAGCTCAACCTAGCGATCTGGCTCCTGAGGTCATAGAGTTTGGTACCCCAACCTTCCTCCAGAATGCATGAACATCATTAAAGGAGCTAGACGTCCCACTACCAGAGCATGTTATGCTACGAAGTGGAAACGCTTTGTCATATACTGCCAAAACAACCAAATAGATCCCTTAGACGTGTCTATCCAACACATCATCGGATATCAATTACACCTTCAAAAGTGTAACTTAGCCTATACGTCTATCAGACTACGCCTTGCTGCCATTGCAGCATACTTACAAAACAGACAGCATCTCTCTCTTTTTAGAGTACCAGCTATTAAAGCTTTCATGGAAGGACTCAAGAGAATAATTCCTCCCATAACGCCACCAGCACATGTGTGGAACCTGAACATTGTTCTTACAAGGTTAATGGGTCCTCCCTTTGAACCATTACATACATGTGGATTGCAATTCCTAACTTGGAAAGTAGCTTTCCTGGTAGCAATTACTTCTCTTATAAGGGTTAGTGAACTACAAGCATTTACCATTCAAGAACCCTTTTTTTGTTCAAAGTGGTTCTTCGTATGAATCCTAAATTCCTGCCTAAAGTCATTTCACCATTCCATCTAAATCAATCGATTGAGCTGCCCGTATTCTTCTCGCAGCCTCAAACAGTCGCAGAAAGGGCTCTACACACCTTAGACGTTAAAAGAGCACTGCTGTACTATATCGAAAAACACAATTGTTTCGTAAAACTAAACAACTTTTTGTGTCTTTTTCGCCGCCACATAAAGGCAACCCTATATCAAAATCAGGGATCGCCAGATGGATAGTCAAATGCATACAAATTTGTTACCAAAAAGCAAAACGCTCGTTAACAATTCCTCCAAAAGCCCACTCAACAAGAAAGATAGGGGCTTCAATGGCTTTCTCAGGGAACATCCCCTTAGATGACATATGCAGAGCAGCTACATGGCTTACACCGCACACATTCACAAAGCATTATTGTGTAGATGTGCAAACTAAACAACAAGCCACTGTGGGCCAGGCTGTATTATAAACACTGTTTCAAACAACTGCAACAGATACGGGTTGTCGCCGCTAGGTATGGGTACTGCTATACAATCTATGCATAGTGTGTAATCTGCAGCTCATATGCCTCGAACGGAAAATTCTACTTACCAGTATGCATCTGTTCTTGGCATGTAGAGCTGCAGAGTTACACACGCCCACCCGCCTCCCCGGCTACCTTTATCTGTTCCAGTATTATCTTAATTAGATACAAATCACATGGACATCACTACTTCTTGTACAGCTCCATCACTTCCCTAATGGCGAAAAACAATCTGGGGATGGAGCCGATGCCCATGCGCAGTATTATCCTAAGGAGGAGTCACCTATACTGTGACTCCGAAATACTTTTCTACAACAAAACAAACTGCAAACATCCGGGCCCAACACTAGGTGGCCGTCTATGCATAGTGTGTAACTCTGCAGCTCTACATGCCAAGAACAGATTGATACTGGTAAGTAGCATTTTCCTTACACACCATAGCAAAGCTTGCATCATTGTCGAAGTCCGTCTACCCTGCACTCTGCAAGGGCTTTTTAGGCATACGAGTTCATGGTTTGAAGAAGGCTTCCCCTTAGCACCTTCTTATGCTTTTGTGACATGGTTGTTCGCCACGTTCTACTGCTTCCAGATGGGTATTTTTAACACAGCAGAACTCGAGGTTCAGGCAGACCACCACTATCTGCGACATATACCGCAGTGGTCTTCTCTGGAATGGTATATTCCCACCACTCTCCGTCAAGCTACAGGTCCTTGCTACCATCCCACACCTGCCAGTTTGCTTGCCCATGTTTCAGCCATTGCAACGAGTAGCTGCCCCTAGTAATTAGGTGCTACTCCTGAGGCTCTTCAAGCACAAATCTGTATTGATCTTTGTCTCTTGATGCATATAATTCTTTGCACATTTGTGCCTTGAAGCTTTTAACAAACTTTAATAACTTGGCAGATCTCAAACACAAGTGTAATATATTCCTTAATTAATTGTTCCACCATTCCTTGTTTTGAGTACAGGCTCATTAGGTATGTACATTTTTACCTCTGTGCCCCAATGTGTTTTGGAGTGTCACCTTCAAGTAGACTTGGTTGCACATTAAATGAATTAATAATATTTCGTAAGAGCACTGATACCCCACAAAAAGGCCATCCTGGCACCTAATTCCAAGAGGAGAGCAAAATCAATTACACCTGTTGGAATAACCACGTTTTCAGACCCTTTCTAAAACCAGCATAGTCTAGGGTAAGCCTCAAAGAGAGGGAAAGTATTTCCACAGTTTTAGGCTGCCGTAAGAAAGTGAACGTATTCTGATTCAGCTTCTCTGAAACTTTGACACCAGCAGAAGCTTAGAACGAGAGAAGTGGGAAGCCCGAACTGTCCTATAAAGACAAACTTTTCTAGACAATTGGGTAGGGCCAGTGCCCTTAAAGGCTTTATTAGCTTGGCAGAGAGCCTGAGCAGATAAAACAACAATTCAGCAAACAAATCCCAACAGTATTGTACAATGGATGCAAAAATACAAATGATACATATGAACGGTTAAACACTCAAGAAGGCCTATCTGTGCTTAGGAATACATTTGAAATCTTGCTAATTAAGAGGTAACCCAGTGGTGGAAATGCATGAAACAAATCAGTGATACAGCAGCTCAGCAAAACAGTTCAGCTTGAGGAAAGACCGATTTTATGTATGAGCAAATCCAAATTCTGATGGTGACTTCTACCCATGGATTTCTCAACTTTTGATTGTGCCCAGGCGCCACACTGGATGTGGAAACCTTTTTACATTGCTCTACTGCACAGATAGGAGTCTAAGGATGCCACTTTGTGGCAGGCAGAAGCAGTGGCTAAAAAATCTATGGATCCTGCTGGCGCATGAGGCGTTTTGAAAAAGGCAGGAATTTGTAGTTAGAGTTCCACTAGAAAGAATGTTACTGAAGGCAATTAACTTTTTAGAGTCTCTAATCCTAGTGGTACGAAGTTCTGAAAAACAATCACTTGTGCTTACAGTCCAATTGTTGTTGACAAGAAATGGTTCATGAATACTATGATGTATGCCCTGATCTGTCCAGCGTTTTCTAAATGTAAGTGGCTGAGGCAGGAGGGAGGGCAAATGTTACCAGTGAGGGCGGCATGGGGGCGCCGGTTGGCATCTCGATTCATGAGGGGAAGCAATGAGATAATAGTGATCATTCAAAGAATAAGTGTACACTGGGAAGCAGATAGTCTTTTTGTGTTGAAGACTAAACCTGTGGAAAAAATATCAAGGTGTAGGCACCAGGTTTGTATAATCTGGGTGTAAAGTAGGCCATGTTGGAGAGAGATGCTATATGAGCTACAAGAGCTGCCTTTAAACCCATGGAACCTGGGTAAGGGAAGATTCAATATCAGCAAGAGGGGATCTCATTGGTATCATTTCAAAAGGAAATTTCATAAGAGGAGAAATATCCTCCTGCAGTAAATACAATACCAAAGAGAAATTGGAGGCCAACACATTTGTTTTGTAATATAAAAAAGTTTATACACAACTGGAAACTACAAAGATGTGACATAGACTTCCAACAATAGTGAACTCTGCCCCATGTGAGAAAACCACAAAACAAACCTAGCTGACAGGCCTTTAGTGAGGCAGAAAAGTATTTTAATGTTCTTTTACCAAACTTCTAATTTTACTGATAGTCCATTGGGCATATTAGCCATGTCGGTTGTTTGTTAATATTGACCCTTACGCTGCATATGAGGGTCTCATCAGGACTTAAAATGGTGAGGCACCTGAATAAGCAAGGCCAGCCAAACCCCAGAGAAATCCCCCACCCATAAGTACTGAGGGGCAGGCACAAAAGGAGCTGCAAATCCTCCTGACTTGCAGCAGCGCAACGATTGTCACTGTCTGCTGGGCATCTAACCAGATGCCCAACCAGGCTGGTTGCCCAGTCACCACAACTGGACTCGCTCTCCATACTACGAAAATGTATTTTTAATAACAAACGTATCAGACAGTTACTGCGGGCCCTGGTTACTCCTAATCGGGGGTATTATGACCACCCTGAGTAAATACAATAGTATCCACTGATGAGTGAGCACTCCCCCCGCCCCCCCCCCCCCCACCCTCCCCCCACACCCCCCCCCCCCCCAGTACACCGTTTAGGGTGAGCTAGATTTTACGTCTCAACATAGGATACTGTGATGCCCATTATCTTTTTAGTTTACGATTACTCTTTTATCCAGACTATGGGTCAAAAAATTGTCAGCAAGATTAACAAACTAGCGATTCTGCTAATATGGACAATATAAGTTTTGTTAAAAGAAATCTCGAATACTTTTTTGTCTCACTGCGCTATGCTTGTTATGTGTTTTTTTCACATGGGTCAAATTGCACTATTGTTGAAAGTCCAGGTCAAGTCTTGGTAGCTGGCAATTGTGGATATAACAGAGCAAGTGTGTTGGCTGCTAATTTCTATTTTTCCTATAGTATATATTGCAGAGGTGATTTCTCTAATGAGAAAATGTTTTGAAAGGATACCAATGAGAACCCCTGATGCTATTATAGAATGTTGAGGAGAAATGGCAGATAGGAGTGAAACATGCAGAGACAAGGAGGCAGGTGAGCAGGGGTTGAGATGAGGAACCTCTTGCTTAACACTAAAAACAGCAGGGAGCCATTAAGATTAAATACATCGTGGGAGACGTATTCAAACGCACAAGAGCTGCAAATAATAGCATCACATTTTAGTGCGATTATTGAGACCCGTTAGCCGCATGAAGGAGTTTTTTGTTTTGTTTTTTTGTAGTCCATAGAGATTCGACTGATTTGGTTATTGTCTCTTTCCTGGTTCTTTGCGATTAGTTTGCACTTGCAAGAGAACACAAGACTGAATGTTCAAGGCATGTGGGCTGCTGAATTCATATTTGTGCATAGATCGCCGCCTAGTGTTGGGTCCGGATGATTGCACATTGTTGTCCTGGAAGAGTCTTCGAAGTATCACAAGATAGGTGGCTCCTCCCATGGACTACAGTGCCCATGGGCATCCTTTCCATCCTTAGATTGTTTTTTTCCGCCATTGGGTTTGGATGTGATTTCCAACTCTGAGTTCGGAATCGATAAACTTTTCAAAAAGGCCAAAAGGCCTTCGGGGGCGTCGGTATTGTTATTGCGATCAGTACCAACAACTTTCTTTCTGTAGTTTCTACTCGAAACGTCGAATCGGGCCGCGTGGCCTTTTCGACACCAAGAGGCCTATCGTCGATGGAACGAAGTCCCTTCAAAAGATGCCGCAACTGTAACTCAAAATTTCCACACATAGATAAACACCCTGTGTGTAACAAGTGTTTATCTCAGGAACACAATAAAGCCGACTGCTTAGCTTGTGTGCAGTTTCGATTGAAGAAAACACTTCGGCTTTGAAGAGCAGCGAGACAGACGATGCAGAAGCCAGCGCCTGAGCCGGAGAACATCTTTGAAGACGACGAAGAAATCGTCGAAGCTGAGGACTCGGACAGAGAGTCGGACCAGGGGTCAGAACATGACTCCAGCTACTACGTCGACGACTAAGACGACATCGTCGAGGTAGGGGTCGACGATCCAGGCATAGGAGCCGTCGAGGACAACTCCGGCGAGGACACGGGGCCAACCGTGAGTACGGAGCCCAGTAATGTTACTGATACGCTTCCAGAGGCTCAGGTCGAGGCATCGCCAGAAGGCCTTAGCCAAGACCCTAACATTGATTCTATAACCCCGCAATTCTGCCCGGCTAAGAATATCAGACAAGAGCCATCACTGCAACATTACTATTCCTTGGTAATATCACAACAAAAAGTGAAGGAAGCAAAACAGAAACCGAAACTGATAGACTTTACAGTCTTCGGACCGAGAGGTGCGGATCCATCGGCGCCGAACAAAACCAAAATGGCCGTCGACCCGGCTGGGTCGCATATGAGGGTTGTCGAGCCGAGAGCCAGTACACCCAGAGACATGCCTAAGCTGAAGGCCGTCGAACCGACAAGATCGATGTAGATGCCAGGCAACATAAACAAAGGACTCCCACAGAAGATGTTTGTCGAACCGAAGAAAAACGTCGACAAGCCAAAGACGGTGCAAACAAAGACACTCGACTCGAAAGGAAGAATCGAGGCAAAGGGGTCCGTCGATCCGAGGCAACAAATCATCGCTCCGAAGCAGCAGGCTTCGAAGATGACACAAAAAGAAAAAGTGGTTGTCGAACCAAAAAAAACGGTCAGATCGACCACAATTTCGGCACCGAAGAAGTTCATCCAGCCGAAAAAGACTGTGGAGGCCCAAAAGTCCCTCGGACCGATAAAGTTTGGACTTCCACCGTACATGAGGCAGAAACGGGTCGAACCAACATCGGAAATCGACCCGACGCAAACTAAAAAGCCAAAAACGGGGAACAGAGCTCAAGCACATAAAGAGGAAGAGCAAGAGCCCTCGACAGAAGAACAATCAAAACTCTACGTCGACCCCGATACTGGCAAAGTTACCCTGTTAAAAAGGAAAATCAGACCAGACACTTACTCTAAAACCTATAAAATACCTCTAAAGAAAAAAAGATACTTCTACATCTCCAACTCTTTTTGAGCCAATCAGACCACATGTGCAAGAGACTTATACATATTCCCCCACACACACACAGATGAAGAAGTGGAATATGAGGATAATGAGCTTTATAATTATCCTGTGGACAATGACCAGGACGACCAAACTCAACAATGGTCTGACCCTGTAGATCCTGTAGACTCTCGGCCCATGCAAGACAATACTACATACCCTGTGAAAACTTCACCTACAGAGGACACAGCTGCTTTCAATGCATTGCTAGAAAGAGCAGCATACAACCACCACGTGGAAATGCATGCAGACCCCATTGAGGAAGACATCCTTTTTGATACTTTCAACACCTCTGAAAGATCAGTGAGAACATTGCCAATGTTAAAGGGGGTGCTTAAACACGCAGGGGACAATTCAAGGAACCAACCAGGGCAAGAGTCATTAACCCCAGGATAGAAAAGAAATATAGGCCAGCACCAGTGGACCCTACCAACATTAAGGGACAGCTACCTTTAGACTCTTTGGTAGTATCCAATGCACGCAAACGTGCAAATTCGCAAACTACTGGCGAGGCTCCACCTCCAGACAAAGAGTCGAAGATTCTGGAGGCCTCGGGCAAAAGGGTAGCTGCTCAAGCAGCTAACATATGGAGAATCTCCAACACACAAGCCCTGTTAGCCAGATATGACAGGGCCCATTACGATACACTAAAGCAGATTTTCCAACATCTCCCTGACCTTTATAAGGAACAGGCAGAATACCTAATACAAGAGGGAAAGCTCATATCTAACGCCTCCATTAAGTGTGCGCTAGATGCGGCAGACACAGCAGCCAGGGCTATCAATACCAGTGTCATGCTTAGACGACATGCGTGGCTCCGCATATCTGGGTTTAAAAAAGAATTTCAGAGCACTTTACTAAATCAACCTGTGAACCCTGACTATTTGTTTGGCCCTAATGTGGACACAATATTAGACAGGATGAAAAAAGATACAGAGACAGCCAAGTCTATGGGAGCCTTGCAGTCACAACAATACAGAGGGGGCTCCTTTCGTCGCTCCGGCAACAGAGGAGCTTCAAGAGCAGGCTCAGCACAGCAAACCTCCTACAACAAGGGGAACACGCAAAACACCTATAACAAACAGTAGAGGTGGATACCATGAAAATAACAGTAAGGGTAGAGGACGAGGGAATAACACCACCAGGTCCTCTACCAATACCAAACAGTGACTCTTCGTCACTACCCCCAAACCATGTAACGCCGGTTGGGGGAAGATTACAGCAGTTCCTGCAAGTCTGGAAAAACATCACTACAGACAAATGGGTGAGGCAAATTATCCAGCATGGCTATTGCCTAGAATTAACCTCCACACCACCTAACATTCCCCCAAGACACCGTCCTATGTCCGCAGAACACCTACACTTATTGCAGCAGGAAGTCATCAGCATGCTACAAAAAGGGGCCATCGAACTAGTACCCTTAGAACACCAGGGTACAGGGGTGTACTCACTGTACTTTCTAATCCCCAAAAAGGACGGGTCTCTCAGTCCAATTTTGGACCTCAGACCCCTAAACCAATACATTTTATCAGAGCATTTTCACATGCTCACTCTACAGCAAGTGCTACCACTGTTGCGTCAAGGAGACTTTCTCGCAACACTAGACCTCAAAGACTCATATTTCCATATACCAGTACACCCAGCACACCGGAAATATCTCAGGTTTACAATACAAAATCAGCACTACCAATTCAAAGTACTTCCTTTTGGGGCGACAACAGCCCCAAGAGTTTTCACCAAGTGCCTAGCAACAGTGGCTGCACATCTGAGAAGACAGCATATTCATGTCTATCCATATCTGGACGACTGGCTGATACAAGCACAGTCAGCCCAGCAATGTGCCAGCCACATGTCACACACTATTCACCTCCTACACAGTTTAGGTTTCTCGCTGAACTATCCAAAGTCCCATCTTCAGCCGGCCCACGTACAACAATAGCTGGGAGCGACTATAGACACTCGGGCAGGGAAGGCACAACCCAATTCTGTCAGAATAAACAGCATTCAGACGCTAATCCAAAGGTTCAGGCCCCAAAGCTCGCTTCCAGCCCGAGTGTTTATGCAACTAATAGACATTATGGCCTCCTGCATCTTCATAGTCCCTCACGCAAGACTACACATGCGTCCGCTGCAGGAATGCCTAGCACGTCAGTGGAACCAGGCTCAAGGACAATTAAGCGACCTATTGTTGGTGACCAGTCGTGCATACAACTCTCTGCATTGGTGAAATCCACAAAACCTTTGCAAGGGACGACTGTTCCAAGAGCCTGTACCACAAATAGTCTTAACCACTGACACATCCCTAATAGGGTGGCGAGCCCATGTCCTCCACCACACAGTGCAGGGCTTATATACCACGCAGGAAAAGAAAATGCACATCTACCTACTGGAGCTGATGGCAATTTTTATGGCAATGAAGGCTTTCAAAGTGCCTCTCTGCAACAAGACCGTGTTGATCCGGACGGACAACATGACTGCGATGTACTACATACAGAAACAGGGAGGAACACACTCTCCACAGCTGTCACATCTAGCTCAGAGCATGTAGAAATGGGCCATTCAAAGAAACATTTTTTCTCATGGCAGAACACCTCCCAGGCAAGGACAATCAAATAGCGGATCTGCTCAGCAGACACAGCCAACAGATGCACGAGTGGGAGATTCATCCCACAGTGCTTCAGCCATTCTTCCAACAGTGGGGACAACCAGAGATAGACCTGTTCGCCACAAAAGAAAACGCAAAATGCCGGTACTTCGCCGCAATGTTCCCACACCCGCAGTCTCAGGGCAATGCGATATGGATGAACTGGTCAGGCAAATTTGCCTACTCTTTTCCACCAGCACCGTTGATACCGCTAGTGGCACGCAAACTGCGCCAGCACTCCATGACGCTAATCCTAGTTGCTCCAACATGGGCGAGGCAACCGTGGTACACCACGTTCCTAGAACTTTCTGTGGTGCTTCATCAAAGACTAGAACTAACACCCATTCTCTTAATGCAGAGCCATGGAGACATTCAGCACCCAGATTCGCAGCAGATGAACCTTGCAGTCTGGCTCCTGAAGTCATAGAGTTTGGCTACCTAAACTTACCTCTTGACTGCATGAACATTATCAAAGAGGCAAGAAGACCTACCAAAAGAGCATGCAATGCGGCAAAGTGGAAACGTTTTGTCATCTACTGTAACAACAATGACATCAACCCACTAGACGCATCAACTCAAAATATCATATGCTATCTTATGCACCTACACCGCTGCAATCTAGCCTATACCTCCATAAGGATACACTTAGCTGCCATAGCTGCTTACCTTCATAACAGGCAACACCGTTCGCTATTCAGAGTGCCTGCAATTAAAGCATTCATGGAGGGGCTCAAACGAGTGATCCCCCCAAAGACACCACCTTCACCTGTCTGGAACCTCAACGTTGTTTTAACCAGACTAATGGGACCACCTTTTGAACCTTTACACTCGTGTGAAATACAATTTTTAACATGGAAGGTGGCTTTTCTCGTAGCAATTACTTCGCTTTGAAGAGTTAGCGAGCTGCAAGCCCTAACTATTCAAGAACCATTCTTCCAAATTCACGCAAATAGGGTCGTGCTTAGGACAAACCCTACATTTATGCCAAAAGTGGTATCCCACTTCCACATCAATCAAACAATAGAACTTCCAGTGTTCTTCCCAAATCCACAAGCAGCTCCTGAAAGGGCTCTACATACACTAGACGTTAAGAGAGCTCTCCTATATTACATAGACAGGACAAAAGATTTCAGGAAGACAAAACAGTTGTTTGTTGCTTTTTCACTACAACACAAAGGAAACCCCATTTCTAAATCTGGACTAGCCAGATGGATAGTTAAGTGCATTCAAATATGTTATCTTAAGGCAAAACACACCTTAACAGTTTCCCCAAAAGCGCATTCTACAAGCAAAATGGGGGCATCCATGGCTTTCCTAGGAAACATTCCTCTAGAAGAAATATGTAAAGCAGCCACATGGACAACCATACATACTTTCACCAAACACTACTGTGTTGATGTACATTCCAAGCAGCAAGCTGCTGTAGGACAGGCTGTTCTAAAGACTCTATTTCAGACTGCTGCAGCTGGCACAGGTAGCCACCGCTAATGGAGAGACTGCTATACATTCTATGCACAGATATGAATTCAGCAGCCCACATGCCTCGAACGGAATATGCTACTTACCAGTATGCATCTGTTCTTGGCATGTAGGACTGCTGACATTCATATCGCCCACCCTCCTCCCCGGTGCCTGTTGCAGCTGTAGCATTCATTCTAATTCACATTTTCTTGCATGGACATCTCTTACTGTACAACACTCCATCTCTGCCACAATGGCGAAAAACAATCTAAGGATGGAAAGGATGCCCATGCGCACTGTAGTCCATGGGAGGAGCTACCTATCTCGTGATACTTCGAAGACTCTTCCAGGACAACAATGTGCAATCATCCGGACCCAACACTAGGCGGCGATCTATGCACAGATATGAATTCAGCAGCCCTATATGCCAAGAACAGATGCATACTGGTAAGTAGCTATTCCTTTCGTGCTGTGAATGAATCTTGGGTAGGGAGGGAGTGTTATTGCAATATAGGATATTGTAATGCCCTTTACGACAGCAGTGACGGCAAAGAACTATTATTTATGGTGCAGCACAATGTTATTCTAAAGAGATCCCTTCTCGTAATGCACCTTATTTACAAATCTCCCCTGAAAAAGGTAGGGACCTTCAAAATGTTGGTTCAGTACACTCCAAAATAAATGAAAAAATCCCACCCTTAAAATACTTAGCAGATCACGGACAATGAGGGTGACACATGACAACTGCAGTCTGAAAACAGACTGGCTGGTAGAAAATGACTTCCTTTATCAGTACAGTCTGTCTGGAACCTTTACATTGAAATCCTTATGTGCTCTTTTAACCCCTTGTGTGCGCGTGATGGCCAGGAGCCATCACACATCACTGTGGGCGTGTGCAGAGGACGGCCCCCGGCCATCCAAACCCTGCCCACTCCCTATTTTCCCAGCACCGCAGTTGAATTTGCTCCGCGGTCAAGGGTTTAAAAATGCTTTATTAGCACTTTATTCTACATAGTAATGCTGTGTTAATAGACTTTTATGAGCGTAGCAGCATCAGAAGGGTACAAAGAGGTTACTTGAAACAACCGCGGCTGAGGCCTTTAACTCCTTTTGTTCTGGGGCCCGTCCTACTATGGATCCCGAGCAACTGTACCAAGGACGTCTTCTGCACTTAACTCTCAGTTGTAGCTGTGGACGAGAAGTCAAAGGTTCCTTTGGGGGCATGGGATGGTTGGCAGCTGGGAATACAGATTAGTGAATAAGGTTTCTAACTCAGAGAGCTCGTAGCAGCAATAAATACCTGTCCAACCAAATACTTTTAATAATAAAAATAAGCATTTTATTTCTAGCGTCAAATCCATGGGTACTCACAAACATTTTCCCAGGGCCCAAAACATAAGGTCTATGTTGTGCCCGAGGGGCTCATTGATGCCAGCGGTTGGGTGAGGGGCTTGGGGCGGGTTTGTCAGTGAGGTAGGTGTAGGCGAAGCAAAGGATATACATCTAGGGGCTGAATTGGGAAACGGTGTGAAAGTAGAAAACATGAGATTAATCCCGGCTTACCCACTTTTCCAAATTGTGCCTCCTGTCATATGGGGTTGCTGCATGAGTGTCACACAAGGCTTCGGCCCTTTACCACAGCAACCCCTCCTGGCATTTGGAGTCACTGCAACTGTGCCACGCAGACCTATGCACTTGTTACATGGCATTCTTGCCACGGCGGCCCTCTCATAGCATATGGAGGTCACCGACTTAAGTGTACACATGGGCAATGGCCCAATCGGTGCCGCAGTCATCTCCTCATGCCAGGACTCCACTCGAAAGGGCTCTCCACTAGACCTTGTTCCCTCAAACGCTCTCCTCTTTAAGACCGGGCACACTGTTCTTGGCTAGCAGGCAGGCGCTGTTGCACCAGAGCAGGTGATTTTGGTTTCCCTGGGTGATTTCCCCTCACCCAGCAGGGAGCCTAGCAGGCCTTGCCTACCTACCCCCCTCTCAATATCCTGGAGTTCTGGTCACAGGCAGAAGTCTCGCAGAGGTTCTCCTCCTCAAACAGCCCGTCTGGCTGCTTGGCAGATGACAATTTTGGGGGTTCTAACCTCCCCTTCTTATAGTTCATTTCCAGATGCCAACTGTGATTTAGGGTCTGGATCTTTGAAGTTTTATGTTGGGGTTCTGCTTATTTGAAGTACATCTTCTCCTTTTCCTGTTGAAATACAGTCTTGTCACATCAGGAGAGACTCTGAAGCTGACAATCCCTCAAGACAGGCCTTGGGAGTGACTAGAATTCACAGATGGATGTCAGTCACAGTGATATGTGCATCAAAAGATTCATCTCGGGCTCCCAGTCCTACTTTGTATCATTGCCGTATCAGCCCCACCTCCTTCCTGAGATGTGTCCTGGCCCTTCTTTGTGATCTACCAAGGAGTCAAAGAGCATCCTTTGAAGTGTACAGGGGAGTGTCTCTCCATTCCCCCATGTGTCGCACTCTGCTCTCAAGAATGCAGCAATACACAAATATGTCTGGGGGATTCCTCTACCTCCTCATGTCTTCACCAGGCAGACCAGGCCCTCCCAAAATGGAATCCAGGGTCCTCCACCTAATGTACCATTACATTGTGACTTGCACCCAGTGTATGTACACAGTGCACACACTATCCAGTAGTTACCTCCATGTATTGTACCACCACAGGCAAACATACCCTCAAGCACACATTCACCCTGTGCGCCCTTCACAACTTTACACCCCTTATATACTGTACTTCGCACAGGTACACATACACCCAGTTCGTGCACTCACAATACAAGCACTGCATAGCACTCCACCTTTCATGTACTGATCTCCTCACAGTTACATATACACTCAGTACATGCACTCATTATGCATGCACTGTACAGCTCTATTCTTCTACAGTCCCCTTCCCACACATACATGCATACAAGCAGTGCAGAGTCACCTGTAGCCTTCCACCATTATGAGGGTAGTGCTTCGGGTACCTCTACCAACACAACTGCAATCCATGAGACTGGCCTATGACATGGTACACACACATGACATGACCCTTGTTTGCCTAAAACAACAAAAAACAGCGATAGGGATCCAGACAGCAGTATAGTTGGGCATTCGGAACAGGGGGACTTGTCCATCACCACGCAGAGGACATTTCCATCCCAACAGGCAGGAAAGTACACATATAGTGTTTTCCCTCCCTTACCCTTTATAGCTAGACAAATCTTTGTTTACTTCCTGGAGTCGGGGGAGGTTTATATGGTCATTTTCGTCAGGTTGCCTTACTAATGAGTTGCACTTCCAATATACATTTCTTTTTTTTTTCTTTTTCTGAGTGTTAGAATTTGAGCCTTTCTTAAAAGTTTTCATATAGAATTATTGAAAGTTTTAAACCCATACTGAACTTTAGGATTCTCTATTTCCTGAGTTTGATACACTTTACACAGCTATGCTTTGAGTCTGTTTACTAGTTTTCTTTCTCTTTATGACGGTATGTTTTCATTTGTTCAGGTTATGGAAAATGCTCATTTGGAGGCAATATTAATCCTGGGAGAGGCGTTCAAATCGGATGTACCGTTCAATTTTGGGTCCCAGAGTACCACGGAGCGGATCCACCGCCTAATCCCGGTTATGCTGAAACACCGTCTCATCCCTCCACCTGAGGAAACCTACTCTCTGCACCGAAAGATGGGTGGCTCCTTCCTCATCTGCTCCAAGCTGAAAGCCGAGATCCCATGCAAGAACATGTTTGACGGGGCTTATAAAAAGTACTGGGATGGCAGAGATGATAAACCGGAATAGCGAGTCCATCGAGGTGTGCGCATTGAGACCCGCGTTATAAGGAGAGATGCCACACAGTATACTATACTATCCTAGTGGCAATGTCCTGCTGACTGTTTCGAGGTGCACTAAATCATGTGTCCCAGATGCTGCAGTAGAAGATTTTAAGAGAAGTATTCCCCCTACAGTGCCTATGTGTATTTGCTGCAGTTCTGCGGACTTTATGGTAGTCTCGAGTTAATGAAGTTGTATTAATTAATGAATTCCCAAACTGTACGTTTTTATTCTTCCTGGCACTGTAAAGGACCTTAACATGATCATTGAAGCAAAGCTATTGCAAATTGTATGCAGATTTTACAATGATTATGGATTTCCACGAGAAGATATTTTGCTTGAGGGAAGTACTGCAGGAAAAAGAACATATTTACTAACTGGTATTCTACTTAAAACTTAGGTTTTTACTTATTTGTATGCTTTTCTCTCATGGGCAGAGTTGAAATGTAGGTGTATTAATGTGAACTCAGCATAGAAAACAGATACTGATAAAATCAATAAAATCTTTTTTTTTTTTGTTTTGTGGTTTATTTGGCAAGGAGCCCTATTTGTGTACAAACCAACAAATGTTGCGGCTTCCAAAAGGTGTTAAAAAAAATAGGATGCAGCTAGAAATGTTATGGCTTTTGGTTTATCAGATGTAAATAGAAATCATTTTATGTTTGCATTTTTGTGTTGATGTGGTCTCTCCAGAACCACCCTTTTATGGCAGGGTACTGGTGACTCTTCCAGGAGTATACTAATCGATACACACTCCCTCCAGACCCACTAATTCAATGGATTTTATAGGATAAATCTAAAAGAGGATCGACTTTCTGATTGTTTTGAAGTCCTACTCGTAGATTGACCCGGCATATAATTTAGAGCGAGTGGTTATCTGTTTATATGCTCTGGTGAATCGATCTCATTGACGGTAGAAAGCTTTAATCTCGACTTGTGCCAAAAACGCAGATGGATATTGTATATATGCTAGGGAACATGGCAGCTGTCATTTTGTGTTGACAGTTGAAAGTATATGAATAGGGAAAAGTGGAGCTGGAACATAGCATCAGTTTTATGTCTCCAAAAAGCGTGATGTTTTCATGTAAAATATCAATCTGTAAGTGAACTGCTTGTGATGGTGCTTGCTTGCATCACATTGTACAGTGAACATTGCACCATGAAGGTTTTGTTCTGATGAAATGCTATTTTTTGTATTTAGATTTCTTTATTTCCTGATATCCTCTTTTCTGGTCTTTGCCATCTCAAATCTTCCACTGCCTAAGGAGGCTGTGGATGTAATCTTAAACTGATGAAAATGTCATGTTTTTCTTTGCTTATTGAATCAGTCTGCAGTAGTGTACAGGTGTTCTTCCATACCAGTAAATACGTTTCTTAACTCTTGATTTTATTGGGATGGTGGATTGTATTTGAGCGCCCAGCAGTTCAATTGTTGGGTTTGAAGTTCTCACCAAACCTTATATTACTTTTGTATCCTATTGTTGCCTCTTTTCCCTTTGTACCTACTACATGTTTGTTTAGCAGGATCTCTGCAGAGCACTTAATCACTCGTGCATTTCGTGTTTTTTACCAGAGCTGCAGAATTTTATAGAAGTCATTGTTCTATCCTGGAAGGTCCTTTTTTCTGGCTACTTAAGGAGATTGTCTTGGCTCCTTCATTGTATTGTAGTAGCAATACAATATTTTTCAGCTCTACATGTGTATGACTGGCTTAAAGGATGGCAACATAACTTTACACCTCTTTTATCAAGTATAGAGACTCCGCGACAAGTCGTTTTTATCAATGGTTGGCCATGTAAAGAGATGGCTATGTTTTGGATAAAGTGGTGTGTACTCCCTGCCTAAACAATCTTTTGTCAAGACCAATATATTCAGTGTTTATTTCTGCCCCATCATTGGGTGTGGATTGACTTCATTTGATTTTCTTTTGATTTTTTTTTTTTTATATGTAGACAGAGTTCAAAATCTGCATGTACGCAGAATAATCTCAAATTAGCCTTTAAGGCTGCAAGGCAGACCTGCTTAATGCCGTCCACCTGTTTAATTGTCAATGTCCTACTCTTTACTTTTTTCATAGCTACTAACTGGTACATCATGTTATGTTATGTTCAAGCAGTATTGGATGTGCTTTTACCAGAAATCTGTATTATAGCCTCAGTGGATATCTGCAAGCTTTTAATTTGCTAATAGCTCAACAGGATATCTATTGAAACTCATTCTAGCATTTCTTTCCATAGTCCACATACCTTTTCAAAGTATCCTGCTGTTTCATAGACTTTAATTGGAGTGAGCGTCTAACATACCTCTCTTTAATTTAAGCTCATAACTAACACTTGTGTAGTTATTCTTAATGGAGAAGGGTGCAATCAAAATGGGGTTTAAATTGCAGTTTTATCCATTTCTGCATTGGAAAAGTGAGCAGTAATAGGTAATAGCATAGTGGCATTTTCCTCTTTATTCTAATTTCTCATCCTCTTGGGCAGCGGAATGATTTAAATGATTGGTAAAGTGTGAAAATAAAGAACTGTTAAAAGTTAAGTAAGATGTTCTTTCTTCCTGTCAATGGGGCATTTCAAGATTCTGCTTCAACAAAAGGTTGTACTGCGCACAATTTTAAATGATTTAAGTCACATAGGCAAAGAATGTATTTTTGGAAGGCTTTTGTACAATTATTGTAACATTATGGATCTTGATTTCAATTAAAAAGTACTTATGAAATGTTTGCCTGGTGTATTTTATCAAATTTATAGTAGCACTGCTTGCATTATATTTTAATTGTGGTATAAACTCCTTTTGTGTTTCTTTGTTAAAATTAACTGCCTCTCTATTTATTTTGCGCCTTCATTTATGAGAAGTAAACATTAAAAAATTAAAAAGTAGTGCAAATGTAAGAGAAGAAGTTAGGCATGGGTGATTAACATTGTTTGTTGGCCTGTTTTTAGGTCTCACCTAGCGACGCAGCCCATGCGCTGCCCGCCTTGGCGAGATTTATTGTTGTCTTTTTCTTTGCCATAGGGGGGCAGGAGATGTGCACGCGTACAGAGGACAGGAGATTTGTACGTGTATGCGGTTTGCTCGCTTCCTCCTTCCTTCCATCAGGCCCCTTCTGCTTCCGAGGACAGGAGATGTACTTGCGTACGCTGCTTGCGCTCTCCCTCCCTTCTTTCATCGCTCCCTCCCTCCTTCCATCAGGCCCCTTCTGCTCCTGAGGACAGGAGTGTGCAGGCATACGCGGCTTGCTCGCTCCCTCCCTCCTTCCATCAGGCCCCTTCTGTTTCCGAGGACAGGAGATGAGCAGGCGTTCGTGGCTTGCTCGCTCCTTCTATTCGTACAGGGAGCAGGAGATGTGCAGGCGTACGCAGCTTTCTCACTTCCTCCTTCCATCAGGCCCCTTCTGCTTCCATTAAATGCTGCTGCTAGTAAGAGCCAAGCGTAGCTATAAACGGGCGCTGTACCAGTTCCCAGTCCTCGCAGCCCACACGCCAGAGGTTGCATCCTTAGAATTGGAGTCACATTATATACTTGTTTCAGTACGACGCATTAGAAAGGGGAAAAAAAAACACATCACGTGCTTCTGAGCCGAGGCTCCGCCGACACTCCTGCAAGCCCATAAACACTCCTGGGGCATGTGACAAACTTCACACAGCAATAAAACACTGTGCTTCCCCTCTCCAACTTCCTAAGGGCACCACTAGGAGCCTGGTGACGGGCCAATGAATGTCTCCTGTGCAGCACCGGCAGTCCATTGCTCGAGGGGCCCCTCTGCAGACCCCCTTACTCCTCTTATCCTGTTCTCTATCTACCAAAGTCCCATGATGCTCTCTTGGAACAGAGTTTGCAACCTCAGGCGAAGAGTGTGCTCAGCTGAGAGTCGGGTGGAGGTGAGCTTAAGAATAAGGGGTGCTGAGGTGACACTTCATTGTGGTTTATATTAAGGTTATACAGTGTGTGTGTGTGTGTGTGTGTAGGAATAGCTCTTTGTGTCCTGCATGTTTTTGTACTTATAGTTTACATACGTGAGGCATCACATATGTTTGTGTACACTGTAGCTTTGTTAGCAAATATTGTGTCTTTTTTGAGGGAACACTTTGTCTGTGTTTGCCCTCCAGTCAGCGCTAGGGTGTCACCATTATCTGTAAGCCTGCCTACCCACGGAGTGGAGAAAAAAAACACCTTAACTCTGCAAAAGATGTAGCGCAAACGTGGAGTGCTTTACATGAGCACCAGGTACATGACATAGGGACATATCAATGTTTTGAATCACAGGATGTTGAGCCAACATTCGGCTCGATCCTGCTCTCTCAGCTCAAAGTCGGCAGTCTAGACTTACCCCACAACCTCAAGAACCAGAACTGAAACATTTTCAAAATTATATACGATGAAGTCACAGTTGTTGCTTATTTATCTAATGCAATTTACAACTATTGACAAAGATAATACTCCTGTTTTCATTTGTGCAGATTTATATAGCACAAACCCGATCCAAAGGTAACTGATTCTCATGTAAAGTGCCTCGATACCCTTCGGGTCGAGTTCGCGCTACATAAATCTGCAAAAAAATAACAGAAGAGAACTGCTTGAAATAAGAGATTCCGAGAATTTGCTGCCAACTTTAGAGCTGGAGAACTAGGTACGAGCCTTGGCGTCGGCTCAGCTTCCTGTGATTCTGGGCAAATCACTTAATCAATGCAATGCAATAGGTCTCGCATTTACGTGAGTTTAAGCTGTTGGCATTGTAAATGACAATGCCTTTTATTTATGTTTTAAAAACAAAAATAAAAAGGAATGTCATTTCCAATGTCAATAGCTCAAACTTGCGTAGATGCGAGACCTATTGCATTGCAAATACTTGCTTGTAATTGAGACCGTAATTCTGTATGACCACCGAGTTGAGCTTCTAAATTGTTTGTCCTCTTTCGTTTTTGACTTACCTGGGATTGTTGGGAACCCCTATTGTTTCATTTTTTGGATTATCTGAGCTCATTTTCTCTGCTGGCTATGAAGAGTGTCTTCTATATGTGCGGAGTTTACTTCTTTTGATGTTGAGGGTGGGCCACTGTTATCGGTTTGGCCTCTTCCTGTGTTGTATGAGGCAGCCAGAGATCCCAAGAAGTTTAGTGTCCACATAATGAATCCAAGGTTTCTGACACTGGTGTCAAGTAATGTTGGTTCTCCAAGCTGTGGCAGCCACAGTAAAGAGGGCAGTTCCAACAACATGCTGTGCAAGTGAGGATTTTGATTAAATTAAGTTAAGGTGGTCCTGGCTCAATCCATTTCTATGTGTCAGCAGGCATTGTCCACAGTGTAATGTTTGGTGTTTGAGGCTTTTGTTAGTCCTGAAATGATTTGGCTCCAGGAATAGTTGGAGTGAATTAAAATGAACTGATTAGCTGCGCTTTGAGCACAGAGATCAAATTGTGGAGCCTTGTGGAACACACAAGTGTACTTCAGGCGCGATGTAGTTTAAGGGAGGGGGGTGTGTGATGAGAGGTTGAACATCTGAATCTTACATGAATAAAAGGCGGTTCCTTTCCTTGGGTGCCCTTTTGGTCCAGTTGGCAGAAAAGCATAGGTTGGGCATATAGTGTTGAAAGATGCTGAGAGATCTATAGGTAGGACGGGAGTTTCCCCTTTGAGATTAGCGGTTGTTTTTACGCCTTCCCACAGGCACATCATTCCACACAATGTGGATGTCAACTTCGGCCTGTGACAGCGATTTTTCACTCAAATTAAATATCTTCAATTAAACTTGCCAGGAGGCCAAGAATAATCCTTTAAAACATTTTTGGTAGTTTCCTTTAATAGCCTGTGTTTTTAGTGAAATAATTTGATGTAAGATGATTTCAGGTTATAAATGAAGGAGTAGTTTCTGTCCTGTAACTCCAGTTCTGTAGTAGGGGTATCTCTGTTATAGTCATAATCTAGTGAATAGTCCCGCCCATGTGCGTGGACCCCGGCAATCAAAAATAATCTCTTAAGTTGTTGAAAATAATGCAGAAACTGCAAAGACACTTAAGAGAGAATTTAAAGACAAATAATGCAGCCTATATCCACAGGCTACACTGTCCAGTACTTCAACTAGAAATTCCACCAAAAAAAAACACCACACACAGCACAGCCTGCTAGTTTCTACCATAGAGAAACTTGCCTCCCCCAGTCAAAGACTCAGGAATGATAGAGAGGAAGGCAGGGACAGACAAGCCCCATAGGCTGCCATTATGTGGCTTAAATAGGATACTGTGCCTTTAAGGGAACTTTCCAGAACTTCTCCCAGTATCCCAGAATGCATAGCAGGTCCCTCTACTTTCAGTTCTTTTTGAAGGCGAAGCATGCCAGACCTGTCGCATTCTTTACATGATGAAAAATCTCCACCGGGGAGGAGGGCGGGCGCTTATGACTATAACAGAGATACCCCTACTACAGAACTGGAGTTACAGGACAGAAACTACTCCTTCTGTAGTAGGGGATCTCTGTGTATAGTCATAATCTAGTGAATAGAATGGCAAGCCCATCCCCACACCAAAGCGGCGGTGGAGAATAAATACATAACGCCACTACTGTGCGAACAAATTCCGCAGCGAAGCCTGGCCAACCTGAGCGTCTGCCCTGGCGTCAGTGTCCAGGCAGTAATGCTTAGCAAAGGTATGAACCGACTTCCAAGTGGCTGCCTTGCAGATTTCAGCAATCAGCACGTTACGGAGCAGAGCCGTCGTGGCAGCTTTGCCCCTGGTGGAATGAGCCTTAGACTTCCCTCCTAAGGTCTTATTAGCCTTCTGATAACACAATTGTATGCAGGACACAATCCACCTAGAGATGGACTGCTTAGAGGTCGCAAGACCCGTCCTGACTGATCCATAATTGACAAACAACTGGTCAGACCTACGAATATCTATGGTTTTATCCAGATAAAATTTCAACACCCTCCTCACATCCAGGGAATGGAGAGACCTCTCCGCTGGGGATGAAGGGTTCTGAAAAAACGTAGGCAAAGTTATAGTCTGGTTGACATGAAAATCAGAAATAACCTTGGGAAGAAATTTAGGGTGAGTACGCATAACAACCTAAGCAGCATGAAATACAGTATAAGGTTCATTACAACATAACGCCTGAATTTCACTCACCCTGCGGGCCGATGTAATGGCCATGAGGAACGCCGCCTTCCAGGACAGGTGCTGCAACGAAGCCTTATGAATAGGTTCAAAAGGCTCCTTCATCAATCTGGACAGCACCACATTCAATTCCCATGAAGGCGAGGGAAGCCTGACAGGAGGGAATACTTTCTTCAAGCCTTCCAGAAAATCTTTGATCACAGGGATCTGGAAAAAGGACGTCTGTGAAGGGCATTTCCTGTAGGCAGTCAATGCAGCAAGATGTACCTTAATGGAATGGACATTAAGGCCAGACTGCGCCAAATGTAAAAGGTAAGGAAGGATGACATCTTCCTTGCAGGTCGTAGGATCATGGTTCTTAGACTGGCACCAGATACAAAACCTCTTCCACTTGTAAGCATATGAAGTCCGAGTGGAAGGTGTCTTAGACTCCTTCAGTATGTCCATGCAATCATCGGGCAGATTCAGATGGCCATATTGCACTATCTCAGGAGCCATGCCGCCAAACTCAAAGACGAGAGGTTGGGGTGTAACATCCGTCCCCCGAACTTCGTGAGAAGGTCCGGCCTGCACGGCAACCGAATGTGAGGAAGGAGAGACCGGTGAAGTAGGTCCGTGAACCACCACTGCCTGGGCCACTCCGGGGCGATGAGTATCATCCGAGCTCTGGACCGGGCCAGCTTGATGAGCACCGCCGGAATCAGGGGAATGGGAGGAAAGGCGTACAGAAAGCTGTTCGTCCAGTTGATCCATAACGCATTCCCCAGAGTCCCTTGTTGGAAGTATCT
Organism: Lissotriton vulgaris; assembly: GCF_964263255.1. NCBI lineage: Eukaryota > Metazoa > Chordata > Amphibia > Caudata > Salamandridae > Lissotriton > Lissotriton vulgaris. Next base: position 1,754,779,055 of record NC_141694.1, on the reverse strand, counting down.
GGAGGCGAAGTCTCTGCACTTGCTGTTTTCGGCGGTGGCGAACAAATCTACGTCTGGAGTTCCCCACCTTGCGAAGACTTCTCCTAGTACTTCGTCGTTTATGACCCATTCGTGGTTTTCCTGGAGCAGTCTGCTCAGTGCGTCTGCCTGAACATTCTGCACACCTGGTAGATGGGTGGCCGTTATCGCGAGTCCTCTGGCCAGGAGCCAGTGCCAGTTCGTCTGCGCCTCCTGCGACAGAGTGCGCGATCTCGAGCCCCCCTGCTTGTTGAGGTAATACATCGTGGTGGTATTGTCCGTCTGTACAAGCAGAAAGTTGGTCTGGAAGGACGAAAGAAAGGCCTTCAGCGCCAAGTGAACAGCCCTGAGTTCCAGGAAATTGATGCGATACGTGGCCTCCATCGGTGACCACGTGCCTTGAATCTGTAGAGTCCCGGAGTGCGCTCCCCATCCCAGAAGAGACGCATCCGTCACGACAGTCTGCGTGGGAATGTCCTTGTGAAAGGGAACCCCTCTGAGGAGATTCTCCGCCGAACACCACCACTTCAGAGACTGAAGAGCATGCAGTGACAGGCGAATCTTGTCGTCCCAAGATCCTTTCCTCTGATCCCACTGGTCCTCCAAGCACTCCTGCAGCGGTCTCATGTGCAGCCGTGCGTGTGGCGTCAGGAAGATACAAGAGGCCATCGATCCCAGTAGAGAAGACACCGTCCTCACTGTTGTAGATGGAGTCGTCATAAGAGCCTGAGCCTTCCGAAGGAGTGATAATCGTCGCTCTTCCGAAGGAGACACGCTTGCTGACAGCGTATTGATGGAGGCTCCCAAGTACTGTATGCATTGGACCGGAGTCGGGACAGACTTGGCCATGTTGATGTGCAGCCCCAGCTTGTTCAAGAGAATGCACGTCTTCTGGAAGTGTGCTCGCGCTTCCGAGAAGGAGGATGCCTTGATCAACCAATCGTCCAAGTACGGGTAGACGAACACCTTGTGTTTCCTCAGGTGCGCTGGTACCACCGTCATGCACTTCGAGAACGTTCTCGGCGCAGACTTCAGTCCGAATGGGAGTACTGTGTATTGATAGTGATTGGTGCCGACTTGGAACCGCAGGAACTTCCTGTGTTTGTATGCAATGGGCACATGGAAGTAAGCATCCTGTAGGTCTATAGCGCATAGCCAGTCTCCCTGTTGCAACTGAGGGTAAATCTGATGCAACGACAGCATGCGAAACTTTTCTCTGCGAATCCGCTTGTTTGCCTGTCGCAAATCCAGAATGGGCCTGAACTCGATCTTGTCCTTCTTGCGAACCAGAAAGAACCGGGAGTACAGACCTCTTCCTCTCTGAGACCGAGGTACGTCCTCTATCGCCCTTTTCCTCACAGGATATCCGCTTCCGCCTGAAGCTCGCGCAGCTGAAACTGCGAGCTGACCGGGGGAATAGCTGGAGGAGGGCTGGTGAACCGAAGACTGTATCCATTGCAAACAATATTCAGCACCCACTTGTCCTGAGTAATTTTTCTCCACTCTGCCAGAAAAAATTGAATGCTTCCCCCTACCGGAGTGGGTAACGGATCCGGGGGAAGTAGGTTCCTAGGGCCTAGACCCCGCCTGGCCCTTGGGCGCTGGAGCCGACTGCTGGCCTCCCCTGCCCTTCTGGCGCTTCTGGAACGGCTTACGGAACTGGTGTTGCTGTTGCGATTGCCCCGAAGCCTGTCCCCGTCTTCGGCCTTGTCTGCCGAACCGCCGTTGGAATGGGCGGTACTGCTTCTTGGTCTCTTTAGGCTTCTCCAGGCCTACAGCCGTCAGCGTCTCGGCCTCCGCCTTCATGCGGGCCATCTCGTCGTCCGCATGCTTCCCGAAGAGGGTCTCACCGGAGAACGGTAGATTGGCTACCCTCTGCTGAGCGTCCGGCTTCAGGGACGTAAGCCGGAGCCATGCGTGGCGCCGCTGGTTGACTCCGTGGCAAAATCCGTGAGCAGCCAACAGGGAAGAGTCCGCTGCCGCGCTGATGATCTGGTTGGCCACCAGCATCCCCTCACTCAGTACTTCCATGAAGTCTTTCCGCTGCTCCCGAGGTAAATGCTCCGCAAAGCGCTCGAGGGAGTCCCAGAGGGCGCGGTCGTATCGGCCCAACAGTGCCGTGGCACTCGCCGCTTTCATGGAGGTAGCGGAAGTGTCACAGACTTTCCTCCCCGCCGAATCCATCCACCTTGACTCCTTATCCGGGGGAACCGTGGAGGACGGAGTGGTGGCATGCTGCTTGCGGGCCGCCGTCACAATGACCGAGTCAGGAGGAGGTTCCGTTCTCAAAAAGGCCGGATCCGAATCGGCGGCCCGGTATTTCTTCAGTAATCTCGAAGGGGCCGCCTTTGTCACCGCAGGGGTGAGAAACAAGGCCATCGCCGGTTCTTCCAGGCCCGGCACCAGAGGCAGGAGAGGACGAGACAGATGTTTCTGATGTAAAGTCTCGAAAATGACTGATGTTTTCGGAGTGGGCACCGTCAGGGATATGCCCAACTTCGCCGCGCCCCGTAAAAGGACGTCCTGAAACGCCACCAGGTCATCTATCGGGGACACTCTCGTGTCCGGTGACCCCGATAGGGTGGGCGAATAGTCCCTGGTCCCAGAGGACCTCGTTTGTAAGCGAGACTCGCGCCTCCTACGGCGGTGCCTTGACCTCGTGGATGATCTGCGTCGCGATCTCTCCTTCCTCCCAGAGCGAGAGCGAGACCTGCCTGCACGTGGCCGCTCCTTCGGTCTTCGTGGAGGGGTCTCAGCAGGAACAGCGTGACTCCTGGGACTAGAGTCCCTCTTGCGTCGTTTCGGAGAGGCTGACCGAATCCTGGACGCAGAGCGGTGCTTTTCCGGCGTCGAGCGCCGTTTCCCCGACTCCGGCGTCGATCGCAGTCTCCTCGGCGTCGATCGTCGACTCCTCGACGTCGATCTCCTCTTCCGCGACGTCGTACGCCGCCTTCTCGACGACGAGCGTTCTGTCTTCGACGAACGTCGCCGTCTCCTCGATGCTCTCGACATCGAGGAGCCCCTCGATGTCGACCGGTGCCTTGACGCCGATCGACGGTGTCGCCTCGACGGCGAGCGCCGATGCCGTCTCGACGGCGAGCGCCGATGCCTGTCACTACGCCTCCGGCGTCGGTAAGAAGACCTCGACGTCGACTAAGACGATGACGTCGACGGTGGCTTCGACGGCGACTTCTCGATGACCTTTGACGTCGAGCTGTCCCACCGTCTCGACCCGGAGCCCCGGGGAGAAGGGGAGCACACCGCCGTCATCCCTCTCGACGTCGTCGTCGATGCAATCGACGTCGACGGAGACCGGGACCGTTTGCTGGACTTCCTGCCTCCGGGGAGCCCCCCAGAGGCCTCAGCAGAGGCAGAGGGAGCCTTCCCAACCTGCCCAGACCCACCTGCAGCCTGCAAACGCCTCTCCTCAAGGCCAGAAAGCCTGATCTTCATCCTGTCCCTCAGAGTCCGAGGAGTGAACTTCTGGCAGATGGAACAATCTTCAGGGACATGATCCCCAGGGAGGCACACGATGCAGACCTCATGGGGGTCAGTCTTGGCCTTCTTCCTCCCACATGCTGGGCACTGAACAAACAGGCCAGGCATTTAGGGTCCTAAAACGCCTAAAACAGCACAAAAAGGAGAAGAGAACACCAAGAATAAAACTGCAACACTTTTAGAATTCAAAAGTGTCAAAAAAATCCAATAAACCCTTGAAAAAGGGAGAGCTCAATGCCAGGGTCCTGTAAGCAGGAGCCGGAAAAAAGAACTGAAAGTAGAGGGACCTGCTATGCATTCTGGGATACTGGGAGAAGTTCTGGAAAGTTCTCTTAAAGGCACAGTATCCTATTTAAGCCACATAATGGCAGCCTATGGGGCTTGTCTGTCCCTGCCTTCCTCTCTATCATTCCTGAGTCTTTGACTGGGGGAGGCAAGTTTCTCTATGGTAGAAACTAGCAGGCTGTGCTGTGTGTGGTGTTATTTTTTGGTGGAATTTCTAGTTGAAGTACTGGACAGTGTAGCCTGTGGATATAGGCTGCATTATTTGTTTTTAAATTCTCTCTTAAGTGTCTTTGCAGTTTCTGCATTATTTTCGACAACTTAAGAGATTATTTTTGATTGCCGGGGTCCACGCACATGGGCGGGACTATTCACTAGATTATGACTATACACAGAGATCCCCTACTACAGAACTGTACCATCTTGAGTGGGGGAGTTAATCATGGCCCAGCTAATGTATGTTGTAAGCGTCCATTGGAGAGTTTGACATCGTGCAGGGCTTTACAAGGTCGTGAATTCAGATGCCGACACAGCAAAGAAAGACCATTAGTTGATTCTGGAGTTGATCGTGTCTGTTCATAGATCAGAAGGTCACGGTGCATCTAGAAGCAGTATTTGAGACCATAGGAATGAGTCAAGTTCTCTTAAGGTGTGATGACTTCCTTGATACCACTCCCTGAATTCTGACAACTCCTTGGAATGGCACTCTGCCTTTGTAATGTGTATGGAACTTCAGCTTTGCCGTTTTCCTTGATGGAATCTCAATGAATTTGTGTTGAAAAGTAATGCCAGGTTTGTTCTCTTCATCCATCGCCGTTTCATTGGTGTGCCTTGGTCGTTCATGGTATTTATTGCGTCCAAGTCTTTGAAATGTATTGGTGATACTGGTCTTTTGATGGCACTCTTTGGCTACATGGGTTAAGTGAGTTCAGGGCTTCGGTGAGGGTATGGTCTAACCAAGAGATTGTCATTATTGGGCATGGGGTCTGAATTGTCAGTGGCAATCGGATTTGCATCTAGGCTGGTGAAGGAGGTTGGTTGCTTGTTGTGTGCTTATAATTAGGCTGTGCATTAGTTGGGAGAAAAATACCAAGATGGTCGGTCCAAGAACAAGGGTATTAGATTTATCAAATATGTTCATTGCATGGGTTTTACAAACTTTATAACATATACTAGAACTTTGTAACAAAACCTTCATAATAATTTAATATTTTATTTTAAAAAATTTGCAAGCATTTTTAACACTACATATGACAGTTTAACATTGTTGATTTGCTACCAATGCTCTCATCATGTATTCTGTACTTTCTATGATGGATCCTCCCGAAATCACCCACTCTGGCATGACTGGCTTCTTAGTATGGTCTTCTGATCATCTGCAATGTTCCTGGAGTCCCAGATACTACTATTACTCCCTTTCTGGATAGTAAGCTCACGTTCTGTGGCTTTCCATCACTGTTGACTGCACGTTGATGTCTAGTAGTCAGAAGTTCTTAGACCGAACTCTGAGCAGTGTCTGGGTTCAGGGTAAGCGGCATCACAATGTCACCCTCCTTCACTTAAGACAGAGCTTTGCTTTCTGAAAACTCAGGTATCCAGATTGTGAACAAAGATCGCTGTGCATTAACGTGTCCCCCGGCCGTCCGACGGCACAGTGGGTGTGTGCGGAGGACGGCCGGAAGCCGTCCGAAACATGCCCACTCATTAATTCCCCAGCACTGCGGCGGAATTTGCACCGCGGTCAAGGGGTTAATTAATAAGCAGGTTTATAGCCTGTGTTTATTAATTTATTTTATAATACATTAATTATCCCAGTCTCTTTCTCACATCTCGAAACCAACAGGACAGTATGACGCTAGCTTGTAATAAGAGAGCACTGGATGCCCATTAATATATAAATATCCTGTCCTAATAGAAAATTTGCGGTTAGTGAATCTTTGCCATTTGTTTGAAGAATAGTTGTTAAATACCATTAACCTTCTATGTGCTGCAGCCAAATCTGAAATGAGGTGCAAATATACTTTTATCCATACATATCCTAACATGGGGAACGACTGACTGTTGGAAAAAAGTTTGAGTGGTGAAAAGAAGACGGGCACAATTGTGAGGGAAATGATAAAATGTTACTCGCAAGGACACAAAGAAAGGAGATAGCCACAACATTGGGGTAGGGTAGAACTGATGAAGAATGAACGAGGGAAGGAAGGAAATAAAAGCAAAACGCTTTTATTAGCATTGGCATTACACCAGCCCTAATATTTTTGTATTTTGATCAAAAAAAGATAATCATTCTCAACCACTGATTTTTACTGTTTTGAAAAACATAGAAAACAAAAAGCATTCGGAATTCACAACACATAAACGGTGAAAACAGGAAAGCCTAACTTATGAATATCTTCCTGTGCCAGAGTAGACTAAAACAACTTTGTTATCAGCAGAAGTTCTCCTGTGATGTCAATTTTGACTCTGTTTACAAGGCTTTCACAACATTGTTCTAGGTTGTGGCACTTTAGACACCAAGGTGATAGCTGTAGTTGTGGCACATCTTCATAGGTCCGGGTGTTGAGTATTCCCCTACCCAGCTGATTGGCTGCTGAAGGTGGGGCTGATGCAGCTGGTCTTGGACTACTTGGAGCCCCACAGCATCACTGCTGTGGGCCTTGAACTTTTCTGTCACTCTTCCCAAGACACACAACCTTCTCGGGGCCTTCTGTTCATAAGGACAGTACTGGACACAACATCGGAGATTTCTCCTCTCAGAAAATTCAGGGCATTCTGGTAGGATTCCATTGTTTGAGTCTAGCCCTGATAGTCCTTTGCATGCTGCTTTGCTTGCTCTTTTGCTAACTGTTGGTCACTCATGCATGCTGACACATGACTGCTTTGGTCACTCATGCATGCTGACACATGACTGCTTTGCCGTGGTGTCGCCATATGCATATGGTTCCAACATGAGTGGGTGACTGACATTGAGCCACCAGCACCACAATGGATCTCCAGCTGTGGTTGGGACAGGAGAACCTCTACTGTGAGAATTCCTTTTAATCCCCACCCACAGAGGCCACCGTAGTCATGGATGCAACCACCTTAGGGACTGAGGAACTTTGGTCAAATGTCTGTTCTCCAGAGGCGCAAGGATTGCATCGCAACTTACTCGAAGTGTTTGTAGTTCACCTGGCCCTGAACGACTTATGCCCCCCACACACGCACCCCTCTTTTGCAACCTGTTTGTCTAAATCTATTTGGAAAACAGAAGGGCAATGTGGTATGCAACCAAAAAGGCTTGGTGTGCTTTTGCAATCTCACTGTGCACTGGATCTTGGCTGTCTGTCAACCATCTAATAGGCTTCTTGAACACAAAGCTGCCTGATCATTAGTGGTGTTTCCAACCGGGAGTGGTACAAGCCATCTTTACCTATGGGGCACCCCTAGGGGAATCTTTGCCGCTTGTGAGAATGTGCATTGCCCGCTATCATATGCTTTCTAGTTTCTGTTGCAAGGAGACCTAGGATTTTTTTTTTCTGAAAGGGAATCCCCTGCACCGCAGTACATTATTTCCCCCATTCATTTGATTCCTGAATTGTTGAGGAAACTGCACCAAGCATGTGCACAAGTGATGCTGGTTTCCCTGGTCTGGCAATAATGGCTGTGGTATGCCGACCTCCTCCTGCTGCTGTCACCATGCTCCTCCCAACTTCTGCTCTGGCTTAAGATGGGTTGTCTCCTCTAGCAGTCGGGAGGGCAAGTTTTTCATCCCAACCTCCTGTGCCTCCACCTTCATTCCTGGAGATTGACTGGGACATTTCAGTTCTATTTGCTGTCAGGAGTGGTGGATGCCGTCCTGTTGGCATGCGATCCTTCCACAAGTTCAGGCTTTGCGGGCTTTAAAACCTTTTTCATCCAGGTGTGCAGAGAGGGTATTGACCCTCAAAAGGTGCAACTTTCTGATGCATTTTGTTTTCTTTACCCTAGCAAGTGTGTGCACTGTGCATAATTAAGGCTATGTTTCAGCTTTATCAGCCTGAATTGGGTTGCCAGATTAGCCATCTCTTTTCAAGTCCCTGCTCATTATGAGATTTCTGAAGGGGCTGCCAGATGATTCACCTTTTCTCTTTTACTATGCCTTAGTGGCGTCTTTTCATGGTTCTGACATTCCTAGTGGGAGCGTAGTGTGAGAAAATTCATAGCTTTTGAAGTTAAAGGTGGTGATTTTGGTACCCATTGGGGAGCTATAAGAGATTTGTGTCCAACCTCCGATATCCTTGTTTTCAGATAGGCTGATTTTGAGCAAGGCATCCTTTCTGCCAAAGGTGTTGAGCCCGTGCCATGTGGATCAGTCCATCACTCGACCCACATTCTACCTCCTGTCCCATTCCATCGAGGAACAGCTACATACACCGGGTTTCTGCAGCGCAGAAAGCTATTATATTTACAAAGGCTATCGTTGACATGGATCCCTCCATGGTGGGCTCGGGTACTCATCTGGGGGTAATGATGGTGCGAGCCCTTTAGTCTCCATTGGAACAACTTGAGCTCCTCAGTGCACTGGTTGTCTAGATAGCCCTAACAACGTTTCCTTCCTCCACATCGGGGAGCCTTTTATTGAAGTATTTTCGATCAGCACCTCCACTATCTGCTTAATCAACAGGCAGAGGATGGTGTGAGTTGTTGACTCCTATATTTGGAGGCTTTGCATTTGTGGCAGTGGATTCTGCAATGGTTCATTTTCCCTTTGGTGGCCTATCTGGTATTGCCTCTTCTACCCCCAAAACCACCCAATCCCACCCCAAGCTTACCTTCATGTGGTTCACTTTGGGGTGCACAGAATATTAATAAATAACTTAATCTGATAGAGACTTCTAGTTGTTGATTCCTACGAGCCCATCAGCGTATGTGTTTATCAGCTAAACAACCTGATAGATACTTTCCAGCACTCATGAAGACCTCAATCTTTGAATGACCAAACCATCTCCACTCCAGCAAGCAGCTGAACTGGTTGAATATTTCAACCTATGCATCCTGTTGATTTTAGTTTTGAACCACACATGGCAATAGTCATGTTCTAGAGATGTAATTTACAAGACATCTGAAACTTGTCCCGTGCTTTCCCTCTTTACATCATGCAGCTGCTTCTTTGTCCTGACAGTACCCAGCCAGATGCCCAACTGCAATACCACTGAGCCCAGTTGCATGAAAGATATTTAGTTACTTGATTCAGTCTTTGAGGGTATGCTAGGACCCGGCAACCCCTCCCCATGAGGGCAGTGCCTGCCAAGCTTGGAATCCCAGCAGGGACACGTTTGCAAGGGACAGGAGGGCCTACTAAGCGGTTACTCTGGCGAAGGGTCTCATTTCTGTAGGAGATAACTTTTCCCTTCACTAAACATGGCACTGTCTTTAAAGCAAAAGCAAACAAAACAGGTGATGGACCGAATGTGGATCAATGTCACACATTCATCCCAGTCCAAAGATCTGGGCCCAAATCCATCGTTTTTTTGCACTCCACACCACCCTGGGTAAGACAATGGCGACTGTCTTTAAAGCCAAATGCTAGTTGATCTTGATGCTTGAATGTGTTGCATGATGTACTGTGATTCCTATCAAACTCCCACGGAAATCTAAGAGATTCATTTTGTTTTAATTTACATGTTTAACACTTTAACTTAGATCTTAGGTTTGCGAGCATTGATAGAGTGAGGCCTGGAGCACATGGTTGGTGTTTGAATGACAAGGATGTATTCAGATGATTTTTTTTCTATAATTTACATAAAATTATTAATCTCTTGACACGGCAGATGTACAAAAATGTAAACTTACTCCTAAATCTTGGTTACAGTATAACCCTTTAGGTCTAAATCTTTATCCCACCATCACTGGAATGTTAATCGTAGCAAATGTCAATTGGTGGTGAATGAACTCTCGCAGTGTGAATTCCATATTCTTGATCGCTTTAGTTGTAATTCTTGCTGTTGCTCTTCTAAACATTTTTGGAATGACTGGCATATTACTAGAGCTAATGTTATTATAGGGTGTCTGACTGGCCATAGTACATGGGGAAGTCACTGCTTGGGTTTCTAGGGTGCCATCGCATTCATCTAGCAAGCTGTCGATACGATCTAGGACAGTTACTTCCCGCATGTTTAGCTTTTTTCCCTTCCCCGCTACCCCGCCACCCCGCCATCCACCACTTTTCTTTTCCCCATCACTTAAAAGATGGCAAACTGGAGTTTACACTAGTTCCATTGAGTGTTGTAAAACAATATGGCTGAGGGGTCTAAGCCCATCTGCCAAGTCCCAATGTGGTTCTATAAAAAAATTAGACAGTACCTTGATGTCCCGTGTTGTGAGTCTCAGAGAGGGGGCCGCGCCTCTGATGGGCGCAGACGGGCCCGGGCTTGGCTAGGCGCACTCGCGCACATCCCATCCCATGCTGTGGTAGTGCTCCTGCGCCTTTTCGGCCTGCCAATGGCTGGTCCCATCCCCAAGGCTCGTGACGCACTGGGGGACCTTGTCACACCCCAGGAAGGCAGCAATGAGGAGCAGCAGGGCTGTGGGACATCCAGTGGCTGCAGGAACCAATGTAACATACTGTACCTCTAAAATAATGCTAAACTGTATACCTAAAGAGATGTCGGTCACGACCTGCACGAGGTGTGTCTCTGGAGTCTGGGCTCAAGACACAAGTCAGTCATCTTATAAAGGTACCCTCATGCACCCGAAGGCGATCCAGGATTGAGAAGTGAAGTTGCACATTGTCGAACATGAGACTTGGGGCTAGATGTAGGTGACTAAATACCGGTCGGTAAAGCCGAAATTCGGTAAGTTTCAGCGTTACTGACCGGTATTTAGCCATGTGCGATATAGGTATTACCGAATGCCATCGGTAATAACGATTCGGTAAATTTAAGAGAAACCAGTTTTAATTCCTTATTTACTGATCAGCCCACACCAAAATACCAAATCGGTAAATAAGCAATCGGTAGCAAATCGCGAATGCGATGTACCAAAAATCGGTAATACAGAATTTGTCCAAAATCGGTATTTAAGAATCTGTAATTACCACTGACCCAGAGCAGGTGGTAATCTGGTGCAGTGCATAAAAAGAGCCCCAAAATTCAACAGTGTGAACACAATGGCGGCCCTCTATGGCATAGCAAGGCGGATATGTTTGCAAGCAGCAGGACTGAGGGTTTGGAAACGGGAAGAGCGTGTGTACAGACTACGTGTCACACTGTTCCGATTGACTGTGGAAGAAATACATGATAGGTACAGGCTACACCCACAAACCATCCTAGACCTGATACGGGACCTGCACCCATACATGGAGCATCAGACCCCAAGGGCGCATGCCATACCAACACATGTGCAGGTGCTCTATGGCCTGCACCTACTCGCATCAGGAAGTTACCAGGATGTGTTAGCTGCGGCAGGTGGTGTGTCACAGAGTTGCCTGTCCCGTTTCTTCAACTTCTTTTTGGATGCCATGATGCAGAGAATACATCACTACATACGCTTCCCCAGCACACAGGCGGAACTGCAGAAGACTAAGCTGGATTTCTACCAAAAGGCACAGTTCCCACATGTAATGGGGTGCATTGAAGGGACCCACAAACCAATCTGCCCACCTGCAGCTACAGAATACATGTACAGCAACCGCAAATCCACTCATTCCATCAACGTGCAGGTGATATGTGATGCAGACTACATAATTACTGACATTGTGGCCAAATTTCCAGGGAGTACCCATGACTCCTACATATTCAGGAACTGTGGGATCTATACAAGTCTGGCTGCTGGTGAATTCGGAGAAGAATACCTGCTAGGTAAATCAATGTGACACACCCTCATTTATACCTTGGATGAATGTATTGGTGACTCAAATTATTGGCACTTTCTTTCCCATTTAGGTGACAGTGCATATGCTGTGTGGTCATTTATCTTAAAACCATACCTCAACCCATCCACCCAAAGTGAGAGGATATACAATGTGGCACATAAAAGCACGCGCAACGTTGTGGAGCGCACCTTTGGACTACTAAAAAGTAGGTTCTGTTGCCTCCACAAAAGTGGAGGTGCACGACAGTACTGCCCCATCATCTGCTGCAAAATAATAGCAACATGTGCAATGCTGCATAACCTTGCCACAAAGAAAGAAATAGCAGTGGAACTAACTGACTCTAAGGACGAGGGTGAGGGCTGTCCACAGCCAAAGCACAGCGCAGCAGGTGTGGCAGCAGCACCGGATGGGAGACACAGACGGGCTGAGATTACACGCAACTATTTCTGAGTGAGTAAGGAGACATAGCCAGTTACTGTATTTGAGTGATGGTGTTTAATGATCAGAGCACACCACCAAGATCAATAGCAGTGTCCATACAAACTTGGGTTACATCACCCATTTCAGTACAACCATATTATGGCTGGTTATACTTCTTGCGCCCACGCGCTGCACTGCCACGTTCATTTGTCCCACTGTCCGCACTGCCTGTCTGTCCAGGGCCAGCACTGTGGCGTCTGCTGCGCCTCCTGGTCTGTGGGAGGAGGCGTTATGCTACTACGACTTGTAGCCTCCTCACTTCCCCCCCATCAGCTGTAGTGGCCACCTTGTCTGTTTGGAGCACTTAAAGTGCAGTGGTCACTGTGACTAGCCACCTAGCCACATCCCGACTGCAGTGTGCCATCTCCTCCTGCATGGCTTTTGAGCGTCTGCACCTGAGAGAGGTTGCAGTAGCCAGGTGGTTCCCCGTCTTGGTGTAATTATCCAGTTTCTGCCTCTCCCTGCGCCTAGACAGACGGTCCTCCTCCAACTTGCTGCAGAGCTGTCACACAGCCTCCGGCACGTCACTCCTGCCCTCAGCCATGGTGGTGTTCATGGCACTGATGCCCTTCTCAATGCGATGCATGTGAGCATTTATGTGCGCCATCTCCCACTTCACTGACCCGATTGCTCTCCCTTGCAGGCGCTTGACCTTCAGCATGTTGCCTTCAAGCCCAGCAAACACACTGTCATCTTCGCCCTGGAAGTGAGGACTGCCTGCCCTTGCCCTGCGGCGTCTGGAAGGTGTGTGGGCGCGCTCTGTTGGGGACTGTGATCTTGCCGTGCTCAGCCACGGTAGACTGTTGGCCCCCTGTGCTGTCCTCCTCAGACACCTCCGTCTGCTGGAGGGTGGCCACTACATGCCTCCTGCCTGACGGTGGTGTTGGCGTTGATTGTGGCGGCGGTGATGGAGGTGGCGTTGATGGTAGCTGTGGTGATGGTGATGTTGATGGTGGTGGTGGGGTGGTGTGTCCTGCAGGCGACTGGTCCTCCTCATCTGGTCTCCTCTCTGGCCTGGGTGCCTTTCCTCTGCTCCCCTCTGCTGCACTGAGAGATGTCTCGTCTGTGAAGACAAAATGTAGATATGCTCACTTATCTGGCAGCATTTGCATTGTAATAAACATACTGCGTGCCAATCACACTGACTGTCCTCTGCTTGCTAATTGCTGTCACATGCCTTTGGGTTTGCTGGACTGACTGTTGTGACGTGTTACTGACTACATCTCCCATAATGCATTGCAGGTTATGAGTAAGCCATGTACTGGAGTGGGAGTCCCTACGCCTCTCTGGGAATTGAGGGTAGGGAGGGGGTGCACAGCATGCTGTGCATGCATCTTATACCTTGTTTGTTGGCAGCTCTGGTTGAGCTGTCTGCTTCGCCAACCCCACTCACATTCTCCGGCTGGAGGGTGGACTCAACCAGGAGCTCCAGGGCAAATGGTGCATGTGCTGTACTCCTCCCTCCACCAGTTTTGCTGGCCTGCTTCTGCCTCTCTGCCATCCTCGCCTTAGCAGTCTTCCTCAGATCGTACAATTTTTTTTTATGATCCTCAATGGAGCGCTGGGTGTCTCAGATGGCATTGATCTTGTTCTGAATTGCAAGCCAGATCTCCCTTTTTTGTGATTCTGGCACATGCAGGGACTGCTTGCCAAACAACTTGTCATGGTCCTTGGTGACATCTTCAATGAGAATCTCCAGCTCCCTTGCTAAATTTTTGTTTTATTTTCTATTCAGCTCCCTCCTTCTCCCTCTGTTGGTTTGCCATTTTGCTTGGTTTTGGTTGCAAAATAAGGCTGTGTTGCTCCTAGCTTCTCTGCTCTGCTCTGATCCCTGCCTCAGTCAGCTCCAGGTTCAGTACAGCTGCTTGGGTGTGGCCACTTCCTGTTTGGGAGGTAATGGGGATTGGCTGATTCCACAATTACCAAATTTTTATATTACCGAATCTGTATTTACCGATTCGGTGTTGGGATTCAGTATTTACGATTCAGTGTTAGGGTTTCGGTAATTTTTTTTACCGATCCATTACGAATCTCTATTTTTTAGCGTATTATACCGATTCGGTAATTTTTATCGAATCTTTACGTACATCGGAAATACCGAGTCCTTAAATCCGAATCGGTAACATTCGGTGTTAAGGAATCAGTATTTCACAATCACCTACATCTGGCCCTTAGTTGTGGCCTTCATGTACGTCCCACTCTGTCGCCAGCCAGAGGTCAATTTTGCAGTTGAAGTCCTTTGATGAGTCCAAATCGAAGACCAAGCACAAAAAAGTGAAGTGGGACTAGACTCTTTGCTGTGACTCTCTATCCAAAAGACCAGGCACTAGGTTGTCATAAAGTGAGTCAGTCTGCCTCTAGGTGTCCGATTGTGGAGCAGATTCCCCAACTGCCCCTGGTGTGCCCTGGGTCATTGGTGATGCTGCAGCAGATTATAGACTTCAAGGAGGGCTATACTGCAGATTGCTGGCTTACTTCTGGCTCCCTCTGGTGCTCCTTTGTTCTCGAAGGAACCATGGGGCATCAATATAGGTTGCCACCAGCGGATCCGTCCTCGGTACAGTGAGAAACTTGGGGTACTGCTCCAATGCCCATACTGACTCTGGTACTGACTTCCACTCTGACTCCAAGACCAGCGCTGGACCACTCCATGTTTACTTCAGTAATGATGCCGCTGATGCCAGAAGAGTATCTAGTCGGGATTCCAGTGTCTGCCACTGAACAGATTTCAGCCTGATCTCAATGGATGTCCTACTACGAAATTACAAAAGTGTAGCTGGTTACTAATATACCTCAACTCTAAACCCGTTTCGCTATCAGAATGCATTTGGCTGCAGAACCGCCATTGTATTTTTCGCTCTGACTCGGAGCAAGGTACACCCCAGTGTTGAGATGATGGGTAGAGTGATGTATCTCAGTACAAAGATGACCACTTTTAGATGGAATATAATAAATAACACGTGCTCTTTAATTAAGAAGTCCAAAATGTTCTTGTTTACGGTACATTTTATTACAATTGCTGTACCCAACACATGTTTCGTCAAATTGGTACCAATACAGGAATTATAATAAAATACTGGATGTTTGAGAAGACAAAAATAAGAAAATTAAAGAATATACTGAAACATTAAAAAGAATATACTAGAACCTGACAGTTTATAATTGTTGGCGCTCAAGGGAATTACTTATCACTTTTAAATTGATTTACAATAGGCCAATGGGCTTGATACTTGCCCTGGGACAAGTTTTTCCTTGCCATGTGGGCCACTGCATCATTTGCAGTAGTGGTAAGAGTGAATCCCAGATTTGAAGCTACCTCAGTCTACACCAATACTGATGTCTGTGCAGAAATGTTGCAGCCTGGGCTAGCCACGTATGAGCTCTTTTTCCCTGGTAGCAAAGCCCTCACCAAGGCCTTGGTCAAAACTTTGTTCATGTCCACCAGTGAATTGGCAGAATGACAGGCATCACTGACCTCCTGGTGACCCTGATCCTACTCCAAAGAGCCATGTGGTTCCGGCTTCAACCAGTAGGGTAAATCCCTATTCATTCCCAAGACGACTCCTGTTGGGGAGTCCGAGAGGATTGAGGCAAATGCCAGCCTAGTATTGCAATCGGTAAATGCTGTAGGTGTATTTGGTCCCTACGATCATACCCTCCTGGACATGGCCAATGAGATCGTGGGGCCTTTGTGGCTCAGACAATTCATGATAGACCAGGCATGGATAAATATGATTCATGCTGGCCTAGCTACTACTGATTGCCTGTTGACATGTGTGGATGTGTTCCTCATGATCTTCTGGAGATGTACATGCCTCTCTCATAGATATGCAAAACAGAAAGGGGTGGCTGGACAGGACAATTTAACACAATATCTTACAGACACGCAGTCTATATGTACTACGTGACCACTGTATTTATATTCCAGAACACATTTATTTTTCTTTTTTTCAGATTCTTAAGGTTTCAAAATACACCGGCACAAACAAAAAACCATCAAGACAGTAGGTTCATATACACGGTATCTACAAAAATACAAATTTACAAATGTACACTATTTACAACTCTCGAGTCAAACGAAACGAATAATAACACACCAAGACAATAAAACATAAAGTAGTTCAATTCAATTGCAGGTTTGAATAGTGCAATACTGATACAAACAACAAGAAGGAAAGCCAGTCCTTAGAACTATGAACCCAGGGGACAGGCGGGATGAAGGTGGAAATGAGAGCCTGCCTGTCTACCAAAACCTGTGGTCAGATATTTAAATGGGGTTGAACAGCTAGGGGTCCAATAAAGTGGAATTAATTGTGTCCTAGCGGCACCCTTTGAAGTTGCCACAGGGTGGGGTGTCGACGCGTTTCGAACCAGGGTGTTGTAGGTTCTCTTCAGGACAGGGACTGGGAAAAATGAATCTGCGCACTGGCACGGGCGTTGCCGTAGTGTGGGCAATTCTCAGAAAACAATCAGTTCTGCAGGTGATACGTGGATGGCCTGAAAACGTGGTGTCCGCCTTGCGGAACACATTCAGGGTGGGTATGCAGCTCTCATGGCTTGCCGCGCCGATGTGGTGGGCTGAGCGCCGGGGGTTAAATGAATTTGTGAGGCACACGGAAAGCAGAATCCAATTCTGTCCGGCTACGGTGTACGCTTTACCGAAGCCCGCTGAGCGCCGGGGGTTAAATGAATTTGTGGGGCACACGGAAAGCAGAATCCAATTCTGTCCGGCTACGATGTCAGCTTTACCGAAGCCCGTTCTGTAATGGAAAATCAATCCATCAATGACGAGCAGAGTTCTGTGAGTAAGTCTCATAGATAGGCACTTTGATGGCTCACCCTTTCAGTGAAAACGCAGATTGTGCTTCGGAGCATTTTAATGGAAGTAGGGCCTTCACACACTCCCCTGCCAGGCAGTTCCCGCATCAGTTTAAAAAGTTCAAAGCTTACTCCAGAGAGCTAGTGTATAGGCAATGACAGTCTCCCCACTCAATACAGCAGTCACCACAACCCTTTCAAAGCCGTGGACATGGGTCTGGCAGCCAGCACACAGGTCAGCAGGGGGCATCAGTCCCCTGTGGCAAGAGCTACATAGTCACTCTTTGCCTTTCCTATCCTGTGGGGGCCATGATTCAACACTTCATTCCAGGGTGGAGATCCATCACGTCCCAAAGATGGACCAATACTGTCAGTTGTAGATTCTTTACCTTAGAATTTCCCACGGATTTTTTTCTTCACCAGTACCTCTATGCGTTGTTAGGTGGCATTGGTGGGCTCCACGTCCGTCATCTGCGATGTGGATGCTGGGATGACGTCGCGGGACCTACATACACTCCGTCCATGCACTCTGAATTCAGTTCTTTTTCTGCCCCAACATACCGCAGATCCAGAGAGTTACCCCTAGCCACTTTTTGGCAAACTTTTTGTGACTTTTTGTTGGCGTATTTTTTGAGTCGTAGTCTCCTGGTGCGTTGAGTACATCCCAGCTAAGGACCGGCTTCAACAACTAGCCTAGCCACATAGTCACACAAGCTGTCCTGCATCTGCATGGCCGTTCACGTGGGACCCAGCGTCCTTGTGGGTTAGACCGCCAGCGGGCGAGCCAGTCCACCCCTTCCCCGCCACTTCCTCCAAACCTTCCTGGTCCGATGCTCCAGGCCTATCACCAGCCAGAAAGTATCAGCTCTCTTGGCCAAGGGAGCTATAGATAGGGTCACTGTGCCAGAAGTAGGTCATGGTTGTTATTCCCGCTACTTTCTGGTACCCAAGAAGGACAAAGGCATGCGTCCTATCATAGACCTCTGGGCCCTCAACTTCTTTCTCCGGAAGGAAAAGTTCAAAATGCTCACCCTAGCTCAAGTTCTGTCTGCACACTGTAGTGGCATTGGAGTTGCAGGACGCTTATTTTCCATATACCCATCATGCTGGCCCACAGACGTTCTGTTCGGTTCATTGTGTGCCACAAGCACTTTCAGTTCACCCTGCTCCCCTTTGGCCTTACCAGTGCCCCTCGGGTGTTAACAAAGGTGATGGTGGTGTTCGCAGCTCTGTGCAGATCAGGGGTTCTAGTCTTCCTCTAGGTCGACAACTGGCTGTTGAAGGCAGGCTTGACCCAGGCTGTCGTCTCCCACCTCCAGACTATGGCAGACCTCCTGCATTCGCTGGGGTTCACAATCAACGTGCCAAAGTCAAACCTGGCTTCCTCTTAGATGATCCCTTTCATAGGGCGGTTCTTGACACAGTGCAGTTTCGGACCTATCATCCCGAGCAGTGAGCCTGGGATATTCGGGCTATGATACCGATGTTTCAGCCTCTTTCCCGGATTTCGGTAAGAATTACCCTGAGGCTGCTGGGCCTCATGGCCTCCTGCATCCTGCTGGTGGATCATGCCAGGTGGCATATGCGGTCTCTGCAATGGGACCTGAAGTTCCAGTGGGTGCAGCATCAGGGGAATCTTTCTAACTTCGCCCAGATCTCGGAGGGAACTGTGCACCCAACTGCAGTGGTGGCTAACAAACCAAGAGTGGGTCGGAAGCAGATCTCTCTTCCCCCAACCAGATTAATGCGGAGCCAGACATCCACTGGAAACCAGAGTCCTCTGAGCTCCACCTTCCCCAGATGACATCTCCCCCACCAAACTCAGCAGTGATGCGTCCAACACCACTGTCTGCTTTGGATGGGGATCAGAAAGTGGCGTACCGCAAAACCAAATGTGGCTGGTCAGCCACCATTGTAGATCTTGACCTGCCTTCTCCGAAAAATGCATGTTGTAGGAAAGGCAGCCCTGGTACTGATTCACTAGAACTTCAATTTCCGTGTAGACATTTGCATGTGCCACCTGTCGAGGTTTACAAGGGGGATGCACAAGGCTAAGAGGATAAAAAGCCTCACAACCATTCAAACCATGGATCCAGAAGTGATCCTGAAACATTGGGATTATAGTCTGAATAGCCTGTACTCATTGCTTCAGAGAAAAAGCCATGACCTCCACTATATTCACGGTCCCATCCCACCACTGAATGGGAGCCTCAGATAGGGAGTCAGGTGGGACTTTGGCTCGTTTACGGTGAGCCTAATGAAGTGAGGAGTTTCACAACCGTCCAGAAGTGGTCCACAACTAACTGCGGAGGGCCTGCCTTCTGTGCCCCTGTGCCCACCCGCCCCCCGCTTCCTGCCGCTGTGAGAACGGACAAGCCCCCTTTTCCTTGTGTGCCCTTCCCGCTCCCGCCTCCCAGCTGCTCCTCCCTCCCTCGCACTTGGCCATAAATGGCGACCGTGCGGCGCAGGTGAGTGTGACCTATCCTTGGGACACCCCCGTGCCGCACGGCCACCAGCTGTAGCGTGTGCTCCCCGCCTGCCGCTGCCCTCGGCCTCGCTGAGCCTGCCTGCTGACCACGCCCCCCGCCGTCGCTCGGTGTGGTCTCCCGCGTTACTGTGATTTCTTTGCTTCCTTTTTGCCTAATTTAGGCATTTTGCCTCTTTTCTCTTTATCTGTGTGCCCCCTTGTGCTGTTTTTTCCCTGTAGTTGCCCCTGTGCCCACCCGCCCCGCTCCCCGCTTCCCGCCGCCGGGAGAACGGACACGCCCCCTTTACCTTGTGTGCCCTCCCTGCTCCCGCCTCCCAGCTGCTCCTCCCTCGCACTTGGCCATAAATGGCGACCGTGCGGCGCAGGTGAGTGTGACCTATCCTTAGGACAACCCGCGCCGCACGGCCACCAGCTGTAGCGTGTGCTCCCCGCCTCCCCGCCTGCCGCTGCCCTCAGCCTCGCTGAGCCTGCCTGCTGACCACGCCCCCCGCCGTCGCTCGGTGTAGTCTCCCGCTTTACTGTGATTTCTTTGCTTCCTTTTTGCTTAATTTAGGCATTTTGCCCCTTTTCTCTTTATCTGTGTGCCCCCTTGTGCTGTTTTTTCCCCGTAGTTGCCCCTGTGCCCACCCTCCCCGCTTCCCGCCGCCGTGAGAACGGACACGCCCCCTTTTCCTTGTGTGCCCTCCCCGCTCCCGCCTCCCAGCTGCTCCTCCCTCCCTCGCACTTCGCCATAAATGGCGACCGTGCGCTCGCGCAGCGGGCGCGCCGATTGTTTGCGAAGGTGCGCCAAAAGTAAGCCCGTCTGCGCCCGTCCGTGCCTGGACAGCGCCCGGACTCCTGGCCCCCGCAGACACCAGCCCACCCGCCGGACCTACGCCGCCACCGAACTCTACGCACTCAACGTCGGTCAAATCCCCGGATGCTACCGAGCCACCCCGAGACGCACCCACGGACCCTTCAGCTGCCACTCCTGCAATTTCTCCTGCATCCGGTCCTGCACTGCACCCGCCAAGCCGAGCACCAGCAGCAACCACCTGAAGTGCATCCTGCTCAACACCCGCTCCGTCCACAGACACGCCGTAGAGCTCTGGAACCTGCTCGACACAACATCACCAGACGTCGCCTTCCTCACGGAAACCTGGATGAACGCCTCCTCAGCACCTGACATCGCCATCGCTATTCCGGACGGATAGAAGATCACCCGGAGGCACCGCGGCAATCAGACCGGAGGAGGCATCGCCATCATCCACAGGAACACCATCCGCATCACGACCAACACCGACAACACCCCCACCCTCGCAACCGCCGAACACCTGCACTTCCAGAACCACACCGACCCCAAGACCACCCTCAGAGGCACCCTCATCTACAGACCCCCGGGACCACGCACACAATTCAGCAAAGACATCGCCGACTTCATCAGCCTGCATGCCCTCCCCTCCGCTGACTACATCCTCCTCGGTGACCTCAACTTCCACCTGGAGAACAACAACGACCGCAACACCACCACCCTGCTGGACAACCTCGCCAACCTCTGTCTCAAGCAGCTGGTGACCACCCCCACCCATTACGCCGGACACACACTCGACCCCTTCTTCTCATCCAGCAAGGACATCGCCTTCAGCCACGCCAACGGACTCCACTGGACGGACCACAGCTGCGTCCACTTCAGCTTCAAAAAGAACACGATCCACCACCAGCAACAGGTTGCACGCAGAAGCTGGAACAGGATCACAGCCGACCAGTTCGCCGCATCCCTGAGCCAGGACCCCGCCGCCAGCTCAGCAAACCCCAGCCAAGCCGCCAACAACCTCACGAAGTGGATCAGCAACTGCGCAGACGACCTCGCCCCCCAGCAAGGAACTCTTCAACATCGTCAAAGAGCTCTCCAACCCCAACGCCGGAAACAACGACATCGTCCCATCACAAGACCTCTGCAACTCCCTCGCCTCCTACTTCCACAACAAGATCGCAGATATACACAACAGCTTCATCACACAGCCAACGCCCCCCACGACCGCACCTGCACCCCCCGCCACCACCCTCCGCGCCTGGACCCCGATCAACACCGAAGAAACCTGTCGCACGATGAACTCCATCCACTCCGGATCTCCAACCGACCCCTGCCCGCACCACGTCTTCAACAAGGCCGACGCTGTCATCGCACCCCACCTGCGGGACATCATCAACACCTCCTTCAACACCGCCACCTTCCCGGAGAGTTGGAAGCATGCCGAACTCAGCGCTCTACTGAAGAAACCTTCAGCGGACCCCACCGAACTCAAAAACTACCGCCCCATCTCGCTCCTCCCGTTTCCGGCCAAAGTCATCGAGAAGACCGTCAACAAGCAGCTGGCCGCCTTCCTCGAGACGAACGGATCCCTCGACCACTCGCAGTCTGGCTTCCGGGCCAACCACAGCACCGAGACCGCCCTCATCGCCGCCACTGATGACATCCGAACCCTGCTCGACAACGGGGAAACAGCGGCCCTCATCCTCTTGGACCTCTCCGCTGCATTCGACACTGTCTGCCACAGCACCCTAGTGCAGCGCCTCTGCAAAGTCGGAATCCAGGAGAAGGCACTAAAATGGATCATCTCCTTCCTCGCCGGAAGAACACAGAGAGTCCGCCTCCCCCCGTTCAGATCAGAAGCCACCGAAGTCATCTGCGGCGTTCCTCAAGGCTCCTCGCTCAGCCCCACCCTCTTCAATGTCTACATGAGCCCCCTCGCGGCCATCGCACGCCAACACCTCAACATAATCTCTTACGCCGACGACACCCAGCTGATCCTCTCCCTCACCAAAGACCCCGCCACCGCCAGAGCCAACCTACACGAAGGGATGACAGACGTAGCCAAGTGGATGATGAACAGCCGCCTGAAGCTGAACTCGGACAAGACGGAGGTCCTCATCCTGGGCTCCTCACCTCCGCCTGGGACGACTTCTGGTGGCCCCCTGCCCTGGGCAGCGCACCCAAACCGACAGACCACGCTCGCAACCTGGGCTTCATCCTGGACTCCTCCCTCTCCATGACCAGACAAGTCAACGCCTTCTCCTCGTCGTGCTTCAACATCCTGCGCATGCTATGTAAGATCTTCCGGTGGATCCCCACCGAGACCAGAATGACGGTTACCCAGGCCCTCGTCACCAGCCGACTGGACTACGGCAACTCCCTCTACACCGGAACCACTGCCAAACTCCAGAAGAGACTCCAGCGGATCCAGAACACCTCAGCAAGACTCATCCTGAAGTAGTGTGGCTCACTGGTTAGAGGCGGCAGACCCGAGAGCAGAGGACGGCCCGGGACCAGGGTTCGATTCCCGGCGCGGCAGGTTTCTGGACCAGGGTCAGCGGACTCGATAATTCTCTCGCCTCGGTGCCCACTCTGATCAGCGATCACACTCGGCAACTCTGGGCATTAGCTTGCCTCATCTTCACTAACGGCCCCACCAGACCGCTGGGGATGCCTGGTCTCACCCTGGAGATACCCATTAAGGGACCATCTCTCAGGGAAGCCAGGAAGGGTTTCGCAGCGGTCGAAGCGCCTTGGGACCCTACGGGTAAGTAGTGCGCTATATAAATG
Source organism: Lissotriton vulgaris (assembly GCF_964263255.1). Classification (NCBI taxonomy): domain Eukaryota; kingdom Metazoa; phylum Chordata; class Amphibia; order Caudata; family Salamandridae; genus Lissotriton; species Lissotriton vulgaris. Next base: position 1,754,756,051 of record NC_141694.1, on the reverse strand, counting down.
CCAATACATTTACATTAAATTTACATCCTTGACATCCCCCGACACAGCCACATCTCCGGACACCTGAGAGACCTGCACTGGCTCCCGGTCAACAAGAGAATCACCTTCCGTCTCCTCACCCACGCACACAAAGCCCTACACAACCAAGGCCCAAGATACCTCAACAGCCGCCTCAACTTCTACACTCCCACACGTCCGCTTCGATCGACCAGCCATGCCCTCACCGCCGTCCCCCGCATCCGAAGAGTCAACACAGGAGGAAGGACCTTCTCCTACCTGGCCGCCAAGACTTGGAACTCCCTCCTGACCCACCTCCGCCTGACCCAAGACCACCTCGCCTTCAGGAAGCAACTCAAGACCTGGCTGTTTGAGCAGTAGCGGACCCCCCTCCCCAAGCGCCTTGAGACCCTCCAGGTGAGTAGTGCGCTATATAAATGCTTTGATTGATTGACTGCCTTCAAAAGCCAGTGGTCGAGGTACAGGAATAAAGCATTGGCTGAACAGCATGAACATAAATGCAATGATGATGCTGCCACAACATTTTCTAGGCGTCCATGCGTCAATACGTATCTGTGTGATGTGGTAAAAACAAATATCTGCATAAACTAGCACAAAAGCGATTTGGAAGGACTTTGCTGTCTGGCCCTCCCCACTGAAAAATTTGTGGAGAAAATAGATGGTATAGTAAGAGCAGAAATTGATTGTGTGTGGCATTACTTAAGATAGCAGATGATGTTCCTCCTAAGGTATGCAGTGGTAGTGAGGTAGACACAGAGACAGTGAAGAAAGGGAAACCGAAGTTGTTGCTGGGTGATAAAGAAGGAGTCTGCCGCTGAGTTTTACCCAATTTGCAACCAATGAAGAAGGTAGTCTCTACGTTGCCATACTTCAATCACGAAGGGGTAAGTCAGTGTACCACAGTTTTAAAGGCTGAGTCAGATAGAGGAGGGAGGACTTTCCTCAGCATGTGTATAGAACAAGTTACTTACCTCCAATAACGCTCTTTCTGGTCGAGACTCGATCCCTGGCGCTGCACTAATGCTGTTCTGCATCAGAATGACGTGCAGGGTCTATATAGGCACCACTCCCATGCGCCGACATCTATTGCTAGTGAGACTGTCTGCGTCCCCAGACGTAGAGCCCTTAAAGACAAACGGCTGTGACTAGTGTGCAGGTTCCTAAACTTGGGATATTATTAAGTGATAGTGCCCAACCACAGAATGGGGCGGAGGGGAGGGTTGGTGAGGAATCTGCGGCTAGATAGATTTGGAAGAAGCCTGGCAGGGAGAATGGAGATCTGTTGAGGAGCAAGGATCCAATCTACTTCAAGGCCCATTACAGACTCCAAACTGAAAAATCCACAAATTCAGAAGACTGAGTGATAGTGTTGAATGGTGCCGACAGGTCGGGTAATTTAGAATTTCCCTCACCAACCAGCATTCTCTGGTAATCAACTGTGGAGACCAGAGCTGGTCCGGTGCTGTGGAGCAGATGGAAGCGTGACTGAGGGAAGTCAAGTAAAATATTGCTTTCCAGGCAGTGGGAAAGTTGGGAACCTAATATTTTTCTCTAAGATCTAGGTGGAGAGAAGGGTCATTAGTTATTCTAAACCATGGGGTTGGCATTAGAGGTTTTCAGAAGTGGAAGAACATGTGCATGCTTTGTCCAAAGCAGATCTAATATAGAGGTTACACAGGTCCATCAGAACAAGAGCTTGGATGTCTGGGATTATTGGTCAAAAGAAGAGGTAGTTTTCACAAAGAGAAAGGAAGGTTTCATTTGCTCTAGAGGGATGGTGTCAAAAGCAGTATGAAAACAGTCAGCAGGAGGCTCAGACTGCCCTAGAAAGTAAGGTGATGGGAGATGTTTAAGGATAAAACTTAACTTGTATGTTTGCAATTTTGTTGTGGAAGATGTTGGTGAGTTTAGAATAAAGTTCTTGTGAGGTATGAATAGTGTTCGCGCATGCAGCGGGATAAAATAGACTTTTAACAGAAAATCTCCTGAGGGGAGTTGCCAAAGGATTCTGCCTTTTTAGCGTATTAGTCTACGCAAGCCTTGCAGAATATACTCTGGAGCATAAGATTGGAACCATGCAAATTCAAGGTATTTGCATACACTGATCAAAGTTCTTTGGAGTACCAAGGGATAGGTCTGATGGTGGAAGCTGAATACCTTATATGATGTTATTTCCTTTAGGATATTGAGAAGACATTTGTTGAACGATTGAGCAGCAGAGGTGGCATCACAGGAGAACATGAACAGTGGGACTTTTACTGTGGACACCAAGTTAAGAGTAATAATTTTGAACCATTGTCTTACCAGAGATTCTGATTTCTTGGTAATTCTAGGTCTAAGGACAAGTAAAACAGTATTTTGTAAAGATTTGATGGGGACTTCTAGCGGCAGATTCCTTATCTTTGAAATCCCCCGCTGTCGGCCTGCACCCGGAAAGGTTTGCACGAGCAATATCCCTTGCGCTAGCAGTCAAGGGGCTCCTTTTGGCTCTGCGTGATGTTGGGGTCCTTTATGACGTTGTGGTCACCTGTTTAGGCGCAACCCAGGCGCATGGATGTCAGTTCTTATCTTTCTGCACCAGTTAAGCTTCGATCCAGAAAGAGCTACCCCTCTTGCTTTTTAACAGGCCTTTATTTGACTTTTTGTTGACTTATGAATTTTTTCCAATATGGTGTGTGAGGATGCCTTTGAGGAAGACTGGGTATAAACCGTTCAGTGCCTGTCACCTCATGGTGTCGGTTACCGACCCCCACCTCGTCTGTCTCTGGTGTCTCGAGCGCGACCACATTTCAAAGTCGTGCTCCGAATGTTGGGCCATGGCTTTGAAGGCCTTGCTGGAAAGGGCTATGAAGCTTCTTGCCGGTTAGTAGGCAACACTGCCAGCGAGACACTGCAGAGATCCCGATCAAATTAGAGGAGGTTGCGGGACTGCTCCCGGAGCCCCAAGTCATCTTCATCGCACTCAAGGTCTTTGGGACACTCGGAAGAGCCAGGCGGACTTCATCTTTGCCTTGGCGAACGAGGGAAGAAGCACCAACGTTCTAAACACGGTTCTGCGGAGCCAGAGCTAGGGTCGACTTTGCGCCTCCCTCCCTTTCAAGGAGCCAAAGTGACCCCCGCTCAAATTAAAGAATTTTACGAGGACATGCGCCGCTTTTTCGAGCAGGCCGACCCCTCTGGTGAGCCCTTGGGCTCTGCGAGGTTGGATGGAGCCCATTGGATTCAACGCCGGCAGCTCTGGTTATGGCACTGGTGGGGCCTCAGGTATCGGATCCAGGATGATGTCTGTCATGCCATTGCGACCTCACCCGGCGTTGGACCCAAAGTCAGTGCCGCCGGTACCAGCCCCATCCTTATCCCCGATGACATGGAGTTGGAACGGTTTTGCTCTCTGCCGATTACAATGTCAATTGAAACCAGGGGTTCCGTGTTGCCTGGATACTTTGAGGACGTTTCAGGCTCTGGAGAGTAATAGGAGGGGTCTATGGACCCTTCGGAACACCAGGATGTCTCTGCAGAGCAGATGGCCTGGTATGGGGAACTTAGGGAGGCCAGCGGGCTTGACACTTCCCCAGATACTGGCATGCTCTCTCCGTCAACTGTGGCTACGGAGGAGGGGGTATCTTATGCCACGGTGGTTAAGAGGGCAGTCGAGGTTCTCGGACTAGAGTTGCCCTCCGGGCGAGTCAGGACTAATCTCCTGACCGAAGTGCTTCAGCCTGGGGCTTCCAACTCTGAACCGCTTTTGCCCTTCAATGAGGCACTAAATCATGTCCTTCTAGGCATGTAGTCCCAGCCTAGCACAGGGGCTACTGTGAATAGGACAATTGCACTCCTCCACCGCCCAGCTCCGTGCGACCCAAAGTTCCTCGGCCAACACCCCACGCCTGAAAGCTTGGTGGTGCAGGCTTCTACATCCCAGGACGCGTTCCCTTCCACCCCTTCTGATAGGGAATCCAAGAGGCTGGATTCACTTAGGAAGAAGATGTTTTCTTCCTCCAGCCTGGCATTGTGGTCGGAGAATACTGCATGCTTATTGGGCCATTTCTCTCACTCCCTTTGGGAGACGGTTGGGCAAGTTCTGCCACAAGTCCCGGAGGAGGCCTTGGCTGTGCTCACAGGCGGTTAAGGACAGGAGAGATGCTGCAAAATACACCATGAGGTAGAGGTCTTTAATCTGTGGGGCGCGACCCCAAGGGGGTCGTGAAGTCCTGCGAAGGGGGTCGCGCATTTCCAGGCCTCACTTCTGTCTGGAATTTAAAACATGCTCTTCCTTTTAAAAACCGAGATGGTCATTAAAATGCTGCAGCTGAAGTTAATTGTCTCCTGTGCTGTGAAATGAAGAGGTTGGGCCTGAAACAATCCTTAGTGCCAGGGTGCCTGGTTACTTGAATGAAATAAAAATGTGTGTTTTGAGGTAATCTGCAAATGTAAATGGTGCTTGGGAGCGGTTCTGGATTTAATTGCATTGTGGTGACAAAGATTTTTTTTTTAGTGGTAGTAAGAAGACTTAACAGCTAGGCTGTGAAGTGCATGCTTTTAATAGCTTAGTACCTCTGAGGAAGCGTTAAAGGGACTGTTATGCAACAAAAAAAATATGCATTACATATGATCTGGTATTACTAAAATCTACACTTTGGAAGCTCCATTATATCCTAAAACTATTTGCACAGTTTGTAGCAGTCTACCTTATAATGTGTCTACCTTATAATGTGTGTAATACAAGAATAAAATAATGACTTACACTTTCACGGTGCTTTTTGTCACAGGCTGTGACATCATAGCACTAAACATCTCAAGTCACTATTCCCCACTGCGCCAACCAAATTTAGGGCAGATTTACAAGCAACTGACGCATCTGTATAGGTACATCAGTTTCTTTGCGCCCGAGGCAAAATGTGCTTGCGCCACCATGGATGTGTTGTATTTACAATACAGTGCTCCATGGCACAATGATAAAACATGCGTCAGAAATACTGACGCATCTGTTGGCACAAAAGTGACGCATCGCTGGAATTGCTCATGAAAGTGACACAACTCCAGCAATGTGCCAGAACAGATAGGGGAGTCTCGCACAAAAACCCCTGCGTCATTCCTTACGCCTGGACTGAGCAGGCGTAGGGATTTTGAAGCAGTGAAGGCATAGAGTGATGCAGTGAAATGTTGTAAATTTCCTGCGTTAATTCTACATGGCTTTTTGCGTGGGAACGCCTAGCCTGCGTACATTATACCTGGTGCAGGTATAATGTGACGCAGGGCTTTACAACGTGACGCATCTCCATTGATGCGCCACATTGTAAATTGGCTGAATTGTTTGCGCCTTCGTTGGTTCAAAAAAGGTGCAAGGAGGCACACGGGGCTTGTAAATGTGGCTCTCTTATTACACACAGACCTCTGCAGTGCATTACTAATAGAGCTTTCCTAATGTACTACAGTGCATTTCCTACTGAGTAACAACTATTTTAAATGTATTTTTCATTTAAGCTACACATTATTTTATATGTAGCTCCCTGATGGTAAAAGACCTAAAAAAACGAGCAACATATTTTGGGGCTGATTTATGAGAGGCTTGAGCCGTCGGAGCGTAATATTTTTTTAAGCTCCGGCAGCACAAGCATTGCAATCTTATCCGAGCCGCCGCAAAGTCACCCTGCATGGCTATAAGTGCCCTGATACATATAGAGTAAGACAAAGCAGCGCAAGTCGCTGCCTTGGCTTAGTGTGTTAATTCAGGGGTTCCATGGGCATTGCGGTGGGTGTACCCACGCAACACCCATTGATTTTGACACTGCTCCAGATGTACCAAACCATGTAAACCTGGGGCAGCACCAAAACCTTACGCCTCCCCACAGCAGGCGTAATGAGGAGAAAAGTTTTCATGTCTCCTTGTATTTTTTCCTCTTTCCATGTGTGCTGCATTCTGCAACTCCCAAAGAAAGAGGAAGACCCCTCTCGGGGCACTTTCCTGCACAAAAACAATCCTGCCTACATTGGTGCTAATTGCAAACAAAACAGGTGATGGACCGAATGTGGATCAATGTCACACATTCATCCCAGTCAAAAGATCTGGGCCCAAATCCATCGTTTTTTTGCACTCCACACCACCCTGGGTTAGACAATGGCGATATGCAAATCAGCTCTGACCCTGTGCCCCATGGGAACAGTCCAGTCCGAACTACAAAAGCCATGTCCTTCCCAGAACGGAATCAAGCATCCGAGGACCGGACCGGTTTCGAGGTAACACCTCTCATCAGCCCGGCTAGCTTGACTCCAGTGGTGTGGAGTGCCTGGGACCCACGTCTGAGCATCCCCAGCGCACTTATGGCGGCAATTGCAAACAAAACAGGTGATGGACCGAATGTGGATCAATGTCACACATTCATCCCAGTCAAAAGATCTGGGCCCAAATACATCGTTTTTTTGCACTCCACACCACCCTGGGTTAGACAATGGCGATATGCAAATCAGCTCTGACCCTGTGCCCCATGGGAACAGTCCAGTCCGAACTACAAAAGCCATGTCCTTCCCAGAACGGAATCAAGCATCAGAGGACCGGACCGGTTTCGAGGTAACACCTCATCAGCCCGGCTAGCTTGACTCCAGTGGTGTGGAGTGCCTGGGACCCACGTCTGAGCATCCCCAGCGCACTTATGGCGGCAATTGCAAACAAAACAGGTGATGGACCGAATGTGGATCAATGTCACACATTCATCCCAGTCAAAAGATCTGGGCCCAAATCCATCGTTTTTTTGCACTCCACACCATCCTGGGTTAGACAATGGTAATATGCAAATCAGCTCTGACCCTGTGCCCCATGGGAACAGTCCAGTCCGAACTACAAAAGCCATGTCCTTCCCAGAACGGAATCAAGCATCCGAGGACCGGACTGGTTTCGAGGTAACACCTCTCATCAGCCCGGCTAGCTTGACTCCAGTGGTGTGGAGTGCCTGGGACCCACGTCTGAGCATCCCCAGCGCACTTATGGCGGCAATTGCAAACAAAACAGGTGATGGACCAAATGTGGATCAATGTCACACATTCATCCCAGTCAAAAGATCTGGGCCCAAATCCATCGTTTTTTTGCACTCCACACCACCCTGGGTTAGACAATGGCGATATGCAAATCAGCTCTGACCCTGTGCCCCATGGGAACAGTCCAGTCTGAACTACAAAAGCCATGTCCTTCCCAGAACGGAATCAAGCTGGGGATGCTCAGACGTGGGTCCCAGGCACTCCACACCACTGGAGTCAAGCTAGCCGGGCTGATGAGAGGTGTCACCTCGAAACCGGTCCGGTCCTCGGATGCTTGATTTCGTTCTGGGAAGGACATGGCTTTTGTAGTTCGGACTGGACTATTCCCATGGGGCACAGGGTCAGAGCTGATTTGCATATCGCCATTGTCTAACCCGGGGTGGTGTGGAGTGCAAAAAAACGATGGATTTGGGCCCAGATCTTTGGACTGGGTTGAATGTGTGACATTGATCCACATTCGGTCCATCACCTGTTTTGTTTGCAATTGCCGCCATAAGTACGCTGGGGATGCTCAGACGTGGGTCCCAGGCACTCCACACCACTGGAGTCAAGCTAGCCGGGCTGATGAGAGGTGTCGCCTCGAAACCGGTCCGGTTCTTGGATGCTTGATTCCGTTCTGGGAAGGACATGGCTTTTGTAGTTCGGACTGGACTGTTCCCATGGGGCACAGGGTCAGAGCTGATTTGCATATCGCCATTGTCTAACCCGGGGTGGTGTGGAGTGCAAAAAAACGATGGATTTGGGCCCAGATCTTTGGACTGGGTTGAATGTGTGACATTGATCCACATTCGGTCCATCACCTGTTTTGTTTACATTGGTGCTAGGCAGCAATTTGTGCGCCAACGCAATGGGAAAGAACAGGCATGCATCGCATTTCATAAATAATATGCATTCCTGCCCTATCACATTGGCATAGGGCATCGCAAAAAGAAGACTTGCGGCGCTGCCCTACGCCAATTCCTCATACATGAGGCCCTTTGTTTTTAGCTACACCTCTGACCACGCCCACTGATCTTTCATTTGATAAACACTGTTTAATATTATTTCCCCACTGCAAAAAATGATTTGCTGTGGGAATTGGGGGCGTTTATGGTTGTTGATAGTTGTCAATGTTGAGGAGCACTAAGTTCTAGACATTTGTGCCAAGAGGGGGTCCTTATGCCTAAAACATTCTGACAGGGGGGTCTTGGCATCAAAAGGTTTGAAGACCTCTGCCATAAGGTATGGCCTTCACATGACTGATTCGCGAGGCCTTCTTCCACTGTGGCCTGGCTTAGGACAACTGGCTTCTCGGGCTGTCCAGGCAAATTTGATGGACATGCCGTTTGATAGAACCTGTCTTTCTGGGTTTCTGGGAAGAAGGCAGACTCGGTCCTAGTGAGGATCAAGTACTTTCGAGCTATGCCCAGATCCGTGGGCCTCTCTTATATACCTTGTGGCAAGTCTAGATTTTGTCCCTTTCGTGGCAACGGAAGGGGTTTCCAGCCGCGTCAGCCCTATCCCAACCACTGTCCTGCGCAGACTTCACTAGTTGTGCGAGGACGAGGTTCATTCCGACCAAGGAATGGAAGCCAGAAGTCATCAGCCACCCTGCCCTCTGCAGCCTCCAAGCACTCCTAGTCAGACTCTGCAACTCTGCACGACCACACCACTTCAGTTGGTGGGAGAATCCATTATCTCCCTGGCTGGAGGGACATAACAAAGTCAAGTGGGTCTTACAGATCAATCAGGAGGGCTATTCTCTTCCTTTCCTTTCCTCCTCCCATTCTGCCAAATCAAGAACGGCTGTCGGAGGGTCATTTAAAATTACTCTAGGAGGAAGTTGCATCTCTCTTTGCCAAGGGAGCTATAGGGAGGGCCCCGGATTCAGAAGTAGACAGTGGCTGTCATTCCCGCTACTTTCGGATTCCGAAAAAGAACCAAGGGTTGTGGCCCATTTTAGATCTTCAGATCATCAATCTCTTCCTCAAGAAGGAGAAGTTCAAGATGCTCACTCTAGAACGGGTATTGTCTGCCCTAGACCAAGACGACCGGATTGTAGAGTTGGATCTTTCGGGCCACAAGTATTACCTGCAGTTCAAGGTAGGCCACAAGCACTTTCAGTTTACCGTGCTCCCCTTTGGCCTTAGCAGTGCTCCTTGGCTGTTCACCAAGGTGATGGGGGTGGTCGCAGCTCATCTGCGCAGGTTAGGGGGTGTCAGCCTTCCACTACCTCCACGATTGTTGAAGGCATCCTCGGCCCCAGGCTGTCGTATCCCACCTTCAGACTATGGTGGACCTCCTGCAGTCGCTGGGGTTCTCTATAAACATGCCAATGTCACACCTGACTCCTCAGACGCTCCCTTTCATCTGGGCTGTTCTTGACACAGTGCAGGTCCGGGCATATCCTCCCGAGCAGCAAGTCCAGGATATTCAGGTTATGATTCCGATGTTTCAGCCTCTATCCTGGGTTTCGGTGAGACTTTCTCTGAGACTGTTGGGTCTCATGGCCCCCTGCGGTGTATTGGGGCTCAAGCAAGCCGGGCTGAAGACGGCTGGAATGCCAGAAACCGGTCCTCTGAAGCTTGTTTCTGGTCCAGGGAAGACATGGCTTGGCTGTTCGGGCTGGACTGTTCCCATGAGGCACAGGGTCAGACTGATTTGCATATAGCCATGTCTGAACTGGGGTGGCAGAGTGGGCTAAAGAACGGTGATGGATTAAACCCAGATCTTTTGACTGGGTGTGAGTGTTTGATTGATTCAGATGCTCCGTCCATCACCACCCCCTTTTGTACTGCTTTTGGCCGCCATAAGTATGGCAGGGTATGCTCAGACGTGAGTCCCTTGCTCACTTTGCCACGGGATTCAAGCAAGCTGGGCTGAAGACGGCTGGAATGCCAGAAACCGGTGCTCGGAAGCTTGTTTCCGGTCCAGGGAAGACATGGCTTGGCAGTTCGGGCTGGACTGTTCCCATGAGGCACAGGGTCAGACTGATTTACATATAGCCATGTCTGAACTGGGGTGGCAGAGTGGGCTAAAGAACGGTGATGGATTAAACCCAGATCTTTTGACTGGGTGTGAGTGTTTGATTGATTCAGATGCTCCGTCCATCACCACCCCCTTTTGTACCGCTTTTGGCCGCCATAAGTGTGGCAGGGTATGCTCAGACGTGAGTCCCTTGCTCACTTTGCCACTGGATTCAAGCAAGCCGGGCTGAAGACGGCTGGAATGCCAGAAACCAGTCCTCGGAAGCTTGTTTCCGATCCAGGGAAGACATGGCTTGGCAGTTCGGGCTGGACTGTTCCCATGAGGCATAGGGTCAGACTGATTTGAATATGGAGGAGTTGGAACATGGCGGCGGCTCCGTAGCTGAGCGGTACTGCAGATGACAATGGCGAAAGCAGGAGGCGGTTTTGATCTCCCTATGCGGTGAGATAATCAGGCTTTTATTTTCTCCTTCTTTGGGCTCTTTTTCTGACACGTATTGCGGTTCTGTCGTTTCAACAGGGGATTCAACCACAGCGCTCGGAGGCGCTAGGACCCCGAGGACGCATGGTGTGTGGAGGCGTAGGAAGCGTCGAGCTCAGCAGCAGTCGATCCTCCCCTGGGCCAGTGTCAGGAGCACCTTCATCGGGGTTAACGAAGCCAGCGTTCTCCGTCGGTGAGCGGCGGGTGAGGTTGTGGTCTCGTGCACAAGCTGCACTTATCTCTATTCAATTTCGTGGACCTGTCTACCGACTCCAGGTAAAAATATCCGAGCAAACTGCAAGTGGAGCAATCATCCTATCTAAGGGGGCGAACTTCCAGGTAAATACGTTGAGGAAACTGAAACCCTTCCTCCCAGCAAAAGACTTCCAAACAGCAGTACAAGCTCTAGTCATCCCTCGCATAGACTACGGCAGCGCGGCCCTTTGTGGCCTCAACCTAACGACAACTGCACCCCTCAGAGCGTCACTAAATGCGGCTGCAAGACTCATCACTGGATCAAAAAAACATTCGCATATCTCCCCTGACTTCAAATCCTTGAACTGGCTGCCTCTTGAAGCCAGAATACAGTTGAAAATTGCCTGCATGACGCACAAGGCTATACACCTGAAATCACCCAGCTACCTCACTCATAAGTTGACAATGTCCGGTGGGTCCAGAGCTACCAGGAGCACAAACAATCTTCTGTTGAAACGGGGGAGGAGCCTAGCCAGCAACCGTGATGGCCGCCTGAGCCCTCGGCTCCGTCGATCCGTCTGCTTCCCTCCCGGGCCGCCTCTTCTCCTGTGTGCTATCCTGTGACTGACATGCGGCATCGGGACCGGGAGGCGAAGCTGATTCCAGGGATGTGCTTCTTGGTGTTTTCCCTGCATTGGGAGTGACGGGATGCCCTGATCGCCTGCCGGTGCTTGAAGGAGGGGATCGGTCCTTTGTTCTCGATCGTGCCCAGCCGGACAACAACAACAGCGGCCATTGGGGGCAGGGCGAGGCGGCTGGCGAGACGAGGCAGGAATCTGGGACCTTCGGCTGCAGTGCAACAATTTCTTTCGGGACTTGCACGCTTTCACGGCTTTATTGTCGTGACTGCTACAATTGTATCCCTCTCCTTTGATTGTCCCGCGGCTTTCCCTTTCCAAGCGGAGTCGGAGGGGGCCATTTTGGGCGGAGTGGCTAGCGCTTGTGCTTGCTGAGCTGATCTGTTCTGTGGGCGCCTGCTACGACCGACTCGGAGCTACCACTGCACGTGACGATACAATGGAGGGGGCTGCCCTGGTTCCCGTGCCCTGGCTGTATATATCGGGGAGCCGAGTTGATAACCGGCTGTTGGGAGATGATGCCGGTGCGCGGAATCGAGGGCTGCCACAAGCTGGCGAGCCCTGTGTGCTGGGGACTGCAGACCCATCCTCTCCCGAGGCGACCTGACTATCGGCGATGTAATGAGGGCTTTGACCGGTTTGCGGGATGCCTTGGTTTGCACTACCCGGGACCTGGAGGGCCGATTGGACGACCTTCTGCCTCCGCCTTCCCCGACTGGCCGAACTAGCATTTGCGTGCGAGGCGCTTCGCCACACCCTGGGCTCAAATGTTGCTACCTGCCTCTTCTGAGATGCGGTGGGGCGCTGAGGGAGATGGAGCCGAGTGTCACAGCGACACTACCGGTCACGGTACTGGAGAACAATGCGAGTCCTTCACCTGTCATGTTGCTTGGGGATCGCTCTTGGACGCCATGTTTGCTACCTACACCGGAACTTCTTGGCATTGCTGGTACTCTTCTTCTGGGTATGCTGCTTCTGCTTGGATTGACTGCCTTCGGAGAACTTCTGCTTTGTGCTGGCCTGTACTGTACCTTAATGGATCGCACTGCCCTGAGTCGGATGTATGTTGGTGGACGGTGTTTTGGCTCACCGAGGTCGCCCTGGCGGCTTCTCCTGTTCTGTGTGGCTCCTTCGCTTCTGTACCTCACTGGCACGTTGGATCGTAAGGGACAAGGTTGATTCTGCTTTTCCCCTTCCTAATTGCTGTTGCTTGCATTACCAAGACTGCTATGGATAGATGGGGCGGCTGGACGTTGGCTGGGAATTGATTAGGGGTCGGGGGTGAGGTGGCCGATCTTCATCTTGGGACTGTTTCGGGTGCACATGGTTGGCCCTCCTCCGGTAATACGTGTTTTTCTTTTCTTTTCTTTCTTCTTTATTTCGGGTACTCTTTTGGGGCGACAGACACACTGCTCGGGGGGGGTAGGCCGTAGCCTCTGCATGCGTGTAGGGTGGGGGGTAGAGGGGGGATATTATTTTGTCCGTTTTGGTTTCTATGGGCCTTATTTTTCTTCTTTCTGTATTCTTTACTTTCCCTTTTTTCCTTGGGTCAATGGCGTTAGTTATAAGGGGGTGTGTAGCACTTGGCGCACTACGAACTCTGCGATTGTCAATCCTTCTGTACTGTTTTGGTGGCGCCATTTTGATGTTGTCTCCATGCTTGCTGTATCTCTGTGCTACAAGTTGCTCACTTTAGGTCTGGTTGGTATGTTTGGTCCTTGATCCTTTCTAGTCACTACAGTTATTATTCTTCATAAAAAACTTTTAAAATAAACCTTCACGTCTCCTGCTCCCCGGTAGTATGTACCTCTCCAGTGTAACTCAAGTCGATTGCAACTCGTTTGTACAACTACGGGGGTGCCGTATTGATTGCTGCTATGCTCCAAACGTTGTTGAGGCCGGCCGGATGGTTGTAGGCCCGTATTTGTTTTATGACTTTGCGCAATAAAGGTTTTCAAAAAATTCAACAAAAAAAAATCTTCTGTTGAAACCGCGAAGATTCCGGAAGGAAAAAACGTACAAACGCTCCTTCTCTGGAATGGCGCCCAGGATCTGGAACGCACTTCCTCCTGAAACGAGGCTCATCTCTTCCTCCCTTCTTTTTAAGAAAGAAGTCAAAAGTATCCTTATGGCTAAATACACTTGAACAATTCGTTTGATTTTTATTGCGAACAGTATTATCAGTATGCTGTTATGATACAGCCTATGTATTCCTATGTACGTGTGTCTGGACTTATATTAGTCTAAAGTGCTTAGATCCTTGCTACCTCATATCAGTTTTTTATCGATTTCGGTATTATTCACAACGTTTTGATGGCCTTCGCTCCAACTAGGCCGTGCTACCTCATACCTGTACTATAAATAATTTGTCTTTTGCTATGTACATGAACTTGATGATCTACCTACCTACTTTCCCCCTTGTTCCCCTACCCTTCCACCTGCCTGTGTAAAGCGCTCTGTTATCTGCAAAGATCTAGTTCGCGCTATATAAAACTCTCAAAATAAATAAATAAATAAAAATCCTAAACACTGGTAAGGCAGTTTTTAAAGGGGGGGGGGCTGCATGGATGTGCAACTGGTGTCATCTGTTAAATCAGCCCAGCCTTTACCAAACACAACGGGGGTTGTGGAGCCTTGTTCTAAAATAGTTCCCAATCTATCAGCTGAGGGTCGAAGTGAGACCTCGGGGAAAAAATCTGTATTTAATCGAAACAGATATCTACTTAGGTCCTAGCAAGACCTGAAGTTAAAGGGGGTACAGAACTCTGCTGACCAGTTGGAGAGAGGTGGTCCATCACCTGTAACTACTTTAAAAAAGAAGGGACAGTTAGGAGTAAAGAAAGCTGGGGCATCAAATGGGACCGGTCAATTTCAAAGAAACACTCCATCGCTTGAGGCTTATTTTAAAATCATGCAGCGCATGGCGGATCCTAAGGAAAAGGCGAGTGAGGGTATGCTGTCTCAGTCTCAGTCCCAGTCCCAGTATGAGCTCGAACTTCTACCTGAGTCAGCAGTAATAAGGCTGGAAAACCGGTACACACCTCTCGAAACTGCACAAAAGGAAGCGGAGCCTGTTATTATAGTAACAACTGGTAGTGCGGGCTCTCCAGTGCCTGTAGTAAACCCCACACAGGTTCTCCTAGCGCCTTCCCAACCACCCTCGCAACCAATCGGGCGGTCTAGTCTCTCACCACCTTCATCAGCACAGGCTTCAGCGGGTCCCATTCAAGACTCCATGACCCTCCAATTACATGAGGGTTTAACAACGACTCAGTCTGAAGGTGAATTGATCGGCTCCTTATTTAAATCCCTCAGGGAGGATCTCCTGAAGAAATTTGAGGTTTCGGAAAATAATCAGAGGAGCCTTCACGATAGATTCGATCATCTTGAGGCAAAATTAGAGGACATTTCTGTCCGTACAAATGTGTTAGAATCTAAGGTTTGTCTATTATCCGACACCGCGCTGGGTAACGCTAAAGATATATGTTCTCTAAAGGTACAAAATCGTTCATTAGCGATGGATATAGAGAAACTTGAAATGCACACATGCAGAAACAACCTCCGAATCTTGAAAATTTCTGAAGGAGAGGAAGTTGAAGACATTAAGGGCTTTGTGTGCCAGCTCCTACGAGAAGGCGTTTTGAAGGATCGGCCAGACATCGATTTGGAATTAGAGATTCAGAGAGTACACAGAGACCCCTTTAGGTTACATCCTGACCGGTAGGCCTCAAGGAAAATATTGGTTAACTTTCAAACTTACAGCATTAAGGAATTGATCTTAAATAGGTGCCTCTCTAGATCTTCTTTACATCATCGAGCCAATCCTTACTTAATTTGTTCTGATATAGGGGGTCGCACTGCTCAGAGACAGTGGAAATTAGGCTCAAGGATGCCAGAACTCAGGTCTTTAGGAGCACAGGTCCAGATGAAGTTTCCCGCACTGTTAAAGGTTATGTGGAACAACAAAATGTATAATTGTAACCACCCAGAGGAGGTAGACGATCTCTTATCAAAAATGAGAAAATAGCCTGCCATAAGGTATTAATTAGTTAATTAGTTGATGGTGGAGCTGCCACAGTGATGAACCTAAATTGAGAAGTTGCGGTTAGCCAATAATAAAGTCAAAATTGTATAAGAAACCAGTAAATACAGAGTACTATATAATATAGATGGAAGATATGTCAAGGGGAGGGGAATAATTAATTGAAAAAAAAAAGGGGGTCTTCTTTCAGTGTTCGTTCTAATGATAAATCTAAGTAAAGAATCTCCTCCTCCACGCTAGCAAATCTAGCCCAAAAAAAAAAAAAGAGAGCACGGGTATAAAATAATCGTATTAAAAAACAAAAAAAAAAAAATTGGTTTAGGAAGAAAAAAAAAATGTCTTATACACATGTTAATCCTGCACCAGCTATATATTAGTCGGCAGTACCGCAGGAGCTGGGGGTTCCTCATAGGCGAGATCAGCGCCTATTTTGATGGGGGGGTTCCCTGCGGGTGGGTTAGGGATGGGTTTAGGGGGAAGGGTAAAAATAAAATATCCTCATATAATGTAAAAACCAGCAAGTCAGTCAGCACACTGGAAGGTGGCAATGTCACTTTTTTGTATAGAATATCATGGCTGTTAGCAGGCTGAGTAGTAAAAAAATCCTCTCCTGGAATCTCAATGGAATTGGGAGCGTGAAAAAACAAGCAAGGGTGTGCGAATTTTTAAAAAATTCAGAGGCCTCAGTCTGTTTACTACAGGAAACACACTTAGAGGCAAAGCTGTGTAAACAAGTTTTTAGTAAGCTATGTTGGGTAGAAGAGGTACTCTGTTCAGGGCAAAAGGGGGTAACAAGAGGGGTAGCCATAATTATAAGAGCTAACAAGGGAATAAAAGTCCGGAAATGGGACCAGGATCAGTCCGGAAGATGGTGAGTGGCGGCTTTGTTAATAAATAATGCCCCTTACACCTGTGCGGTGTATTATGGTCCCAACAAGGATAACTCCAACTTCCTTGTGAAGTTGGAGGGAAGTCTACTACAGTATAATGCGCCAGTAATATTAGGAGGGGACTTTAATCTGGTTTTCGATAGTATGTTGGACCGTACATCTAGAGTAAAATATTCTACTCCAAAAAACTCCCTCCGTATTTTAAGAAATATTATGAAAGACTTTAACATCCTAGACGCATGGAGAGTTAAATATGGTGCTCTTAAAGAGTATACCTTCTATAGCAAAAAATATAAACACTACTCAAGAATTGACTATTTCCTGTTAGACCGCTCTTTAATCCCCGACTTAGTGTCAGTAACCCATACACCGCTAGGTATCTCTGACCATTCAGTGATAGAACTTATAGTGAACTTCAGATTTAAGCCCACTGTGGCCAGATGGACCCTGGACAGAACCCTCATGTTGGAAAATCAGACTTTGTCCAAGATCAAAGAAAGCATAACTGAGTTCTTCCTTTTCAATACAGGATACGGTACAGAACAACTCGTCTGGGACTCCTTCAAGGCGTACTTGAGGGTTATTTTGAGCTCCATGATGTCTTTTAAAAGAAAATCATCAAGGACAAGAGAAACCCAAGACCTCTAAGGAATCAAAAAGAAGGAACTGGAGCTGCAATTAGCAGTCCGAACGGACATGGAATGTATCCCAAGGTTAGAAAAAGAACTCCTGGATCTCCAATCCAAATTCCAGGCAAGAAGCAACAAAGCTATCAAGGACAGATGGGAGGTTAGCAAAACTAAGAACTTTGAGTATGGGGAGAAATGTGGAGCCCTTCTTGCCTGGAAAGCGAGGGCAGAGAAGAGTAGGAACAACATAGACTTGCTTATCCATCAAACATCTGGGATTAGGTTAACAGGGGATGATCTGATCAGGGAGGAAGCGAGAGGATTCTTTAAGAACCTTTACCAAGAGGCCGGTGGCATTAAATTAGAGGCAGTGGATTCCTGGCTGGGCCGGATAGATCTGCCTCAACTACCCGATGAGGCTAAGAGTTTACTAACTAGTGAGATCACAGAAGGAGAAGTGAGGGTGCAAATGAAGAAGATGAGTCGGGGGAAAGCGGCAGGCCCAGATGGCCTACCATCAGAAGTGTACGAAGACAACTTAGAAACAATCCTGCCCGTCCTCGTATCACTTTTTAACAGAAATCTCCTTCAAGGGGAAAATACACCTACCTCCTGGCTTGAAGCTACGATCGTATTAATAGCTAAACCAAACAAGGACCCCCAGAGGTTAGAATCCTATAGGCCGATTTCTCTTTTGAATTCTGACTTGAAAATCTTCTCCTGGTTACTAGCCTCAAGGCTAGCAAAAGTCATAAAGTCAGTAATTCACCATGATCAGAGAGGCTTAATACCAGGTAGACAGCTGAACGAACTTACCTTTCAGGTATTGGGGGCAATAGATCTCGCAGAAGAAAGGCGCCTTCCTCTAACAATTGTAGAGATAGATGCAGCTAAGGCGTTCGATCAGGTAAACTGGGTTTTTCTCTGGGAGACCATGGCTAAGCTAGGGTTCCCATCCTTGTTCATCGAGGGAATTAAATCCCTTTACAAGGAACCTCGCGCCATAGTCTTGATCAATGGGGGCATGACGGACTGGTTTAACATCGCGAGAGGCACTAGGCAGGGATGTCCCTTGTCTCCCCTACTGTTCGATGTTTACATCGAGCCCTTTGTATGCTCTCTGAGATCAGATCCTAACATTCTGCCCTTTAAAATGGGGGAGGTTGAACTTAAAACTGCATTATATGCAGATGATCTTCTACTTTATACCACCAACCCTACAGAATCGATCCCCTTATTATTTAAACTGTCTGAAGAATTCGGGAGGGTATCGGGTTACAAAATAAACAAGGAGAAGACCGAAATCATGAGCTGGAATACTTCCCCCCCAGTACAGGGCGCTAGACAAAAAATGAGGTATTTAGGGATACAGCTTACTCAGAAATTAGCAGATACCGCCAAAACCAGCTGGCAGAATGTTGTAAAGGAAGTCAGTAAGTCACTATCAAGATGGGCGACTCTCCCTTTGAACATCTATGGAAGAGTGAACCTTATAAAAATGATCATTCTCCCTAAAATAACCTTCCTCTTCAACAACATACCATTATCTTTCGACCTCAAAGACATTGCCAAGCTACAAGGTAAAATTGGCTCATTCATCTGGGCCACTAAATCTCCCAGAATCGCTTGGAGGAAACTGAGAAGGGGGTTGAAGCTGGACGGCCTTGCATTACCAGATCTCCTGATGTATTTCTATGCCTTCCAGCTTAAGAATTTTAGAATTTTGGCTAACAGACTTGACTCTTCCTCGCATGGTCGCCTATTCCAGGCAATGTTATCTGACCAATCACTCAGCACAGACTTTTTTCTTTACAAATTTGGACATCAAAAAGTTTACAAAAAGGTGCGTTTGAAAATTCTGCAGGCTGCATTAAGAACCTGGCTGTACCTTCGGAAAGTCTCGCAAATCCCCTACTATAATATGCATGCTCTAATCTGGGACTCACCCGGCACTCCGGATTGTCTCCTAGACAGATTGGCAACCCCATTGAGAGAGGCAGGCGTAGTAAAGTGGGCAGACCTTAGTACCAACTGCTGGACTGGGACTCATTAGTCAACTTAACTGGGGGGTCCTTAACAAGATTTAAGTTTTATCAGCTGTCCTCATGGTGGGGGGTCGCAGGAGGAGCCTCAATTTTTAGATCTCATGAACAGAGGTGGTTCCTGGAAACGAGAGGTTGCCTTCTGGTACAATATTCTGATTGGGGCTAATGACACTTTAACGTCCGAGATATCCAACCTTTGGAGTAGTGATATAGTAGGTAACCCAGAGGAGATCAGGAAAATTTGGACTGATGCATTTGTTATATCTCAAAAAACAATCAAACCAGCTAACCTCAGAAGGAACCACCTATACACAACATATAGGGTGTATTGGACTCCGGCCAAGCTCTCCAGGTCATCAGCAGAGAGTTACTGTTGCCCAAGTGTAAGCTGGGAGCAGCTGATGACATACATATGTTTTTAGAGTGTCCACAAATCATCAGTTATTGGAGACAGGTGTGTGGTTTCCTAGAAGAGGTTTTGTTAACATCAATCACACGTTGTCCTAGATTAATTTTTTTTGGGCTCCCCTTAGGGTACGTACTAAACAACCCAGCCACTCTTTTATCTTCTATGTAATTGTAATCGCAAGGAGAGAAATATGTAGAGAGTGCAAGTCGGAGGCACCTCCAAAATTTGCAGACTGCCTGAGGAATGTCATGATGATAAGTCAGTCGGACTTGCTGTGTGGTGACGAAAGCACTAGCAAAGTGTGGTCAGCTTTAAGAACTTGGGCCGAAAGTTACCAAAGTCCAATGATTATGCCAGTGGTTATTGGCCTGGTCCTCCCAGGTAACGTGTCGAAAGGGGAGTTGGACTAAGAAATAGCCTGCCTCTGGGAGATCCCTGTATGCTTTGCACTTTCCATCGAGGGCGGAATCCAAGTAACTCAAGTGGGCAAGTTGCACGGTGTGATCCCACCTTGAGGTTATATCTGCTGGTGGCCTGTATAAGGACTTAAAAAAGAAAAAAAAAAAGACTGATTTGCATTTAGGCATGTCTGAACTGGGGTGGCAGAGTGGGCTAAAGAACGGTGATGGATTAAACCCGGATCTTTTGACTGGGTGTGAGTGTTTGATTGATTCAGATGCTCCGTCCATCACCACCCCCTTTTGTACCGCTTTTGGCCGCCATAAGTGTGGCAGGGTATGCTCAGACGTGAGTCCCTTGCTCACTTTGCCACCGGATTCAAGCAAGCAGGGCTGAAGACGGCTGGAATGCCAGAAACCAGTCCTCGGAAGCTTGCTTCCGGTCCAGGGAAGACATGGCTTGGCAGTGCGGGCTGGACTGTTCCCATGAGGCACAGGGTCAGACTGATTTGCATATAGCCATGTCTGAACTGGGGTGGCAGAGAGGGCTAAAGAACGGTGATGGATTAAACCCAGATCTTTTGACTGGGTGTGAGTGTTTGATTGATTCAGATGCTCCGTCCATCACCACCCCCTTTTGTACCGCTTTTGGCCGCCATAAGTGTGGCAGGGTATGCTCAGACGTGAGTCCCTTGCTCACTTTGCCACTGGATTCAAGCAAGCAGGGCTGAAGACGGCTGGAATGCCAGAAACCAGTCTTCGGAAGCTTGTTTCCGGTCCAGGGAAGACATGGCTTGGCAGTTCGGTCTGGACTGCTCCCATGAGGCATAGGGTCAGACTGATTTGCATATAGCCATGTCTGAACTGGGGTGGCAGAGTGGGCTAAAGAACGGTGATGGATTAAACCCAGATCTTTTGACTGGGTGTGAGTGTTTGATTGATTCAGATGCTCCATCCATCACCACCCCCTTTTGTACTGCTTTTGGCCGCCATAAGTGTGGCAGGGTATGCTCAGACGTGTGTCCCTTGCTCACTTTGCCACAGGATTCAAGCAAGCCGGGCTGAAGACGGCTGGAATGCCAGAAACAGGTCCTCGGAAGCTCGTTTCCGGTCCAGGGAAGACATGGCTTGGCAGTTCGGGCTGGACTGTTCCCATGAGGCACAGGGTCAGACTGATTTGCATATAGCCATGTCTGAACTGGGGTGGCAGAATGGGCTAAAGAATGGTGATGGATTAAACCCAGATCTTTTGACTGGGTGTGAGTGTTTGATAGATTCAGATGCTCCGTCCATCACCACCCCCTTTTGTACTGCTTTTGGCCGGCCGCCATAAGTGTTGCAGGCTATGCTCAGACGTGAGTCCCTTGCTCACTTTGCCACAGGATTCAAGCAAGCCGGGCTGAAGACGGCTGGAATGCCAGAAATGGGTCCTCGGAAGCTCGTTTCCGGTCAAGGGAAGACATGGCTTGGCAGTTCGGGCTGGACTGTTCCCATGAAGCACAGGGTCAGACTGATTTGCATATAGCCATGTCTGAACTGGGGTGGCAGAGTGGGCTAAAGAACGGTGATGGATTAAACCCAGATCTTTTAACTGGGTGAGAGTGTTTTATTGATTCATATGCTCCGTCCATCACCACCCCCTTTTGTACTGCTTTTGGCCGCCATAAGTGTGGCAGGGTATGGATTAAACCCAGATCTTTTGACTGGGTGTGAGTGTTTGATTGATTCAGATGCTCCGTCCATCACCACCCCCTTTTGTACTGCTTTTGGCCGCCATAAGTGTGGCAGGGTATGCTCAGACGTGAGTCCCTTGCTCACTTTGCCACTGGATTCAAGCAAGCCGGGCTGAAGACGGCTGGAATGCCAGAAACCGGTCCTCGGAAGCTTGTTTCCGGTCCAGGGAAGACATGGCTTGGCAGTTCGGGCTAGACTGTTCCCATGAGGCACAGGGTCAGACTGATTTGCATATAGCCATGTCTGAACTGGGGTGGCATAGTGGGCTAAAGAACGGTGATGGATTAAACCCAGATCTTTTGACTGGGTGTGAGTGTTTTATTGATTCAGATGCTACGTCCATCACCACCCCCTTTTGTACTGCTTTTGGCCGCCATAAGTGTGGCAGGGTATGGATTAAACCCAGATCTTTTGACTGGGTGTGAGTGTTTGATTGATTCAGATGCTCCGTCCATCACCACCCCCTTTTGTACTGCTTTTGGCCGCCATAAGTGTGGCAGGGTATGCTCAGACGTGAGTCCCTTGCTCACTTTGCCACAGGATTCAAGCAAGCCGGGCTGAAGACGGCTGGAATGCCAGAAACGGGTCCTCGGAAGCTCGTTTCCGGTCCAGGGAAGACATGGCTTGGCAGTTCGGGCTGGACTGTTCCCATGAGGCACAGGGTCAGACTGATTTGCATATAGCCATGTCTGAACTGGGGTGGCAGAATGGGCTAAAGAACGGTGATGGATTAAACCCAGATCTTTTGACTGGGTGTGAGTGTTTTATTGATTCAGATGCTCCGTCCATCACCACCCCCTTTTGTACTGCTTTTGGCCGCCATAAGTGTGGCAGGGTATGGATTAAACCCAGATCTTTTGACTGGGTGTGAGTGTTTGATAGATTCAGATGCTCCGTCTATCACCACCCCCTTTTGTACTGCTTTTGGCCGCCATAAGTGTGGCAGGGTATGCTCAGACGTGAGTCCCTTGCTCACTTTGCCACAGGATTCAAGCAAGCCGGGCTGGAGACGGCTGGAATGCCAGAAACGGGATCTCGGAAGCTCGTTTCTGGTCCAGGGAAGACATGGCTTGGCAGTTCGGGCTGGACTGTTCCCATGAAGCACAGGGTCAGACTGATTTGCATATAACCATGTCTGAACTGGGGTGGCAGAGTGGGCTAAAGAACGGTGATGGATTAAACCCAGATGTTTTAACTGGGTGTGAGTGTTTTATTGATTCAGATGCTCCGTCCATCACCACCCCCTTTTGTACTGCTTTTGGCCGCCATAAGTGTGGCAGGGTATGGATTAAACCCAGATCTTTTGACTGGGTGTGAGTGTTTGATTGATTCAGATGCTCCGTCCATCACCACCCCCTTTTGTACTGCTTTTGGCCGCCATAAGTGTGGCAGGGTATGCTCAGACGTGAGTCCCTTGCTCACTTTGCCACTGGATTCAAGCAAGCCGGGCTGAAGACGGCTGGAATGCCAGAAACCGGTCCTCGGAAGCTTGTTTCCGGTCCAGGGAGGACATGGCTTGGCAGTTCGGGCTGGACTGTTCCCATGAGGCACAGGGTCAGACTGATTTGCATATAGCCATGTCTAAACTAAGAGTCTCCTAGCTTTCAGGAAAGAGCTGAAGACCATGCTCTTTTCCGCATAATCACTGTGACTGTAGTGCTGCTGCCTCTGTGTTTTTAGGTTTCAGGTCTCTTTGCCAAAGCGCCGGGACACCCCTTGGGGTAGCCGTGCCCTCTAAAAGTACGGCCTTAACATAACATAAACTGGGGTGGCAGAGTGGGCTATAGAATGGTGATGGATCAAACCCAGATTTTTTGACTGGGTGTGAGTGTTTGATTGATTCAGATGCTCCGTCCATCACCACCCCCTTTTGTACTGCTTTTGGCCGCCATAAGTGTGGCAGGGTATGCTCAGACGTGAGTCCCTGGCTCACTTTGCCACTGGATTCAAGCAAGCCGGGCTAAAGACGGCTGGAATGCCAGAAACCAGTCCTCGGAAGCTTGTTTCCGGTCCAAGGAAGACATGGCTTGGCAGTTCGGGCTGGACTGTTCCCATGAGGCATAGGGTCAGACTGATTTGAATATAGCCATGTCTGAACTGGGGTGGCAGAGTGGGCTAAAGAACAGTGATGGATTAAACCCAGATCTTTTGACTGGGTGTGAGTGTTTGATTGATTCAGATGCTCCGTCTTCACCACCCCCTTTTGTACTGCTTTTGGCCGCCATAAGTGTGGCAGGGTAGGGATTAAACCCAGATCTTTTGACTGGATGTGAGAGTTTGATTGATTCAGATGCTCCGTCCATCACCAACCCCTTTTGTACTGCTTTTGGCCGCCATAAGCGTGGCAGGGTATGCTCAGACGTGAGTCCCTTGCTCACTTTGCCACTGGATTCAAGCAAGCCGGGCTGAAGACGACTGGAATGCCAGAAACCGGTCCTCGGAAGCTTGTTTCCGGTCCAGGGAAGACATGGCTTGGCACTTCGGACTGGACTGTTCCCATGAGGCACAGGGTCAGACTGTTTTGCATATAGCCATGTCTGAACTGGGGTGGCAGAGTGGGCTAAAGAACGGTGATGGATTAAACCCAGATCTTTCGACTGGGTGTGAGTGTTTGATTGATTCAGATGCTCCGTCCATCACCACCCCCTTTTGTACTGCTTTTGGCTGCCATAAGTGTGGCAGGGTATGCTCAGACGTGAGTCCCTTGCTCACTTGGCCACTGGATTCAAGCAAGCCGGGCTGAAGACGGCTGGAATGCCAGAAACCGGTCCTCGGAAGCTTGTTTCTGGTGCAGGGAAGACATGGCTTGGCAGTTCGGGCTGGACTGTCCCATGAGGCACAGGGTCAGACTGATTTGCATATAGCCATGTCTGAACTGGGGTGGCAGAGTGGGCTAAAGAACGGTGATGGATTAAACCCAGATCTTTTGACTGGGTGTGAGTGTTTGATTGATTCAGATGCTCCGTCCATCACCACCCCCTTTTGTACTGCTTTTGGCCGCCATCAGTGTGGCAGGGTATGGATTAAACCCAGATCTTTTGACTGGGTGTGAGTGTGTGATTGATTCAGATGCTCCGGCCATCACCACCCCCTTTTGTACTGCTTTTGGTCGCCATAAGCGTGGCAGGGTATGCTCAGACGTGAGTCCCTTGCTCACTTTGCCACTGGATTCAAGCAAGCCGGGCTGAAGACGGCTGAAATGCCAGAAACCGGTCCTCAGAAGCGTGTTTTCGGTCCAGGGAAGACATGGCTTGGCAGTTCGGGCTGGAAAGGGGATGACCTTAACCCTAGTAATCAGTTCACAGAACGGGGAGGATGGGTGGGGCGATAAGGAATCTATTGCTAACTAATGTCTCTTACAGATATATCGTTACACAAGTAGTAATTTGTGCATCTGAAAGAGACACGTTAGTGATAGATTCCTTACCTTAGAATAGATACCCCAGCAATACCAACCCCGGTGGTGGGTCTGCAAACAGGATTACACCAAAAAGTCATGAAGCACAGAACGGCCAAAGAAGCCGTCTCTCCGGACCTGACTGTCAAGGCAGTAGTGTTTGGTAAACGTGTGCAGTAAGGCCCACATAGCTGCCTGACAAATATCTGGCAGGGGGACACCGCGTCCCAAGGCAGTAGTGGCTGCTGTTGCCCTGGTCGAATAGGCCCACAGCCCCACAGGAGGGACCTCCTCATACTGCTAGATAGTTCCTAGGTCAGGGCACAAATAGTATATAAATAACTTATCCTAGGCAACTAATGGGCCAAAGAGAGAAGGAACAGAAGAACCTCAGAAAGCGGGGCAGAAAGGGGATCCACAGCCTTTGCTGTGCACCATGCCACAAATCTGTTCCAATTACAGGCGTTCACTGTTTTGGTGGAGGGACGCCTGGCTGCCAGAATGACATCACAGACTTCGGGAGGAAGATCGAAAGGTGGCAACTGTAGCTGCTCAACCTCCAGGCATGGAGGTGGAGGCAGGACAGGTTCGGGTGTAGGACCGTCCCCTGCCGCTGCGACAGAAGATCTTCCCGAAGAGGCGGATGGATCGGGGGGGTCAATGCTCATACTGAGTAGCTCGGGATACCAAATTCTTCGAGCCCAGTTTCGAGCCACAAGAATCACTTGGGCACGGTCGCGCCTGATCTTCTTCAGCACTCTGGGCAGAAGTGGTATAGGCGGAAAGGTGTACAATAGACTATACCTCCACTTGTGATGAAAAACGTTGCCGAGCGAGTGCCGCCTTGAAAATTCCAATACACAGAACTGATGACATTGCCCGTTCTCTTCGATGGCAAATAGACCAAGGGTCTTCCCACTGCAGAAAGAGACCTTGCGCCAAATCCGAGTTCAGACGCCATTCGTGATCCACCATGCACCAGCGGCTGAGTTTGTCCGCACTGGCATTCAGAGAACCTGCCAGGTGTTGAACCACAAAGGTCATGCCTTGATGTTCCAGCCACATCCAGAGGAACAGAGCCTCCTGACATAGGGTCCACGACCCCACCCCGCCCTGTTTGTTTCAATACCACATGGCGGTGGTGTTGTCTGCACCTGCACTACACTTCCCCGGACAGAAGGAAGGAATGCTTTCAGTGTAAGCCGGATCGCCCACAGCTCCAGAAGGTTAATATGGAGCTGTGACTCCGCCGGAAACCAGAGGTCTCTGATCTCCGCCTCTCCCATGTGGCCTCTTCATCCCAGGAGAGATGCATCTTTCACCATCGTGTGCTCTGGTCAGGGAAGGGAGAGGGAGCCACCACTGCAACTGTTGTGCAGCGCCCTCTGAGATCTGGACGTGATTGGACAGATTGCCCTGATGCTGTGCCTACTGAGCCCACTGCAGAGCCCGCATATGACACCAGCAGGATGCAGGAGGCCATCATGCCCAGAAGCCGAAGGGTCATACTGACAAACACCGGATAGAGGCTGAAAGAGCGGAATCCTAGCCTGAATAACACGGACTCCCCATATGGGAGGATAGACCCAAAAACAGTGTTGAATCCAGAACCGCTTCTGAGAGAGACTCAGGTGCGACTTCGGCACATTGATGGAGAACCCCAGCAAGTGCAGGAGGTCGGCCGTAGCCTGGAGGTGGGTGACGACTGCCTGGGGCGAGCTCGCCTTCAACAGCAAGTCGTCGAGGTAAGTGAAGACTGACACCCCTGACCTGCGCAGATGAGCTGTGACCACCGCCATCACCTTCGTGAACACCGAGGGGCACTGGTAAGGCCGAAAGGGAGCCCGGCAACCTGAAAATGCTCCTGGCCTACCGTGAACCGCAGGTAGCGCCGGTGGGCAGGCAGGGCAGGAATATGAAAATAAGCGTCCTGCAAGTCCAAACACCACCATCCAGTCTTCCGGGTCCAGGGCAGCCAGGACCTGAGCCAGAGTTAGCATCTTGAACTTCTCCTTCCGGAGGAAGCGACTTAACGTCCCGGAGGTCCAAGATCGTGCGTGGCCTCCTTGTCTTTCTTGGGGACCAGGAAGTAGCGGGAATAACAACCGCTCCCTACTTCCTGACCGGGAACGCGCTCGATGGCCCCCTTGGCCAAGAGGTCCGTGACTTCCTGACAGACAAGAGCCAAATGATCCCCCGGCATGTGGTGGTATCGAAGAGGCATGGCCGGAGGGGAGGACAGAAAGGGGAGCGAGTAACCATGACAGATTATCTGCAGCACCCACTTGTCCGAGGTAATTTCGCGCCAGTGGTTGAGGTGATGACGTACCCTGCCACCCAGCGGCATGGGGTGCTCCCTGAAGCTCTGATAATGAAGGCTTAGAGGCAGCAGCAGCGGGAGTAGAGGTGGACTGACCCGCTCTCTGGTTACCAGACCCACACCTGCGGAAGCCACAGCTGCCGCCACGCTGGGGCTGGTTCTGCACAGGCTTAGTGAAGGATCGTGCTTGGGAGCTCTTACCCTGGCCACGAAAGTAACAAAACCCAGACGTGGCAGGGGCCTTCGTGGAAAGACCCAAAGACTTGGCCATGGCACGCAAGTCTTTAAAGTGCTCCAGGGCACTGTCCGCCTGGTCGCCGATCGTGGAAATCACCCTGCCCAATGAATCAGCGTTGTCCAAACCACACCGGATGGCAAACTTCGCCGCATCCTTGCCCTCTGCAATCGCTTGGGAAAGGACAGCCTGGACCTCCTCAGAGCACTGAGGCAGAACCTTCGCCACCTAATCCCACACAGTGTGAGAGTAACGGCCCAATAAGCAGGTGGTATTAACCGACCTCAACCCCAAACTGGCTGAGGAGAACAGCCTCTTGCCATATTGGTCCAGCCTCTTAGAGTCTTTATCCGGAGGAGCCGAGGGAAAAGCACTCTGCGATTTCGAGGCCTGAATGACCAGGCTCTCAGGCATGGGGTGAGTGGTCAAGAAGGCAGGATCACCAGGCCCCGGACGATGACGCCTAGCGATGTTCCTTATCCACTGGTGCCCCCGAGGTCGGCCGCAACCAAGTACCCAAGAGAACTTCAGTAAGGGCCTCATTGAAAGGGAGCAGCGGATCCCACGATGTAGATGCCGTCTGGAGCACATCCGTAAGGAGGTTAGTTTTAAAGGCCACCGTAAGGAGGTCGAGATGGAGAGCGTCCGCGGCACGCCGCAACACCATAGTATAGGAAGCACCTTCCTCCATAGTAGGCAGAGGCGAGGCAAACCGGGTCAGAAGACACGTCAAGTTCACTTCCATCTTGAAGCTCATCCACCCAATCCTGCTCAGAATCACACTGCCACGCAAGGGGGCCCTCGGAGCCGTCCCAGTCCTCGTCCGGCTCCGGGGTAGAAGGAGCCGGCGGCAGGTCCCGAGCCGGAGAGGGAGTCAGCGGCGCAGGTAGCGACGCCAACCGGGGCAGCACCAGAGCCGCATTCCAATGTGGATCCCAGGCCGGAACAAAATGGTCCAAGAACCGGGGTAGGGGCGGGATAAACAGCACCCAGTGCGGCGCCTGTGGCGGGAGCCAAGGGCAGCACCGAGGTCGGAGCCAGGGGTGCTGTACCTTGTGGCACCGGAGCAGAGGGCGCTGGATCCAGTGGCTTCGGGGCTGGCGCCAGAGGCGGTGCTGCCGGGCCAACAGGATATGGACACGGGCCCGCAGGCGCGCCGGTGGGAGCTCGAGGCATAAACAGGCGGACCATGGCAGCAAGAAACTCTTGCACCTCTTCAGGAGTCACCAATCGACCTGGGTATAACGGGTAGGCCGTGGGGCTTCTTCGACTTCTTTTTATTGCGTTAATTACTAGAATCCGAAGGGGAAGACTTAGAGTCCGAGGAGCCGCAGCCCAGTCCTGCGAGCGGTCCCATGAACGGTCCCGGAGCGGCAGTGAGAAGAGTGCCAGACCTCCAGCAACTTCCGGCGCCGCTCCCGTAAGGCATTCGGGCCATAGCACGGCAGTCCCTACAATCCCGGGAGTCATGGTCAAACTCCAGGCAGTAGAGGCAGACATCATGGGGGTCCGCCACCGACATGTTCTGGTAGCACGACCCACAAGACTTAAATCCGGGCATCCCTACGTACACCAGGAGACAAGAAAGGGAGACAAAAGTCTTGAAAAAAGTGGTCAAAAAATGACTGAATTACGCGCTCAATCCGGATCTGCGCTTTCGGCCCGGAAAAAGAAAGAACTGATGTCAGCACGCATGGATTGCGCCTAAGTACTCTCCGTGACGTCATCTCTGCTCCTACGATGCCAGTGACGGTCGTGGAGCCGCGGGACGCCACCTACTGGCGCACAGAGGTACTGCTAAGCAGAAAAACTTTTCTGGATCCAGCCTGACGCCTAGGGATATTCTAAGGTAAGGAATCTATCACTAACGTGTCTCTTTCAGATAAATAAATAAAAGAATTAGAATTCTGTATTTCCTGCAAGATGATTTTCAGTTGGGTTTGGCAGTTTCCACTATTCGGGCTCAGTGTGCAGCAAGCCAAGCTTTTAGGGGTGAAGTTATGATAGAGATTGCCCCATTGGCTACATGTCTATTAAGGAGTTTTTTCCGGCAGCGTAATTCTTTTCATTCACTAGTACTTACCTGGGATCTCCCTTTGGTTCTATGGGCTTTTTCACTTTCTCCTTTTGAGTCCTTAGAGTCAGTGGATTTTAAGTTATCAACTCAAAAGGTGGTGTTTTTGGTCGCCATATGTGCAGAGCGATGGGAAAGTGAGCTGAGCGCTTTGCTGTCAGTATCTCCTTTTATTAGATTTTTCCTTTGACCTGGTGGTCCTTCGTCCCATTCCTTTTTTTGCCTAAAATTCCCTCATCTTTTCTTTGTTCCCAGAATATTGTTCTTCCAGTGTTGTTTCCAGAGCCCTCCTCGAATGAGGAGGAGGGTCTTCATAAACTAGAGATGCATAGAGCAGATACTATCTATTTGACCAGAACTACTACATTTCGTAAGGTAGATGCTTTGGGGTTTATTTACAAGCCGTTTGTGCCGCTGGTGTGTCACTTTTAATATAGGAAAAAGTGACGTACCGGCGGCGCAATGGACTTGTAAATGCACCCCTTTGTTTGCTACCTATGGTTTACCCAATAAAGGATCTCGCCCTTAACCCCTTCGACGCTGATGACGAGCTGGGCTCGTCATGGCGTAGCCTCCTCGCACGCTGATGACGAGCCCAGCTCGTCGTGTAAAGTGCGTTCTTTAAAAACCCAGCGTGCGAGCGGAATTCCGCTAGCGCGCATGCGGTTAAACATCAACCCTGTATAGATGGATCAAGCCCACCATAGTTCTCTCCCTGCTGTCATTGAAGGTAGACCAACTAGAGGGTTGTCAGCCTCCTGGTCCAATATGGCAAACCCCTCTCATTGTATTCGCCCAATATAGGGTTAATTTGAGGGAGGGTTTTTCTAATTCTTTTGGAGATTGTGTTTTGTTTGCTGTATCAACCTTGTGAGGTTTAACAGGTGCATAACAGACTTTGTATTGCATCTTTGACTTTGGGTGTTGATGATCATATTCCTTTTCTACTTGGGTATTCTCTCACAGGTTAGGACTGTAGCAGGGAAGACTTGGACTCCTAATAATGACGATTATCAGTAAGTAACCGGGCATTACTTCACCCTTCAGAATTATGCTCTTGGCTTTTGTGTTGTGTATTTGTGGCAGGTTTTGGATGAATCTGCCATCTTGTGTTATTGTGAATGAACACACATACTGAGAAGGGCCTCTGCAGTGGCATAAACAGAACAGACAACTGCCCGCCTCTATGACCACTTTCCTTCCTATAGTTTACCTTATTTATCCAGGGATGGATCTTCGAGAGGATGCCCATAATATTTGAATAATGAAAAATTGAGGACCATATGTACAAAGGTTTTTTTGTTGGTGCAAATGTGTTTTAGACCCATTTGTGCCCGCAAAAAACCAGTGGCCCATGTACTAATCCTATTTTGCGAGTCGCAAATCAATTCACGACTTGCAAAATCGGATTAGCGACTCACTATTAGGAAGAAGCGTCCCTTTCTAATAGAGACTCCTTATGCTACGTAGCAATGTTTTGTAACCCCAATTGCGGTCGCACAACACTCGCAGTTTACGACCCTTCTCAGAGGGGAGGTAAAGCACTCCCAAATGAGAAGGGGTCCCCAGGGGACCTCTTCCCACTTGTGAATGCATGCACAAATATTTTTTAAGGGCAGGCAGTGGTGCCAGTTACCACTGCCTGCCCTTATCAACTGATTTATTTTTTATTTTTAAATGCATCCCGTTTTCGATCAAGGAAAACATGCTGCATTTAACCAAAAAAAATGCTTTATTTAAAAGCAGTCCCAGACATGGAGGCCCAGCAGGCCACCATCCCTGGGAGTGGCAGTCATTCCCAATGGGGTCGGAAATTGCGAAAGCCTCATTAATATGCATGAGGTATGCCATTTGCAACCCCATTGGGAATCGCAAACAGTGTCTCAGACACTTTTGTGCATCCCAATCAGTGAGTTGCAAATGTGACGCAATTTGCGACTCGCTAATTGGCGGGTCGTACATGTGGCCCCTAAGCCTCTAAAGGATCCCTGAAGGATCCTGATAGACAAGGGCTCCAGTGGCACTTGTTCATACTTCATTTGTGGAATAATAAAGTTTTGTCACTGACGGGTACGTTACTTTTCTTCGGTAACGCCGTATCTGGCAGACGGTTCTAGCCCCAGATTCTTTACTTTAGAATCCTCCCCAACGCACAAGACTGGATCCGTAATTTTTTCCCACAGTGCATGGGGAGAGGGTGCGTTCGTATTGACGTCATCACGCAATGGGATGTCGACAGAGTACCCCACTCCCTGATGTCAGTTTCCTCTGTGACTGTTTTCTGCACTCAAAACGTGCAGCCACATACTGCCTATTGAAACAGTGTGCTCAATTTAAAAACACCTTTGTGCAAATAAGCCCTGCTGAATGCCTAATTCACTAGGTAAATCCTGTTAAACGAAATCATATGTTATGAGCATTGATAAAGCGCATGGCTGCCCCAGCAACGGAGACTGAGGTCTTCATTCAGTATGTGAAGTCTCATAACGAAATAACTGAGACCAAAGAAGACTCAGTTCGCAGAACGGGGACGAATGGGAGGGTCGTAAAGAATCTGCTGCTAGATCCTGTCTGTACCGGTTAAAGGCGTTAGCAAAGGGCAGTAACTTGTCCATCTTATAGACACATCTAGCTACAGATTCCTTACTTCAGAATCAAAACCCTAAGCATACCATCCCCGGAGGAGGGCCTGTGAACGGAGACCACTAAAAGCCTCTAACGTAGGACAAAATTAGTCGAGAACCAGAGGAAAAAGACCAGACATTCCTAATAATGTAGGAGAGCAATAACCTGCTTTACAATTTAAAAAAACCTGTGGAAGAACAACAGATAAGTAAAGTTACAAGATATTTAAAAGCATGGGAATAAAACGATCAATGTTAGCATGAAAACTGTGTTAGAAGCCAACCAACAAGATATATAGAAAACTATTTGCACCTTTAATGTAAACCAAACCCATGCATGCTCACCGCATGTGCATTATGGAAGGTACCGCAATGAGAAATGTCATAGAGATACAGAAAGCATGGGAGAAACGTTTCCCATGACATCCCCCACCGCCGCCGCCCTACAAATAGACGCTGAATACAAGCGCCTTTCATTAAGATAGAACTGAGCCCTTGAGGCGGAAGCCGGGCGCGAGATTTTTACTTGTATTTTAAAAATAACTGCAATTTGATTGTCACTTGAATAAACTTGTATCACTACCCACTTACTTCGCTCCGGTTGTGTTCGCGCAGTGGATCTAGCGCTGCCGCGGCACCCCAAGCAAACAACTCTTCTTGCTGCCATCTCGGCGAGGCCAGAGGCCACGCCCCCTTTTCTGAGGCCACGCCCCCCGCCCCTTCATACCCATAAATCATGTGCATCTTTCGTTCGCGCAGCGGACGCGCCGTTTGCGCGCCGAAGGCGCGCCAAAGGTAAGCCCGTCTGCGCCCGTCCACACCCGACCGGGCCCAGGGACTCTCCATCAGTCCGATATCACTCAATACGCTCCTGCGCAGCTCTACAATCTTCAAGGTCCATGGCCTTTGCATAACTCTGTGACGTTGCATATCGGCAGATTGGGATGGACGGCCCCTTGCCCTCTCCCCTCTCTCCCGGCCCTACCTTCCCTTCCCCCTCTCCCCCTTGATCCATCTCACGTTCCCCCCGCACTCCTATGCCTACCACCCTTTCCGTTTACTATCTTAAAACCAGGTCAGCAGTTAAACACTGTCACAAATCTTACTGGACCTACACAAACCAGATCTCCTATTTCTTACAGAGACTTGGTTCAGTGACAACTCCCTTCCTTCTCTGTTAGCTACCCTCCCGGCCGCATACTATGCGCTGCGCACCGACCGACCCTCCGGTAAATCAGGAGGCGGCGTCGCCTTGAACGCCCGCAGAGAACTTTCCTTTCAGTCTCTATCCTTTTCCTCCATTGGATCATCTGACTTTTTAGTCGTCCGCTCACCATCCTTCAGAGTCCCGCTCACCTGTTTGCTTATGTACCGTTACCCCCCAACCCTCTCAACTTTTTCTCCCCGGTTTCCAAGACCTAGTGGCCACCTTAGCGGTCAACAACTCCTCCATTTTGGTATTAGGAGATTTTAACTTCTGGCCATCCGACCCTGCAGAATGCTCAACTTCTAAAGAATTCTCGGAGGCCCTCCGCTCCCTCAACTTTGACTCCCATGTTCACTCCCCCACACATATTCAGGGTCACACCCTTGATCAGATCTGGTCTCTCAACTGTCCTATAACCTCCGTGTCCATCGCCCCCTGCACCTGGTCCGACCACTTCCTGATTTCCTTTTCCCTACACCTCAGCCCAGTCACTAAGCCCTCCCTTCCTAAAAACATCTGGGCCCGCTCTTGAAGCCGGGTGGATGTGGCCGCTCTCTCCTCCACACTTTCCGCCTTTAGTCCAGACCTTCACGGTCTGTCATCTTCCGCACAAGCCGACTATCAACTCCTGGCTCCTGTCAGGCTGCGATTCCGTTGCCCCCCTCAGACTAGTGTCCTCCAGGCGTCTGAACAAGGCAAATCGCTGGTTTAATGAGGAACTCAAGGCCCAAAAACTCTGCGTGCGCCATGCCGAGCGGGCCTGGAGACGAGACTACTGCCCCAATCTTAAAACCCAGTATACCGTCCTCCAGTCCCAATACAAAAAATCTATCTTGGCTACAAAAACTGACTACTTCTCCACAAAAATTCTGGCCGCCGAAAATCAGACTAGAGAAATTTTCTCCATTGTTCACGATCTTGCCTACTCCGACAGAACCACCCTCAAACCTTCTCCCTCCCAGGATCTATGCGACTCTCTCAACACCTATTCCCTGGACAAAATCTCTAACATCAAAGCTAACATCCCCCCACCCCCTTCCTTGACCCCCAGTGTCCACCAGTCGGGGCACGCCTTGACTCTCTCCCCCCCTTTGATAGAGGAGGTCTTTCTATCCATCCTCCCTACGGTCAAATCAGGCTCACCTCTGGACCCCTGCCCTGCCCACATCCTTAGGAACAGTTACTCGGTCTGCGTGCAGCCCCCTCTTACATTCCTCAACAGTTCCCTGTCCCAGGGCATTGTTATTCCACCTCTAAAGACGGCCACAATTGTCCCAATCCAAAAAAAACCGGGAGCTGACCCCTCCGCTCCGGCCAACTACCGCCCCCACCTCACTATTGCGCTTTCAGGGGAAGGTACTAGAGCGCCATGTCACCAAAACGCTCAGTACCTTTGTTGAGAAGAACGGGGTATTAGCCCCTCGTCAGGCCGGGCTCCGCCCGCACACTCCACCAAGTCCGTGGTGCTATCGGTCCTTGACAACCTCAGAGAGGGTATGGACACCAACCACCCCAGGCATTGGTCCTCCTCGACCTCTCCGCCGCTTTTGACACGGTTGATTATTCTATTCTACTCTTTCGTGTCAGGGCGGCGGGGATTGGAGGTTCGGCCTTGGTCTGGCTGTCCTCCTTCCTGAGGGACCGCACCCAGGCTGTGCGCCTGGGCGACTTCTCAGCGGACTTCCGGAAAGTACCATGCGGGGTCCCCCCTCTCCCCCTCTTATTTAATTTGTACATTGCCCCCCTTATTTTCGCCCTCCAGCAAATGGAGGTCACCGTCTATAACTACGAGGATGACCTGCAGCTTATTTTTACCTTGTCCCCATCCCCCGAGTCCATGACGAAGTTCCAGTCTGTAATGATCTTTATCCGGGACTGGATGAATTACAACCACCTGAAGTTAAATCCTGATAAAACAGAGCTGGTTCTGACAGGTGGTTGCTCCAGTCCCTGGACCCCCCTCTTCTGGCCCCTTCTCTAGGTCCCCCCTTCTCCTTCCTCCTCTGTGAGAACTCTGGGGATCAAATTGAATGACCAACTCACTCTACACTCCCAGGTCAGTTCTGTGGTGTCCTCTTCCTTTCTTTCTCTCCGCACCATCCGTAAAGTCTCTCGATTCTTTTCCTTACCTGCCCTCAAGCTCATTGTCCTGGTGATGGTAATCTCCCGCCTAGACTATGGCAACGCCCTATACTGCGGCTTGCCCGCCTACAGTATGCGACGACTACAGTTGGTCCAAAACCAGGCCGCCCGCCTGGTCTACAACCTGGCCAAATCCCACCATGTCACGCCGCTCCTCAAATCTCTGCACTGGCTCCCTATTCGAGAACGAGCTCAGTTCAAGATGGGATGTATCACCTTCCAGGCCCGGGCCGGCGCGGCCCCCGACTTCATCTCCTCCGAAATCAAAGCCTACGCCTCCGTCAGGAAACTTAGTTCATCCTCCCAACACCTGTTGATAGTTCCCCGCTTCAGGCGTAAAAAGTGAGTGGGCACCAAATTTTCCACACTTTCCCCAGCCTTTTGGAACTCTCTCCCCGCCCACTCACTATTCTCACTTCTGAAAAGCCCTCAAAACCTTTCTCTTGTCACAAGCCTTCTCACAATAACTGTCCTTTTTTCCCCTTCCTCTCCGTTCTCCTTATCCTCCCGGGCTCAGTACTTCATAGCGCCATAAAACCGCCAGGTGTACGCGCGCTCTACAAATGTTTTAAACTCAAACTCAAGGACAAATACCAAATTACTCTATAATATAAAACTATTGGTGCACAGATCCCAACTCGAACAGCGTGTTCTATACTTGTGAAACACAGATCAGCATATCATGCCATGGGGCAATACCTCTGTGCCAAACAGGATTCTCTCTGAGCTAGATCTACTCTGTGAACAGAGAAATCTATCACCTGTGGTAAAGAATAACGAAGATTCTATAAAAAGAGTCGAAGACAACATAACATGAAATGTGTATTTGTCAAGCGCAGGTTCACCACAAAGGGTATCTTGACAAATAACAGATCTGGATTGTAACTCATTCAATGGTTCTCATTTTATCAACCTAAGAAGGATGAGAGGCTGAATGGACCAGCCAAAATATGAACCTGTGACCATAAGGTAAAACACAGGCCCCTACTGTGGACGCCTAGTCCACTAAGCCACCAGACCAGAAAGAGCAAGTAGTGGCATAGAACTAGTGATATCTCTAGGTAATAGGAACAATACACATACTGCTAGGATATCTCCAAGATATGCCCAGACATAGGAGTCAAATAAAGAACCGCCTATGTACCAACAAGAGGAAGTATAACATATAGATATAAGTAAAACCGAATAATCAGTCAGACAAGTCTGACATAACAGTATGGAAATCATAATGAGCATAATACAAAGTAGGAAAGCCACATCCATCCAACACGTTAGTGAAATGCCAGTCGCCTGAGACAGCATCAGCAAGCAATAGAGTTAAAGTTGAATAATATAAAAGTATTAAAAAAAATCTTGAAGCCTAGCAAAACCCAAGGTTAGTACATGATCTTTCATTATGAATAGAGACCCACCTTCAGATGATCTAGAAAAAGTCCCTTATAGTGGAATAGGAAAAGTTAAAAGATTTCTTAATAAAAGAATCAGACTGATATATAAATAAACATCAATATGCAAATATCATCTAGGGGCCACACGTCACAAGGCGTGAACCTAACTACAAACAACTAGTTAGGTGAATGAGGAAAAGAGTTGTCCCTTAGAAGAGCAACGATCCAGTAAGGAAAAAATAAAAGGCATCTAAAACAAAAAGTAGAAGCTATGAGTCCCCTCACGGCCACTCATATAAATACCTTCAGAGAGAAGAAAATGTATATCATTAGAGAGGAAGAATACGTCTTTAGTAATAACACAAAGCGAACAACCAAAACAAGCATTTACAATTCAACGGTCTCGCCTTTGAAAAAGTTAGAGCTATTGGCATTGTAAATGACACAAAAAAAAATTTGTGTTGGTTTTGAAAATAGATAAATAAATGGCACTGTCATTTACAATGCCAATAGCTTAATCTCTCGCAAATGCCACACACAAACACACAGACCCACACAGAGTCCCACACACATACATACCTACCTACAGAGCCACACAGAGAGCCACAGACACACACAGCCACACACTTCAGTAGTCGGTGGGCAGCGTGGAGCAGACCAGCACCCAGCCTGACAGGGCCAACAGGAAGGCCACGATCTCCCCCGCCATGCTGGCCATGGTCACCAGCGAGGGTCAAAGGGCACAGGTGTCAGAGCTGAGGGCACGGGTGAGAGCTGAGGGCAGGGGTAAGAGCTGAGGGCAGAGGGGTGAGGGCAGAGGGGTGAGAGCTGAGGGCAGAGGGGTGAGAGCTGAGGGCTTAGGAAGAGCTGAGGGCACAGAGCAGGGTAAGAGCGGATGGCACAGGGGTAAGACCTGAGGACAGAGGGGTAAGAGCTGAGGGCGGAGGGGTAAGAGCAGAGGGCACACGGGTAAGAGCTGAGGGCACAGGGGTAAGAGCTGAGGGCACAGGTAAGAGCTGAGGGCACAGGGGTAAGAGCGGAGGGCACACGGGTAAGAGCTGAGGGCACAAGGGTAAGAGCTGAGGGCACAAGGGTAAGAGCTGAGGGCGCAGGGGTAAGAGCTGAGGGCGCAGGGGTAAGAGCTGAGGGCACAGGGGTAAGAGCTGAGGGCACTGGGGTAAGAGCTGAGGGCACAGGGGTAAGAGCTGAGGGCACAGGTAAGAGCTGAGGGCACAGGGGTAAGAGCGGAGGGCACAGGGGTAAGAGCGGAGGGCACACGGGTAAGAGCTGAGGGCACAAGGGTAAGAGCTGAGGGCGCAGGGGTAAGAGCTGAGGGTACAGGGGTAAGAGCTGAGGGCACTGGGGTAAGAGCTGAGGGCACAGGGGTAAGAGCTGAGGGCACAGGAGTCAGTGAGGGCACAGGTGAGGGCAGCGTGGTGAGGGCTGGAGGCCTGGGTTGAGGTCAGAGGGCACAGGTGCCAGAAGTGAGGGCCTAGGAAGAGCTGAGGGCAGAGGGGTAAGAGCTGAGAGTACAGGGGTAAGAAGTGAGTGAGGGCCCGGGGTGAGATCAGATGGCAAAGGAGCAACTTTGCCCTCTGCATTGTCTGAAATAATAGTAAAAATGTCGCCCTAGTGCTCGTTTAGTGCCTTTGGTACTTAAATCCAGCAACTCCAACGGTAATGAGCCAAGGAAACCACCCTTGCCTCTATGAGACGATCAATCTGTTGCTGTCCCATCACTAGTTGCATGTGCTACTTCTGTGTGGGTGCTCTGTTTGACACAAAGTCACTTTCTACAGCCTTGTGTGGGTTTGAGGCATGTCAGGTGCCTGCATGGCATAAATGTTCCCTTTACAAAAACTCGTGAGCACTTCCCAAGACTGTGTTGTGGTCCGCAATTGAAAATATGTGCTAATCATTAATATGCTAAGGTTATTATAGGCGATATTACACGTATTTGTCCTATTGGTCACGCTTACCATGTCCAGTTCCTGAACGCAGATTCTACAGGATGTTCGGAACAGGCAACTTAGTTAACAAATAAGACATAAGCAAACTTTAAATCATTTCTGCATACATATATACTGACATGATGCTTGGTAAAATTACGTTCGATTGATTAAAACCCTCTATATAAAACCCAATATGTATATTTAAGTGTCAATATTTATATGGTCTACTGTCCACATCCTCGGTCATATTTTCCTCATTGCTTCGCCCTCGGATTCTTGTTCACCATCGCTCTACACCTGTTAACAGCATCCCGCAGCTCAGCTGCCATCCATTTCCCGTCTTTCCCCTCCACTGTTGATTTCTCTTCCTGGCTTATTTCGACTCCCCTTTTCAACAGACCCACAATTACCAACTCTTCTATGCTTCCCACTTTCATAGAGTACTTTCTATTGCCATACGCGCTCTTTCGCCAATGCTTAATTGTGTTTCTTTATCACCCACTTGTTTCTCCAACACACCGCTTTCTACTGCGCACTCTTAAAACGCTGTTTCGCTCCCACCACTTTACTCAGACTACATGTGAATCTCGCTTCTCTGTCTCCTCTTCGATTCTATCTTCACTTCAGTCTCCTGACTGGCCTCACTTCTTGTCCCATTCACTTTCTTATGGTCCCCTCACTCACCGACTCTTGGATACCACTTTCTCCCCCCTACCATCCAGGTATCCTCCTCGTTTGTATCTGTAACGTGTAAATTTACTCATGTACTTGGTTCTATCGTGAAGCGCTCCGACACCTTTGGGTAAAGTCCGCGCTATATAAAATTGCATAAATAAATAAATACAATTTCCCCCGTTGCTTATAATTCTACTCGCTGAGCCTTTCCTTCTGCACTTACCCATTCGCTCGCGGTGTGGCTGAAAGTGTAGAGCGCTACTTGGCTGGCTACGTCCAGAATTCCCGAATATAGGGATCATGTCTACGCAGAGCAGCCAAGCTAATGTCCAAGCCCTTCTCCAGGAGCAGTCCGCTCACCGCTACCCCAGAGGCAGCCATCTTCCCCTCAGCAGGCACCGGCGCCATGGACACAGAGAGCAGACTAGCGCCGCACTGTTCAAACCTGTACACAATAGCCGAAACTACCATTTTAGGAAGGGAGATAATGGGCCCTGGGTGAAGAGATTTGAAGCGAGGAAAAAAGAGTCAAGCACAACAAACCTTAAAAGCGAAGAGTTTTACACTACCTGTTGAAAATATAACACTTAAACATTATTAAAAACAATTCGTAATACTCGATACTTAAAAATATTGCCACACCTGTCAAATCCAGCGAGCTAACATTCCATAACTAAAGGCAAATGTAATTTCTGACCTGCTTATTTAAGTATTTTACACTATCTACTTGTTAGATAATTGACAAAATGTGGACAGATGTCACCATTTCAACATGGCCGCTGAGTTTACACATTAAGAGAAGCCTCTCGAACTGTGATGCTTTAAGTATCATTGCCACACGCCCACCGCCGCGATGACGATCAGAAAAGGGTGGAGAGGGAAGAAATCGCGCGAACGCCCACGAATCTGGTCCGGCAATGACGGACAGATCTCTGTTCCAATGGCTAACCTCCATTTATGGAGCTAGCCAATGGAACAGAGGGCGGATTCCCAAGCCACATAGTATTCTCATTAGGTTTTCGCCTGCGCGAAAAGCTGCGCAGTGCGCAGCTTTCACTTAGGCGAAACCTAAAAAGAGTCAAGAATATCAAGGACCCTTCATGATAGAAGGAATCGGATCTAAGGGGAGACACGGTCTCCCCAGAGACCAACAATAGCATGCCACATTCCCAGGAAAAGAAACAACTATGTCCAAGGAATATGTACAAATCAACCACGCCTACACGAAAGGATGGAAGAGCCAATCAAATAGCAATAGCTATTAGGCAGTCCTGAAGAGCAAAAAGTAACGCAGCGCAGCCCCCGCAAGGCTGCGCTGCGTTGTGCGACAGGGAGGGAGCAGGAGAGCGCCATATCGTCAAAGATATGGCTATCTCCTCAACTTTTTCCTTGCTCAGGCGTTGATTTCAGCTGCCGTGCACCATGCACACACCTTAGCGCTGCAGCGGTAGGGTGTGTGCAAGAGTTCAGCATAGGTTTTGTACAGGAAGGGGGAAAGAAACCATAAGCGTTATAACCACATGCATTAGGCATAAACATTAACAGAATACTTCATGTAATTACACCTGGAATAGCTGCCCCAAAGTTGAAGATTCGCTTCTGGCGCACCTGCGCCTGGGGAGCCCCTACTCGGTGGCTCTCAAATTACCAATGGCAAAAAATCAGCACTGCAAACCGGAGGGAAAAGCATTAGGTATCATCCTAGGTACAAATGCATTATGCAAGAAATCATTTGGGCAATAGGCATCACCAGCATAAACACAGTTCGCCCCAATCGGGGGCACAACACTCTGAAACTGGCCCCAGGCCAACTGGCCTCTCTCCGGGGCTCAAATGCCCTATGTCCCACAAAGTCAGGGCTGGCTGCAAAAACAGCAAAAGCAAAGTGTGCAAAGCACTGGGGCAGGACAGGAGTGTCTCTCACTCCTGTCTCTCTTCTCCTGAGAAGTACAATGCCACCCAATATGTTGCAGCTGCCCACTGTCAACCAAGCAGGCAGGCAGGGGGGAATCCCACACGCTGGGATCCCCTCGTAGCGATTTAGAATCCTGGAGCTGCAGACGTCCGCTCCTCTTCTCCTGGGCACAGTTGTAGAGACTTGGTAGCAAGCAGAGCACAGTCAATGCGAATAAGGCACTAAGG
Organism: Lissotriton vulgaris; assembly: GCF_964263255.1. Classification (NCBI taxonomy): domain Eukaryota; kingdom Metazoa; phylum Chordata; class Amphibia; order Caudata; family Salamandridae; genus Lissotriton; species Lissotriton vulgaris. Next base: position 1,754,714,418 of record NC_141694.1, on the reverse strand, counting down.
CAGCACCACAAGGCAGCACACACGCAGGGGAATTGAAATATAGCGCTTTGACAGCACAGCGCGGCAGGCGTCAGCTCTTCTTTCCTTGGCACCTTGAATATAGCGCTTGTGAGGCACTAGGTCCCACTAGAAGCTTCAGGGATAGGAGATCGCGTACCTCTTCTGGTAATCAGAAAAACAGTGCCCACCAGGCGCTAGAGTGCAGGCAGAGCAGCACAGTCACTTCAAATATGGCACTCACCAGGCGCTAGGTGACTCACAGTTCCAGGGTCCCACCCGTGGGAGTAGCGCCCACGCTCTTCACCTCCTTGGAGTGCAGGCAGTCAAAGTATAGTGCTCACGAGGTGCTAGAGCAGCAAAGCAGGCAGGCAAGGCTGGGCAAGATCAGCAGACAGTGGGCACTCATCAGTACCGGACAGCAGCTCCTAGAAGCAGTCATCTCCCATAAAGTGGCACTCCTCCTGACATAGCAGTCTTCACTCCAGCAAGGGCTCCCGCTGACCCTGTGGACAGCAGAGGGGTACAGATGGGCTCAGGGGCCAGCACACAGGCCCTTGCGGCGGTACCTCCTAGCAGAGTGCCCCCTCTCAATCAAGTCCACCCTCAGTCTGAGCACATAGATCTCTACTGCTCTACATATACACCCCTCCTCCCACCTACCAGAAAGGCCTGGAAGCTTCTAGAAGGTCCCTGGCAGTTCCAGCCTCAACTGTCACTGTGGGGGAAGTGTAGAGCACCTTGTAACTCAAACACTAGACTGCCAGCCCACCTCAGGCAGGCGGCACAAGCAGACAGAAATGGCGTCCATTTTAAAAGTGACATTTCTTCACAACTGTACAAAAAAAACTGTGCACGTTATTGCGCAGCAGGCAATTTCTCACACATAGTAAAAGGCTAGGGGGAAAAGCGAAAAATGTTAGGGAAAAAAGGCCAAGTCCAACAATGGTGGTCTTCTAGGTGCTACAAACAGATGGTATAGGGATTTGTGACCGGCATCTGTCTGTCACAAGATCCACAGTGTTTAAACACTGAAGGCATCGCAAAAAAGCATAAGTTTCTCACACAAATTGTGGAGATGGGCTGACAAATGGTTTCCTAACCACTCTTGATCCACGTTGCAAGCTCAGAGAGGAAGTAGGTGACATCAGCATGTTGTCATGGGGGTCATAAGGACTCTGCGGACTTCACATCATATGATGATGTTGATATGGAGTCGTGCAGCACCCTTTTCAATCGGCGGGCGTCCTGTGGAAAACTTTCCAGATCCAGTCTCATGCCTGTAGGATTCTAAAGTAAGGAATCTGCAGCTACATGCCTCTAGCAGATATTAGTTTAAAGGTTTCCATCTTACTTTGATTTTGTGGTAGAGTAGGTGCAGGGATGGATTTTGGTTAGAGTATTTCTGATCGAACATCTGCCTGTGGATTCCTCACCTTTTGAATTACCCAATGCGCATCATTCCACTAAAACCTTTCTCCATTGCTCTCCCACATTGTAGAGGACATCACAATGGAACCGCTCCATACGCAACCCTGCATCCTGCATGATGTCATCGCAGCCATAGGACCTCATCGGCATGCTGACGTCAGTTCCCTTTTTTCCGCGCCGTCGATGCGTAAAGGTTTTTCCAGGGCTCTCTATTTCTGGAGTTTCATTGTTGCAGGTTCTTCCTGAAAATGTAGCAGTGATATGGCTGCCCAGAGGACGTCCGATTTTAAGTCTCGCAGGGAATGTGGGGGTCATATGTCTATCACTGAATCCCATGAAGATTGTCTTTGGTGCCTCTCGTCGGACCACGACGTTGAGGGGTGCTCATCATGCAGTTGTACGAATCTGAAGACCCTGAAAGAGAAGAGAGGGCGGCCAAGCGGTTTATGGCCTGGGTGAAGAAACAGAAAAGGGGCGGAAAAGGATAAGATCCAAGTCCAAGTCGTCAACTCCGCATACCTCGAAGTTGTCGAGGAAGTACAAGAAGAAGCAGCATCTTGGATCCAGATGTCCTTTGTCTAAAGATAAATCACTGAAGTCGGCGTCCCAGGTTCTTCGGCGTCACCGTAAACATGAAGTCTCACCTTCCCCTTCGTCTCAGGTGACTCCAACACACTCTACAAATCTGAGAGTCTCTCTGGTGCCCAGATAAGTGATGCCTTTGCCTCCGGCCTCTCCATCCACGGCTCCAGTGTCTCCTGCACCCCAACTGGAGCAGATCAAACAGCCTTCTGGAGCTGTCTCTGAACCGGTAGTACAGGATCCATACCCACCCTTTCTGGCTTCAGGTATGGATCCTTCACATTTCTTGATTGCAATGTTCGGCATGTCTGCCAGGGCTGCTAACCCTGCTGGTGCCCCTTTTGGCCCCATGGGACCGCTTTCATACAACCATGGAGGTTTGCTACCTCATTTTGCACAGGTGCCGTTCATGCCAGTAACCCAGGGTAGTTGTTCTCCCGACGCCAAGATTCTTGACACCGGTGCAATCCCTGGAAGAGTGCAGTTGGAGTCCTCTCCGACGCCGGCTCTGACTTGCCCGGTGCCTTCAGCTAATCCTGTGGAGCCTCCATCGATGCCGGTCCCAAACACCGGCGCCGCTCCTGGCACCACAAACACCGGTACCCAGGATGAGATCTAGAAGGGAGGCACAGAGGCTGCTCGAGGAGGAAGAATATCCGGAGCAGCAGGAAGAGGCTGAAAAGGGACATTTTTGTCCCTATGCAGAAATATGAGGGACTGCAGGAGGATAGTGGTTTGGACACCTCCAGAGTGGGAGCTCTCTTCACTAAAAGGCCTTCCTTCGCAGGAGGTTTCCTCATACCAATCTATAATAAGAAAGGGAGCTTATCTGTTGGACTTGCCATTGCCTAGTGCAGAGATAAAGTCGACTACTTTAGCAGAGGTACTTCAGTCTCCTTCTCCGTCGGAACCCCTGCTTCCATTTAATGAGGCTTTGACAGACCATTTTAGAGGTTTTGCAGAAGCCAATGATTGCCTCTGTTGTGTCCAGATCGTTGCAAGGAGATATAAGTTAGTGCCTGGAGATCCAGCTTTCCTTTCCACAGAGAGCTTAGTAGTCCCGGCATCATGCTCTACTAAGCAGTCTACAGGATCTTTCCCAGCCATGCCTGGAGATAGAGAACCTAAGAGGATGGACCAATCGACTAAAAAAGTTGTTTTCTTCAGCCAGTATAGCTCTGAAATCCACGAATGTGCCTGCTGGATCGATATATCCATGCTCTGGTGGATTCTGCAAAGGAGGCGATCCCCCAAGCACACAAGCTGTAGCCCGTCACGTCATACAGTCAGGGTTTGATACAGCAGGCTGTGTTGCTAGAGTTATGGGTTCCTTAGTGCCTACCAGGAGGCATGCCTGGCTAAGGGGGTCTGGGTTTTAATGGGATGTACAGGCCACCCTATTGGACTTACCTTTGGATGGCTTCCGTCTTTTTGGTACCAAAGCAGACTTAGCACTACAACGCTTTAAAGATAGTAGAGCCACAGCAAGATCGTTGGGTCTACAGTCCCAGCCCAAAGGTTCTGGGTACCATGGATTTGGCAAGACTCATTCCTTTGGGGCCAGCCATCAGCAACAGGCGAATATAGATCTTACAGAGGAAAGGGTAGAAGTCGCCTGCGAGGCACAGCCCGGTAGAAAGTCTCATCCTCTCCTGTTCCCTCAACTAGTACCGCAGGGAAGCAGCTCTAGGTCCTCCACCCTACAGCACGTTGGTCCAGTGGGAGGTCGGGTGTCCCATTTTCTATGAAATTGGAAATCTGTTACATCAGATCTCAGGCTTTTGAATCTTGTAGAAAATGAGTATGCCCTTCCCTTCCGGGAGTTTCCCCCCCCTTGCCAGGGCTGGTGCTCAGAAGATCACCTGATGCTTCTGCAACAGGAGGTTCTGTCTTTGCTCAACAGACCAAACGAGTATCCCCTCCGAAACCTAAATGGTTTCTGCAGGATACAAAAAACAACAAGAACACTTTTCACACAACTTGACTGAACACATTCTAGAGATGTATTCACTTGCATCCAGATAACTCAAGCCGACAACAGAGGAAAGCACATCAGAACCTTCGATATCTTCGAAGGCTCCCACGTGCTGCCGATCTCCATGAGAACCACCCTCTGTGACCTCTGCAGACAAGCCTCCATACTACGTGTGACTACCCGGCGTCTAAAACTCGAACTCTCCAGAACCTTCTGTGCCCGTGCGTGGCTTCACGTCCCATGAGTGCAGCGGGACAAGCCTCTACATTTGACCAATCACGTGACAACAGGCGTGGTGAACCCTGGAACTGCTTTTCCTTTGCTCAAATGCTAGCAGGGATATTTATACCAGATGTTTTTCAATTACGAGTAGGACAAACAGGGGAAAAGGACACACAGTAGGTTGCAAGCAGGGAAAAACTTTGACAAAGTAAGTGTCTGATCTTTTTCACGAGAAGGCAGAAGATGACTCATTTAGGAATTAACCAAATATACGATTTCTAACATTTCTCCTTACGAGCCTGGCATTTTCTCTCTTTTTACTTACAGTCTGTGACTACAAGGCCTCCCTCTCATGCCCCCATTGGGTGCAGATGCCCTGTTAATGTGGGGTGAGTGCCACTTACCACCCTAGACTAACATTCAAAATTAAACTTTTTGATCAACACGCGGAAGTTGTGTGTGTTGATGAGAGTATGATCAACCCCACCATGGAGTTGGCAGTATGAGTGAAAATACACCTGCACGTTCAATCCATGCACCCTATGTTTTGATTGGACAAATGAATCCTCTTGCTTGAGTATCAATGGTATGAATAATTTCAGGCCATTAGATCACATGCTTTCCTAGTGATTCTCTCCCGAATACCAATACCAGACACCCACATTTAGTGTGTTTCTCTCTGGGGGGATAGCACTGTGAAGTTACACGACAACAGCACTTTACAGCACATATGTTACAAAATGTACCTTTGCGTTTGTTCTTTTCCTTTTTTTCCCCCCACAGGTAATTTCTCTTGGAAACAACTGTAAGTACTAGACTTGTTCTAACTATACCTTTATACTTTTACACATGCAAGTTGCATGCTCACATGTTTGGGGGAAGGGATTTCATCGCATCCCACCCTGACGAAAGCCCAGGATCTCATTTAGGCCATTAGGAAGGGCTGAAATAGGTTGGTGCTCATAGGATCATAACATCCTTTAGCCCTATTACTGGTTTTAACCATCCCTCCCACTCCATGAATAAAGGATACCTTAGGAGTGGGGGAGGAATTTCAATCTGATGTTACACTGCCAACGTTTAGGAGTTGGGGTGAACCAGATGATGAAGCATGTCACTACTAGAGTGAGTGAGGGTTACATTAAGAAAATGGTCTCTTTTCCTTCCTACCCACAAGAGTGGATTGGCCAATAACAGGCATAATGTCCTCCCTCTCTGTTTTTTGTTTCCTCCAGGAAACATTTTGGTTTCAGAGGGGATATTTTTGTTGGTCTGCTGAGAATATGATAGGGAGGACATATCCCTTCCAGCCTTTTCACTGAGGACCTCTCTACCCTCTTAGGGCCCCTATCTGGGTACACCAACCTTGTGAATTTAACAAGGTACTGTCTTTGCTACCGAAAGGTCCAATAGAGGTTGTTCCAGAGCAGGAAAGGGGTCAGGGATGCTACTCCCGATACGTCTTGATCCCCAAGAAGGATGGGCGATTGAGGCCGATCTTAGACCTCAGAATCTTACATTTTTTCATCAGGTGGGGAGAGGATGTGGTCTAATGGCTAGGGCGGTCAACTTCAAATCTGGGGAACCGGGTTCGAGTCTCGGAAATGACGGTTAACATCCTGTGATTCTGGGCAAGTCGCTTAATCTTCCCGTGCCTAACAAAAATGACTGTCCTTGTGTAATGCAACTGGTGCTCATGTAAAGCACTCTGATACCCAATACCTTCGGTTCAAGTTCACACTATATAAAACTCTTGGGTGGGGGGAAAGCAAGTAAAATTCAAGATGTTGACCAAGGCTCAGGTTCTTCTAGTGCTGAAGCAGGAAGACTGGATGGTGTTGGTCGATTTGCAGGATGTGTATTTTCACATTCCCATCCCAAAGTCGCACCGGAAGTATCTTCGTTATACGATGGGATCTCAGCACTACCAGTTTGCGTTCCTTCCATTCGGTCTTACATTTGCTCTACGGGTCTTCATGAACGTGATGGCAGTAGTAGCAGTGCATCTCAGGAGACCGGGGATTCCTGTTTTTCCCTATCTGGACGACTGGCTGCTCAAACCAAAGTCTTCAGAGATAGTGCTGTATCATCTGCAATTAACAAAACGTCTGTTGTTCGACTTGGGTTTTTCGATAAACGTACCCAAATATCACCTGGTGCTCTCTCAGTGCAACCTGTTCATAGGGGCAGTGCTGGACACTACTGTAAGTAACTTGTTCTTCTGATAGATACATCTGCCAGTGGATTCCTCACCTTGTGAATAGATTCCCACAGCAGTCCCCACTCCCAGAGGAGGGTGTCCACTCCGCTATACCAAGAAATCTTGGAGGAAAGAGCGTGCAAAGTGGCCATCCCCCCTCACTTCGGAATCCAAGCAGTAATGCTTCGCGAAAGTGTGGAGGGAGGCCCAAGTCGCGGCTCTGCTAATGTCCTCTACAGGCACACCTCTAGCCAAAGCAGATGTTGCGGAGTTAGCTCTAGTGGAATGAGCCCTTATACCCTCTGGAGGTTCCTTACCCGCCAGGGAGTAGCAGATCTTGATGCATAAAATTATCCATCTTGATAGCGCTGCGCTTGTGCACTGCCTTCCCCTTCCTGCAGCCAGCAAAACCGACAAACAGCTGGTCATCTGACATGAACTCACTCATCCTGTCCAGGTAAAAGCTCCCTTAGGGTCCAGGCGGTGAAGTCTCTCCTCCTCCTCCTTGGAAGGGTGAGGGGGAGGGAAAAAGGTAGGGAGGGTAACGGCCTGCCCCAGGTGGAAAGGAGTTACCACCTTTGGCAGAAAAGCAGCCCTGGTTCTGAGAACCATCCGATCAGCATGAATGGATAAAAACGGGGACTTCGAACTTAGAGCTTGAAGCTCACTTACCCTACTTGCCGAGGTAATTGCTTACAGAAAAACAGTCTTAAAAGACAAAAGCCTCAAGGGACACTTGTGTAATGGCTCGAAAGGCGAACCCATCAGGAAAGTAAGTACAAGGTTCAAGTTCCACTGAGGCACAATAAAAGGAGTTGGTGGAAATTTATTGTTAAGGCCCTTGATGAATCGTAAAACAATAGGTGACTTAAACAAAGAGGGCTGGTCCGGCAAACAAAGGAAAGCCGATAAGGCCGACAAATAACCCTTAATAGTTGCCACCGCAAAACCCTGCTGGGCCAAGGAGAGAGCAAATTGAAGAATATTGGACAAACGAGCCCTTAAAGGGTCAATGGACTTCTCCCCACACCAAATAACAAACTTAGTCCATCTATAGGAATAAATGGACTTAGTGGAGTCACGCCTGGCTGACAAAATGACATCCACCACATTGTGTGGGAGAGAAAAGGAACTCAGGTTGCCCTGTTCAATCTCCACGCATGAAGGTGTAAGGTCTGGAGGTGGGGGTGTAGAACCTGCCCCTCCATCTGGGAGAGGAGATCTGCCCTGTGAGGGAGACAAAGCGGCGAGCACGAGGAGAGGTGGAGAAGATCTGTGTAACACACCCTTCTTGGTCAATCCAGGGCGATCAATATAACTTGGTCCCGGTCTTGGCGAACCTTCCTCAGAACCCGAGGAATCAAGGTTATGGGGGGAAACGCGTAAAGGAGCCGTGAGTCCCAACTCAACTGAAACGGGTCCCCCAAGGCTCCCTGAATCGGAAACTGGAGGGTGCAGAATGACGGGCAGTGAGCATTCTCGTGAGTGGCAAATAGATCCACCAGAGGAGTTCTCCCAGTCCGAAAGACCCAACAAACTACCTCTGGATGGAGCCTCCACTAGTGGTCGGCAGAGAACTCCCGACTGAGAGTGTCTGCACGTATGTTCAGTACTCCGACCAGATGACTTGCCATCAGACAAATCTGATGGTCCTGAACCCAGGACCAGAGACGCAGAGCCTCTCTGCAGAGACACTGTGACCCCACTCCTCCCTGCTTGTTGACATACCACATCGCGGTCGTGTTGTCCGTCAGAACTTGAACTGACTGACCGCGAAGGGAAGGAGGCCTTGAGTGCCAAACGTATTGCGGGCAACTCTATAAGGTTGATGTGAAGCAACCTTTCCTCTGGAGACCAAAGACCCTTGACCCCCAGATCCCCCAGATGAGCACCCCACCCTAAAGTGGATGCATCCGTTATCACCGTGGCCACCGATGGAGGTAGATGAAAAGGCTTTCCTTGTGACAGATTGCCTTCCACACTCCACGAAGTCAGATCTGCTGCAGTTTCTCTGGAGATCCTCACTGACTCCCTGAGATCCCCGTTGTGTTGATACCACTGCCTGCGGAGGCACCACTGGAGTGCCTTCATGTGCCAGCGTGCATGGTTGACCAGCAGAATGCAAGAAGCCATCCGATCGAGCAAGCGAAGGACCTTCAGGACTGGAACGACCGCTCCATTGTGAAACAAAGGAATCATTTCCTGTATGTAGCGAATCCTTTGAGGAGGAGGGAATGCACGACATACAGTAGTGTCCAGTACCGCACCTATGAACAGGTTGCGCTTGGAGGGCACCAGGTGAGATTTGGGTACATTTATCAAAAAACCCAACCTGTGCAACAACTGAGTTGTCTCCTGCAGGTGATGGAGCACCTTCTCCGGCGACTTTGCTTTGATTAGCCAGTCGTCCAGATACGGGAATACAGGTATCCCCGACCTGCTGAGATGTGCTGCCACCACTGCCATCACCTTGGTGAAGACTCCAGGCGCAGTAGTAAGGCCAAACGGAAGGACCGCAAACTGGTAGTGTTGCGACCCAACCGTGAAACGGAGATACTTTCTGTGCGACTTCAAGATGGGAATATGAAAATACGCATCTTGTAAGTCGATTGACACCATCCAGTCTTCTTCCATCAGTGCCTGAAGAACCTGAGCAAGGGTGAGCATCTTGAACTTCTCCTGCTTCAGATACAAGTTCAAGATCCAGGATTGGCCGAAGCCTGCCATCCTTCTTGGGGATCAGAAAATACCGGGAGTAGCACCCCTGACCCTTTTCCTGCTCTGGAACCACCTCTATTGCACCTTTTCTGAACAGCGCCAAGACTTCTTCCTGCAAGAGAAGCAGGTGGTCCTCCAAACAATAACCCTGGCAAGGAGGGTAATTTGGGGGAAACTCCCGAAAGGGAAGAGCATACCCATTCCCCACGAGATTGAGAACCCAAAAATCCAATGTAATCAATTCCCAATCTCGTAGGAAATGGGTAAGCCCTCCCCCCACTGGGCCCGCATGATCTGGAATGGCGGATCTAGGGCTGCTTTGCTGTGTTGGCAGGGGGCTGGGAAGGAGGAGAAGGCGACTTGACGACCTCTGGGGCGTGCCCTCTGTCTGCCACTGTACGCCTTATACAGTGTGTTTTGCTGCTGCTGGGGCTGCTGCTGAGTTGACTTGTAGGAACGAAAAGAAGATCTGCCAAACCCTCTAAAGCGTCTTCCAAAGGATCCCCTGGTCTGAAGGCCCAACGACTTAGCTGTCGCCCTGCTGTCTTTAAAACTTTCTAAAGCAGCATCTGCCTTTTTGCCAAACAGACCAGATCCGTCGAATGGTAGATCCATTAATGCAGACTGGACATCCGTGGAAAACTCAGAAGATTTTAGCCATGCAGCTCTCCTCATAGCCACCGAAGAGCCCATGACCCTTGCCACAGAATCCGCTGTGTCCAAACCACTCTGGATTACCTGCCTTGCTGCAGCCTGAGTGTCCGAGATTACCTCCTGGAAGTCCTTTCTATCATCTTCCGGTATCTTTGGCACCAATTGTTTCACAGTATCCAGAAGAGCGTGGATATAACGCCCCATCAGGCAGGTCGCATTTGTGGACTTCAACGCCATGCTGGCAGAGAAGAAAACCTTTTTAGCAGCCTAATCCTGTTTTCTCGACTCCTTTTCTGCAGGTACCTGTGGGAAAGCTCCCTTTGACTACTTGGAACAGGCAGCCTGCACCACCAAACTCTCAGGCAGAGGGTGAGTGGACAAAAATTCCGGGTCATCAGGAGCAACTCTGTATCTCCTGGCAACAGCCCTAGATACTGCAGGAGCCGACAAAGGTTTCTTCCAAACATCTAAAATTGGCTCTGCCAGAGCATCATTAAACGGCAGAATTGGTTCAACCACTGAAGATGGTGAGTGAAGGACCTCTGTAAGAAGGTTCGACTTAAACTCAGCAGTAGGCAGGGTAATGTTGAATAAACTTGCCGCCTTCCTTATCACGGCATGGTAAGGAGCCACATCCTTAGCAGGTGCATCCGGCACTGAAGCTAACTCCCACTCAGGGGACAGTTGAAGGCCACTAGCCACAGTTAGGTCATCAAATGGGTCCTCAGACTCCTGTAGCTCACCCTCCTCCAAATTTCCTTCTCGAAACCTTTCTTCCTCCAAAAGACTCTGGGCTTCACGCCTCGACCTGTGCTTCAAATACGAGGCCGACGGATCCACTGTCGACTCCGACGGAGCAACCGCCGATACCGACATCGGACGAGGCATTTTCATACGAGGACGATCAGGGTTTGGCATCAGAGCTGATAGAATCGGCATCGATGGATTCGGCGTCGACGGCTTCGGAGTCGAAGGCCTCGCCAGCGTTGGAAAATGCCAATGCGGTGCCGGAGCCGGCATAAAGGGCGCAGGAGCATAGGTCTAGGGAACACCCAAACCAAACGCCATCAGACCAGTGGGGCCAGCAGGAGCCCCAGTGGGGTACATAGCCCTGGAATATATACCAAACATTGTGTTAAGGAACTGCGACGGATCCTGACCTGGAGCCGGGAAGGCCGGGTACAAACCCCCCTGGCTGTTCTTGAGGGCGCGGAGTCGATACGACGTCGACTTCCTCTTCGGGCTGGTGCACCGGAGTCGACGGACACTCGGGCAACGGAGCCTCTCCCTCACCAACCACCTCCACCTCACCTTCATCCTCCTGACCTGAAGGATGGAACGGATCCGGAGATGGATTTGCTACCTGCCTCGGTGAACCTGGTGAATTCGCAGGCAACACTTCACCCTCGGCGTCTTGCTCTTCCGAAGCAGAAGACACCACGACCTTCTCATCCAGCTTCACCTGCGACTTCGGCTTTGAACCAGAGTCCTTCCTCGAATGATGCCGGGACTTATGGGTTCTCTTCTTATGTTTCTTCTTTGAAGATCGTGATGCATGGGCCGAGGACGAGTCAGAGCGCGACCTCGAACGAGACCTTGACCTCGAACGCCGAGTTTGCGACCTCAAACTTTTCTTCTCTTTCTTGCCTTTAAGTTTAGCCACGAGAAGCTTGGTTTCTCTCTCCCGGAGGGCCTTAGGTGTCATCTTCTTACAAGACTGGCAGACTTCGTCGTCGTGGTCGGAGCTTAGACAACATACGCAGCATTCATGTGGATCCATAATGGACATAGTCTTCCCAAACTCGCCACAAGCCTTAAACCCGGTCTTCTTCGAAGACATGTCGAGTGAGAAGACAATGAAGCACAATTATCTCAAAGTAACAAAGTTACAGCAATTGCTACGGATGATCCCTAGAAAACCGTTAGCGTTGACGACGCGGAAAAAAAGGGAACTGATGCCATCACGCCGGCGTGGGCCTAATATGGTGTCGGAGTCGCGCGCGATGTCGTGCCTCTATGACGTGGCCCATGTCGGCGCGAAGCTACGAAAGAATTTCCGAATGTTGCTGACGCAAGGGGGATATTCCCAAGGTGAGGAATCCACTGGCAGATGTATCTATCAGAAGAGGCGCTTTCCTTTTTCTATGTGTCCTGCTAGAAAAATTAAAGCACGAGGAGAAATGTTTTTATTTCTCTTTGTTGCGCCTCCCTAGGTTCTAATGCATTGCCTCGTAAATCTGGGAATGTGTCAGGTTCCAAGGGTGTTGCGTGGGAACATTCACAGCAACACCCATGGAACGCTCCTTTCAAGCAGTATTCTTCATGAAAGCGGCACATATTTGTAAGGCCATGAAAAGCCACATAAAGTGGCTTTACATGGCCTTATGAATATTCGGTGACACCGGAACGTCAAAAAAGTGAGGTCCGGTAGCGCTAAAGTGACGATAGGGGCCTCAGCCATAAGCATACACGTGGAAATGTTGTCGGTTCACCTGTTCGCCTCGCAGGCACAGAAAAAAAGTGGTGTAGCGGACGTCGGCACGCCGATGAGGTCTTTTTGTGGCTCCGATGACGTCAACCGGAGTCGTGTGCAGAGCCGTTCCATTGTGACATTCTCATCAACGTGGGAGAGCTATGGAGAAACGTTTCCATGGAATGCTGCACATGGGGTAATTCGAAAGGTGAAGAATCCACAGGCAGATACTGTATCCATCAGAAAAAGCATTACTGAAGGTAAGTAACTTGTTCTTTAGGCTCAAGGTCCTTCTTTAGCCTTTGCTGAATGCCAGGTGAATGTATTGTCTTCAAGCGTGAAAACAATGAAACTGAAGATTTTATATGACTACTGGAGTTCAGTTGTATTTTCAGTTGCTTCTTTGGCCTAGACACACTACTATGACGAGCTACTGGTGCTTCTGTGTGTTCGCACCTCAGGATAAGCTGCTGAAAGTCTGAGTCTCTCGTAAATTGCCAGTTGTTTGGACTGATGATGGTCTACTCTATGTGAATAATAGTGGATTTACCTGGGTGGAGCTCCCCCTTGTACTATGTAAGTTATCTCTCATATTCATCTTTAAAGTCTCCTTCAGATGTTTCACTCACTCGTCGACATGTCCAACCACATCGCTTCAGATGTTTCACTCACTCCATCGTTGACATGTCCAACCACATTGGACACATTTGTTTGTGAACCACATTTTTTTTGCCAGTGCATATTCTTATGAACGTGAAGATAGGAGCCGCTGCAGTCTTTAGGCAAGCAGATACTGTAGATCATATGGCGGTCTTTAGAGGGCATCGGAGCATTGACCTGGGGCAGAATTGAAATTAAATATTTTTCATAACACTGGTGTCTAAATTTAGCTGGAATCATTCTCAAACAAGAATATAGTTTTCAAAATATCGAAGTCTAGAATATCAAAAGATAAGTGCATATAGAAGAATAGATTTATGATACCAACTCCAGATCTACATACCTCGAAGATATGTATTTCTTCAAAGTACATATATGTGAAATTAGCTATACAAAATCTATACTTGCCTTTCCCTATTTTGGGTTTGATATTTTGTCCTCATTATTTGTATATCCTAATGTTCTAGTTCCAACATTCAGGGGCCATGCCTTCCTGTATTCTTTCACGCTGTTCTTGATGGAACTATTAATACTTTTTTATTGATTGGCGCAATATGTTTTGAATTAGAGCCTAATGGCAGACAAACATTTAAGGTGGGGGTCTTTGTGCAGAAGCACTACTGGCTTGATGAGTCATCCTAGTAAGGCAAAGCTAAACACTAAATCGCACGATTAGTCACTGTGTGTAAATCTAAAACAGCAATATGCTGCAAAGCATGCTACATGAAATCAACAAAGTATCATTCACGAGAACATCAACCCTGTCCCACCAGAAGAAGACAACTATTCATTGCCAGGGGCAAATTGAGAATCACATAAACAGCTTTGAGGCCAAGCAGTTTGGACGTAAGGCAACAACCGGGCATACTAGACAGAGCTATTAAACCATCTCAACAAAAAGGGTCAAGCCTGGTGGCATTTTTATCTCAGTGGAACCAGTGACAAGGAGATTGTTTAGAATTTAAGGACATCATCGTTATTACAATTTGGTATGATGGCTTGTGGAATGGCTGAGTGTACAGACCGCGTGCCCTCAGGTTTCGAATCCTGTTGGTCAACCATATCGAGCCCCCATAGATAGTCACAGCTTTTGTTCAATTGATGACATGTTCCACCAAGTGGATACAAAAGCAAGTTCCACTTGAGAATTTCTATTAGGAAATTGGTAACAAGGTTGCAGTATATTATTCCTTCTCAGTTATCAGACGGACATCAACAACGTCAACACTGCAAAATTATTTTTGTTTTGTCTGTTTGGGACAGGCCAATATGATTCTCAGAAGGGACACATCTTCCACACAGGTCTTTTTTAGCATTTGTTTTTTCTTTTTAAAATTTGGTTCCTGAAACTTCAAGAACCAGGGATCTGTCCATTGACAACATTGCTGTAATCAAAATGGTGAAGAGCACAGACTGCATCCCAGAAGAAAAAGGCTTCACTTCTCAACTGAAGAAAAAGATTCTTGTCCTCCAATGCCCCATTAATCCCTTTGCTGCTTCTGTCTGCCAACGGCCGTCGTGAGCACTACCGCCATAGTGCTACGAACGTCCGTTGGCCGCGGCGGCCCCGCCCACTCCGCTAAACCGCAGCACCACGGCGGAATTGCCGCCGCGGTTAAGCGTATTCTTTTACTTTACAGTACTGGTGTTTGTAGTTACAATTATTTTGTCTACAACTTTGAGAAGTTTATTTTCGTATGTATTAATCTTCATATGTTTTAAAATGTCTGAAAAGTTTCTGAAGGTTCAAAAAAGGGGAAAACTACAGGATAAGATAGACACTTAACTAAGTGTTAAAATAACTGCAGATTTTATGATTTGCAAAATGTATCTAATATGCAAAAGTTAGCACATTTAAAATATTTTCCAACATTCAAAATCATTCCAAACAATTTTTCTTGCTTCATCATAAAACATTTATAACTAATCAGCAAGTTAAATACAGTACAAAATATCAATAACAAATAATTAGACACTCATAATGACTTACAGATCCCTGTTTTATTGCAATACATCAAAGTCAGATTAATATTTATTTGTGTTTTACCAACATAAAATACTGGCGGCCAGTCTTTTATTACATTTTTGACCGTCCACCTTAAATATTTCTGTGCAAAAGAATCTACATCATTGTTCAGTAGCAGAGAATCTCTTACAAAGTTCCCTACGACTCGGAGGGCACAAAACAAAACCAAATAAAAAGTGATAGGAGCTAAAGCAATGTCTCGCTCCTAGCCAGCCCCATCCCCCAAACTGTTTGGATTGTATTCTCTAAAACATAAAAGTGATTACATCTATGACATGCAAAACTGTACAATAATATTACATGGAAAAAGCCTAAAAATATTTATATTTAAAAGTAAATGATATGAACTGTTGTACATAAAAAGGCAAGTAAAATGTCACAAAATAATGTAGAGCCGTTTGATTTTTTTTGTATCAACCATATTACACCCTCATTGCAATTTTTTATAACGATGTTAGTTTACGATAAGTGAAAATGGAAAGTGATGAAATAGTTATAAATTAGCTCGGTATGTGATACAGTGCAGAAACGTAATTGTGTTGTCCTGTGTATTTATGGTAGTACAAAGCCTGCTTGGAGTACGATTGTGTCGAGAACCCTGGGAAGTAACAATGACGCACTTGTAAAACAATTCTGGAGGCGGGATTAATTTGATTGGCAGTAAACAATACCTCTATTCCTATTCTTTAGTTGTGCAGTACTCGATCGCTCACATGCTCCTGATGATCAAAGAACACTTTATTTTGGGACTATAGTATTATAGTGACTATTTCAGTTGGGTTTAGGCAGCTTAGGCGGCCCGTACTTCACAGAGATGGTGAGTAGTGGGGAAAGCATTGATTTATTCATTTCCCCGCACTATATACCTATAACGGAGATAACCAAAGGCATACACCACACAAAGGAAGAGAGGACAACCTTCCCCCCTACTAACACAGAGGGTCCACTCAGATATTGGGCTGAGAGAGCATTGTTCCATCAGCCCATTCAGCCTGGAAAGCAGCCCACTGTACCCCAAGTCCACCGCAGGTTTCCACCTGGCCAGTCCAGCACTGCCCCAGAGTACAGGCTACAAAAATGAATTCAGGCACCAGTGGCAAGAAAATGCTACATAAGAGTGCTCTTTGGGGGTGTGAAAACCAAGAAGCTGAGCACGAACGATATGTAACAATGCTCTGCTAGGATACGAGCTGGCCTCATACCGAAGCGCAACACTGCTCCGCTAGGAACATTGCTGCCATCGGACTGACACGCCTCATTGCTCCGCTAGGATCATCGGTGGTCTCCAAATGCTCCTACCCTGCCGTTTGAATATGCCAGAGACCCCATTTCTAAAACACTTTTAGAATCTGTAGAAGGCTCTCAAAGAGCCAATCAAACAAATATATAACAGCAAGCATTGCCATAAGCTCTGGTGAAAATATTCCACAGCTTTTCTTCAGATCTTTTCTTTTGTAGCTCCTCTGCAGCAGTATGACCTCACATTAGAGAAGGACCGGAACCTGATCCCACAAAGGCTGTGATGGGATCTCCCAGGAGTCTTAACGAGCGAGGAGAGGTAGAGAAGCAGTGTGCGAGAATTTAATTCTACAACGCACCTTCATTGAAGCTGCAGATCTACTGGGTATGACAAACACTACGTTCGGCTGTAAAATGATCGGTCATTGCCTCACTGTACTAGTGTAATTACATTTAAAAGAAGCTTACAACCAGAGAAGAACAAAAGTAGATACTAGAAGCAACTACTGCTTAAAAAATGCTTCAGCTTCTGTTCCCTCATGCAAGGCTATTTTGAGGTGCTATCACAGACCTTTTCTCCATTACACATCATGAAAGAATAGTGTAAATGGCAAACAGGGTGGTAGAGGGTTGAAGTCCATTATTCATACTGATGAACAGCACCACTCTTAAGTCACTAAGAGTTAAGAAATGTCAAATCAATAAAGATTAGCAGCATCTTTTGTGGATGAAGCTTTATTCATCAAGTCTAAGCGGGTTCAACCTCCCATGAACGGGATTTAATAATAATGTGCAAATTAGCAATTCTATGACACCCAATGTAACATAAAACTCAACTGAGCTTCATGACGCATGTTAACTTTTTATGACTGAGCACGACAACTCTCAGATGCCAAGCACTAAATAAACCTGAGTGAGATTATGCACAGGACTATCACCAGTAAGAAGCCCTGCTGATTAGACATGGGAGGTGGAGGCACTGGGCGTCTAGTGCTGAAATGCAAGTCTGGTCAAAATGGATTCGTTTTGCACCCTTGGCAACTCTCTGCCAGAAATCCCTCATGTAAGAACAAGGAATGGGACCAGAGCTAAATATGACATGTCCAAATAGGCTCTAAAACAACATAATCCGCAATGGATTAGTGCAGATGACAGGATTTCAAGCATAAGGAATGGTCGTTTGATACTGGAAAAACTCCCAGCTTGTATATTTTAAAACCTTTTTTTTTTTACTGGTACTGACTATTTTATAAAAGAAAAAATGTAATGTCTAAAAAAAATAAAAAATGAGGATGTGCCTTTTCTTTAGTTTTTGCGCTTGAAGCCATGGTCCACGTCGATAATTGCAGAAATACCCTACATAAAGCTAACGGCAGCCCGTATAATGCAGTCAACATCAGAATGTTGTCTAGAGAGATTGCAGAAAATAAATATGCTACAGCACCAGTCGATTGCTTGATATGCAAGGCCTTTTCCCACTGGCTAGCTTAACTGTTAATGGAATGCAATGCTGCACGCCTGGGTCCATGCCTTGTACTTATTACGCAAAATGTCTTTAATGTTATCACACGATTTTGAGATAAGATTCCAATGAATGACTTTCTGATATGCAACAAAACGAGTGTGTCTAATGGAAAATGTATTAATACAGAGCAATGATGCAGAGGGGATCATGGGTTCTAAGACTTGTACCCCTGACATACCACATGATCAAATAAAATATACAACATGCTTCAGTTTTTTTCAACCTTTCTCGCCTCATCTAGGGATTGACAGCATTTTTGTTTTTTCATAGATGTGTATTTTTTATAAAATGTACCAGCATATGGATTACAAATAGGCTCCTATTAACAGATAAAATGAAACTGTAATTGCAACAAACACAAACTAAACTGGCAAGTTGTGTGAATAATATGACACTTCATACAAGAAAGCAGCAGAACACGCAAGGGTTAGAGTCCTTTGGTACATGGTCTGTCCTAAAAGTAGAAGAATACGCTGCTTCAGTAGTGTTGCACTACTGAGCCACTTCAACTGAAATTGCCACTTGATTTCACAGCTATGTGACCATACGCATGCCATCCTAATGAGCACTTGGGTGCTGATAGCACTTGTATGATTACAGATTAAAGTTTCAGCAGAGAAAACCTGATGTGTGCTGGGATTCAGAAAAATGGGGCAAAGTTATAATAAATACAAGTACAAAAAGGATATAACAACAGAAATGGCTCCAGAGTGTATAATCTCTCCATTCTTCTACAGTCTTAGGCTTGCGATTGAGCCGTGTTAAGCGTACCCTTGCTGCACTAAAGAGAACTTCTCACCTGGGAAGAATGCACTCGAGAAGCTCCAGCATCTCTTGAAGTAGAGCTTTCACATAAGAGAGGCACATCTAAATACTGGAATTAGTGCAGCCAGTTGTAAGTGTCTGACCGATAACCTGACAACTGAGGGATTGTCTGCAAGAAAGTTGTCAAAAACACA
The DNA here is from genome assembly GCF_964263255.1 of Lissotriton vulgaris. Classification (NCBI taxonomy): domain Eukaryota; kingdom Metazoa; phylum Chordata; class Amphibia; order Caudata; family Salamandridae; genus Lissotriton; species Lissotriton vulgaris. Next base: position 1,754,695,757 of record NC_141694.1, on the reverse strand, counting down.
CAAACTGTTTCCCTTGAGGTTAAGGTTCTGTCTGGAAGCCAATGCCTATCTTGCTTACCTTTCCTCCTGGATGATGGTGCTCTATCGTTGCGTCTCACCCAATCAGATACTGTCTGAAGGAGCCGCTAGGCTGTACTGTGGATGGATGATGAAGTAGGCAATATTATTAATCCTTTAACATTAGTTTATAAGATGTAGCTCTACAATGTATGCAATCATTCCTTTATTCTCTGGACAGCAGGACTGTTTGTAGGCCGAAATATGAATCTGATAATAAGTGCACACACAGATTGTCATTTACAGAACGATTGTTAGTGTGCAGAGATAGGGCTGTAACAAGTGTATAGTATGCATATACTTTAAACTGAACACGACGTGTGCACATCTCGCTCTCATGTCCAGCTCCCCCTTATTTTTCAGCTACATAAAAGATGAAAAGAAATGTGGGGGATTTAGGCATTTCTGGTTTCTTACAATTGATGAACACTGCAAAGTGGCCTTTCATAAATGAGATGCACGTGTTTACGCAGCAACTAGTCGAACAATAAAATAACATTCACCCTGTGTTGTCAATGCTACACAGTACATTATCAATGCCTTCGGTGAATGAGTGGAGAAGAAGTGAGTTAAAGGTTTCTCTCTTGTTCATTTTTTTTGTCCATCACTAAACAGGTTTTGCAAATAATTTTAAACTTCATTTACTAATTGTAGTCTTTTCGGGAAATGGATATTCCACCATTAAGCAGCAAACTTCACACTTTTCTGTCCACAGATGTCTTGTAGAGTTCAGTGCTGTTAGAAGTTCAGAAACAGATAGACCCCAACACATCACCTTAAAAATAGAGGACTTTAGGCGCTTTGGGGCATGCATAAGCAGGTCCAACAGTACTCATCATTATTCCAACAACTCACAGCGCCTTGAAATGACCTTTAGGACAAAAAACATATTTGCTTCTTATTCTGTAGAAAACCAGCTGTCTGATGAGCAGTTTCCTGCGTTACACCATTACCTTTGCAACCAATTGAACTGGGAGGCCCCATGGACGCTTCTATGCATTTTCCCCTAAAATCAGGATTAATTAGTAAGGAAATGGGAAGGACATTAAATTAAAGGATAGGGTTTAAATATGCATCTTGGTCCAAGTGAATCAATGATGCTTTTATATACATATGTATCTTACAATAAACTTGAATTTGCTTTAAAGAGTGGAGTATGCATTGTCTCTCCCAGGGAGGGGCATTGGCATCAGTTAGTTACACATTCATTGCTGGCCATTGTCTGGGAGATCATTGCACCTTTTATATACTGCACGTCTAGAACACAGTGATAATCCTGAATGTAGTGTTGTATATTAGGCATTGTGAGGAAATCTTTCAGCTTCTTTTCTTTTTAACTGCATTGGCTTTTTTCTCTTCTTTTGCTTGTTTAACTGTACATAGAAGGTCAGTGTTTTCAGCTGAAAGTTAAAGCAGGTGCAACCTTGTAAAATGAAGCGTATCTCTCTCGCCCGCTCTCTGAGCTGCTTGTCGTTTTCCGATGCTGCTGCTCGTGAGTCTGGGATGGATTCAGTGCTGCTGGATGTTGGTGGAGAAGGCAAACTTTTCTGCCACATCGCTAATGCCCGGTCATGTGCAGAGGCAGTAGGACTAAGGAAAGCAAAAGACCTGGGGCAACTGAAGAGAAGCCAGGGGGACATAAAGCTGCTGGGATGTCGGTCGCCACGAATACTTAAGCAGTTCATGTGTCCCAACTTGCTTGGTCAGTACTCTCAAGCGAGAGGCTCTTGGTCTTGTGCGGTGAGATTGGGCTTGGAGGACTGCTCAGGTTGGAACTGTTTGAAGCTGTAGAATGTCTTGGAGAATCGGAGTCCTGTTTAAAAACAAAAAATAAATAAATAACTAGCAATAGTCACAGTCTCATTCCAAAGAATAGCCACTGACCAATTTTCTTTTATTTTTTATATGGCGCGGATTAAACCCAGAGAACAATGGAGCATTTTGCATTTGGCATCATGTTGAGACATTTAGGTCACACGTGGGCATTTTTATAGCAATGGGAAGAAATGCGTTACTTACCTGTAACTGCAGTTATCCAGTATTAGTGTCTTTCATAGATTCACATGCCTGAATCATTCCCCGTCGTCGAGACGGGAGCCTCCGGTATATAAAAAAGTAATGTCCTAAGACATACATAAAGAGAATAGGTCTAAGGGTCTCACCTTAGTAACCTATCTAGGTCCTTATGCAGGAAGGACCAAATAGAGTAGGCTCCAGGGTCCCACCTTGGTAGCCTATCTGTGTCCTTTTGTAAAAAAGGACCAAAGTAAAAGGAACAACCAATCAGCTACTACCTCCCTCTAGAACCTTCCTGTGAGGAGCCTCAGTCTCTCAGATTTTCGTACGCACCAAGTTGGTTAGGTGTAAACCTGTTAGAGAGAGGTGAGTCCTTCCAGGGGAGGCGGGAGGGTGCATGTGAATCTATGAAAGACACTAATACTGGATAACTGCAGTTACAGGTAAGTAACGCATTTCTTATCCAGTATTTGGGTGTCTTTCATAGATTCACATGCCTGAATCAGAGTAGCAAGCAATACAATATGCACATCCTGTGTTGATACAGAAAAGATACGCCTGCAAATAAGGAACATTTGTGACTGTAAAAAACAACAGCATACAATGTCATGCAGAATCTAGTAATAAAGAAATGTGCATACCAGTCCAGGATGGTGGGAAGTAGGAGGGCTCACCTCACTGGAATAGATGGCGAAGCACCGCTCTGCCCACTGCTGCGTCTTTCGTCAGCTCAGCATCCAAGCAGTAGTGCCTGGTGAAGGTATGCGGGGACTTCCAGGTCGCCGCTCTACAGATGTCCAGGAGTGGCACTCCAGCAAACAGTGCCGCAGACGTAGACATGGCTCTGGTGGAGTGGGCTTTGGCCCGTGAGCCCAGAGGTCGTCCTGCCTTCTCGTGGCAGAGAGTTATAGCTGAAGAGATCCATCTTGATATACTTTGTTTTGTTAGGGGCATGCCCTTCCTAGGTCTGCTGAATGCGACAAAGAGTTGGGATGACTTCCTGAATTGTCTTGTTCTATCAAGATAGAATTTGAGGCATCTCTGAAGGTCTAAAGAGTGCAATGATCTCTCAGCCGAAGTAGATGGGTTCGGAAAGAACGATTTAAGAACCACGGGCTCATTTAAATGGAAGTCCGATGGGACTTTGGGTATGAATCGTGGGTTAGTACGCAGGATGACTCTGTCCTCTTTGAATTGTAAGAAAGGGTCCTGGATGGAGAGGGCTTGCAATTCGCCTACCCTTCTGGCCGAGGTTAGCGCCAGTAGGAGGGCTGTCTTCCACGACAGGAATTTGATATCCGATTTGTGGATAGGCTCAAAGGGGTGCTTCATCAACTGGTGAAGAACTACGTTGAGTTGCCATGTTGGAGGGACAGGTTTTGGTCTAGGGAAGGACCTAAAAAGGCCCTTTAGGAATTGTTTGATGAGCCTGTCCGCCCACAGGGAAGGGCCCCTAGAAGTTCGAGTGAACCTAGAAATTGCTGCCAGGTGGACCTTGATGGACGCATGGGCAAGTCCTGAGTGCGCCAGGTGTAGGAGGTATGGCAGGAGTTGTTGGGGGGTGACATGGAAAGGATGTAGACCTTCCTTCTCACACCAGACGCAGAAGCGTTTCCATTTGAGAATATAAGTCTTTTTTGTGCTGTCAGCTCTAGCGTTGGCCAGGACATCTCTGCACTCTTGCGGTATGTTCAGATGACTGAACTCGCGGTATTCAGGAGCCAGGCTGACAATTTCAGAGGGCCCAGGTTCGGGTGGAGAACCTGCCCGGGAGACATCGTGAGCAGGGTCGGGTGACTGTGCAGGCGAAGAGGTGGATGGACCGATAGACGATGGAGCTCCGTGTACCAGTGCTGCCTCGGCCAGGATGGGGCGATGAGGATCAGGGTGCAGGGCTCCGATTTCATTTTCCTGATCACCCTGGGTATCAGTGGGAATGGCGGAAAGGCGTAAGCAAACACGTTCTGCCAAGCTATGGAAAATGCATTCCCTAGTGTTCCTGGTTGGGGAAGCCTGCTTGCGAAGCTTGGGCATTTGGCGTTCTCCCTGGTGGCGAAGAGGTCTATCTGTGGCGTTCCCCACTTCGCGAAGATGTAGTCCATTGCACCCGCGTCTAACTCCCATTCGTGGGATAGGGACTGTTCTCTGCTCAGGGCGTCCGCCAGGACGTTGTCTTTGCCCGGAACGTATTCGGCTTTGAGTGTGATGCCATGTTGGAGAAGCCAGTTCCAAACTCTCTGAGATTCGAGAGAGAGAGAGAGAGAGCGCGTCCCTCCCTGTTTGTTCAGGTAGTGCATCGTCGTGGTGTTGTCCGTTCTGACTAGCACTGGGGAGTTTCGGATGCGCGGGAGGAACGATTGGAGCGCCAGGAAGACTGCCCGTAGCTCCAGAATGTTGACGTAGAGTTTGGATTCCTGTGGCGTCCATTTTCCGTTGGTCTGTAGTTCTTGCAGGACTGCACCCCAGCCCTCCAAGGATGCGTCCGTGGTGATGATATGTGGTTGCGCCGGAAGCAGGAACGGCAGTCCTTGCGACAGGTGTTTGGCTGATCTCCACCATTGTAGATTGTTGATCATAGGTTGGGTGACTCGTATGCGGTCCTCAAAGGATCCCGCAGCATGTGTCCACTGTTTTGACAGTTCTTCCTGCAGGGGGCGCATTTTTAGGCGGCAGTGCGGGATGAGCAGGATGCATGACGACATCATGCCGAGGAGCGACTTGAAGATACGGACGGTCAGAGTCTTTTTGGATGCCACTGACCTGGCCAAGGAGATGAGTTTCGACTTTCTCTCCTGTGATGGAAAGGCTTTTGTGCATTCCGTGTCCAGGGTCGCTCCAAGAAAAGTGATGACTTGGGTTGGTGTTAGAGATGACTTTTCCTTGTTGAGGGTCAAGCCTAGGCGGCGGAAAAGATGCAGACAGGCGCTGGAAGATGCGGCTGCGGCTTCTCTCGACGGAGCCTTTACCAGCCAGTCGTCCAGGTAAGGGAAGACCTGGTGTCCCTGCTGGCGAAGAAAGGCTGCGACAGGAGAAAGGCATTTCGTAAAGATCCGTGGAGCAGATTTGAGGCCGAAGGGGAGGACGCGGAATTGGTAGTGTACCCCTGCGACTGCAAACCTTAGGAACTTCCTGTGTCCCTTAGAGGATAGGGATGTGGTAATAGGCGTCCTGTAGGTCTAGAGATGTCATATAGTCGCCTTTTTCCAGAAGTCCCAGGATCTCTTGTAGCGTGACCATCCGGAACGACTGTTTCTTTAAAAACACATTGAGAGCTCTCAAGTCGAGGATCGGTCGCCATTTCTTCCCCTTTTTGTGGATTAGGAAGAAGTGGTAATAGAATCCCTCCCCCTTCTGGGCGTGTGGGACTTTTTCTATTGCGCCCTTCTGAAGCATGGAAGCTAGTTCTTGGAGAAGCAGCCGTAGGTGTCTGTGAGGGCGCTTGACGGGTGGTGTCTGTGGGGGATTTGAGAGGAATTCCAGAGAGTGGCCGAATTGAAGAAGTTGTAGAACCCACCGGTCCGTTGTTATTTGCCGCCAATTTTGAAGGTAAAAAGAAAGTTTTCCTCCAAGTCGCAAAGAATGTGATGGTGGAGGGGCTGGCCAATTGGTAGAGTCATTGGCGATTGCCTGCGGGTCTCTTCTGTCCTTTTCCTCTGTAGGACGATTTGTTGAAGGAGGACTGACGTCCCGACTGGTTTTGGTGCTGTTGAAACTGCGTCTTGCCCTGTGAGTATGAGTAAGAGAACTTATTTTGATAAGAGCCCCTATAGGAGGATTGTCCTCTTCCCCTGTTGGTACGAAAGGACTGATTGCGAGATTGCAGAGTGCCTAGGGCTCTGGCTGTGTCGGTGTCCTTCCTGATTGCGGTGAGGGCTTCGTCAATCTTCTCGCCGAAAAGATGATCGCCATCATAAGGCATATCAAGAATTTTGGTTTGGACCTCCTGCCTGAAAGAGGTGGCCTTAAGCCAGCCTTGGCGTCTTAGGACAGCAGCGCCTGCCAGCTGTCTGAAGCCAGTCATGGCCACGTCAATGGCGCAGTCGATCAGTTCTGAAGCCGAAGTTTGGCCCTCGAGGAGAAGCGAGTGTGCCTCTGCTTTTAGATCTTCTGGTAGGTCAGCAAGGTAGGGCGCGATGTCCGCCCAGAGTTGACGGTTGTAACGTCCGAGAAGGGCAATGGAATTGGCGATCTTCACCGTCGTCGCATAAGTAGTGGAAAAACGTTTCCCAACTGCATCCAACTTCCTGCCTTATTTATCTGGTGGTGTCGATAAAGGTGATGCAGGGTTGCGCGAGTTCTTCTGCGCCGCCTGGGTGACCACAGAGTCCGCCTTGGGGTGACCCGTAAGGCATGCTGGAGCCGACGACGTAGCTCTATATTTTTTGTCCAGTCTGGGTACAATTACCTGCAGGGAAGCTGGAGACTGCATGAGTTGTTTGCCCTGTTTTAGTAGATAATCAATGATCGGGATCGATCTTGTAGTTTTCTTCGTTGGTTCCTTAAAATCATAGAGGAAACAGTCAGTTTCCTGAGTTTCCATGGACATATGGAACCTTTTGGCTGCCCTTTCCATGAGGTTATGGAAACCTCCAATATCTGCTGGCGGAGACTCAGAGGATTGTGGCTCCGGAGAGGCTGGAGAGTGAGTGACGTAGTCTTGGTCTGCATCCACGTCCGTATCGTCGTCTCGGACTTCCCCTTCTTCATGTTCCCTTCCCTCATCCTCGGACGAGATGGGGTCTTGTGCTGGGTCCTGTGTCCTAGGAAGAACCAGTGGAGGGGGCTTATGTCTTGGCACCTGCGCAGGAACGGTCACCGCTGGCTGCGGAGTTGGCGGAACAACAGGAGTGGCTTTTTGAGGAAACCGCTCTTTGTAGTCCTGAATGAGGAAGCGCAAGTCTGAAACTAAGGAGGCTGGCAAGCACACCATTGGAGTCACCTGAGTGTGAACTTGGGTAGATACAACTGGAGGAACAGGTTCTTCAACCTCCTGCTCTTCGTCCGTACTTTGGCACTTGACAATCAGGTCTGAGGGGCTAGTGGCCTGGGTAAACATTTCCTCCTCCGTTTCTTGGTCCTGTAAGAAGCAGGATGGCGTCAGCTGCTGGACCTTACTAGGCGATGTCATCTCCGGTGTAATCAGTATTTTGGAGATTCTGATGGTAACATGGGATGTTTGGGCGTCCATCGCATGTGATAGGAGCTCAGACTCCTTCCAGGCGCCAGTCGCCGTCGATACCTGTGACGACCGCTTCGTTAAGGAGCTCTCCGTCATTGGTTGAATTTTGGTCTTCGTCGACGGTGGGTCTGTCGACGACGCTCTCGTCGACGGTGCCTTTGGTAACTTTTCCGCTGTCGACTGCTTCGTCGTCGACGGAGTGCCCTTCGTCGACGGAGTGCCCTTCGTCGACGGCTTCGTCGACGGTGTGACCTTCGTAGACGGTGTCGTCGTCGACGTCCTCGTCGACGGTGTCGTCGTCGACGTCCTCGTCGACGGACGTGTCGTCGACGGCGTGCTCCTAGTCAACGACGGAGCGGAGGATGAAAGCGGTCTTCCTGTCGACGATGAGTGAGTTAGTGTCGTCGACGAGGACGCCGACGATGCCATCGTCGTCGATACTGTCGTCGTCGATGTAGAGACGGTTTTTAGCGATGAGGTGGTCGCCGATTGCGCCGTCGTCATAGTAAGCAGTGGTTGCTTCCTGGGGACAGGAAGGTCCTTGCTAGACACGGTAGGCTTGCCCTCTGAAGACCTTTTGGACTTCTTAGGAGGGGTGTCTGAGGGGCCAGGCGAGGAAGCCCTAGGACTCTTCAGGGAAAACTGTGAGGTGCCAGACATGCTCTCACCTTCAGAAATCAGGTCGCCTTCCGGTTTGTCCTTAAGCCTGTTTAGCCAAATTAGAAGTCTCCCTTCCCGGTCTTTCTGGGTCTTGTGGGAGAATTTACGGCAAATCCTGCAGTCTATGGACTGGTGGTGAGGATAGAGACAGTATAGGCATGTCTCATGTTCGTCGTCCACGTGAAGCCTCAGTTTGCTACAGGAGGCACAGGGACGAAAAAGTGCTCTCTTCTTGCTATCAGCCATAGCAAGAAAGTCGAAAAAACTGTAAAGTTAGATGAAAATCCAAATTCCTGAGGAGAACTCAGGTGGAGACTCCCTAGCACAACGTGCGGTAGAAAATCTGAGAGACTGAGGCTCCTCACAGGAAGGTTCTTGAGGGAGGTAGTAGCTGATTGGTTGTTCCTTTTACTTTGGTCCTTTTTTACAAAAGGACACAGATAGGCTACCAAGGTGGGACCCTGGAGCCTACTCTATTTGGTCCTTCCTGCATAAGGACCTAGATAGGTTACTAAGGTGAGACCCTTAGACCTATTCTCTTTATGTATGTCTTAGGACATTACTTTTTTATATACCGGAGGCTCCCGTCTCGACGACGGGGAATGATTCAGGCATGTGAATGTATGAAAGGCACCCAAATACTGGATAAAAATATGTAATCAAGTTTGTGTACGAATTGCAGAGGTATACAGTTGCATGATGGGACATCTGTAGTTTAGACAAAGCGTTCATTAATTATGTTCAGGTACATCGGAGGCATACGGAGGGAACAAACTGTATGTTATGAGTGGGGGATGGGTATGGATGGAGAAGTGGAGACCTTGAGTTCTTTCCAAAGGTCAGGAGTGAATTGGCCAGTCTAAGTTGGACAAACTAAGAAGGAAAAGGATTGTTTCCGAGTCTGCCCTTGTTTTCAGGATCACCAATAACATTAGGTTTGGTACCGCACGTTGTGCTTTTATTGCCAGAGAATGCTTGTTTTTCAGCTAGATAGTGTGGCTTATTGGTGTGAATGGCTATGGAAATGAGGCAGCATAATGTAAATGCACCAGGCGACTGAGACAGTGGGAGCGCTAAAAGGGTTAAAGAGGGCATGAAAGAAAGAACAAGAAAAGTGGGTAATGGCCAACATAAAACAAACAAAGCTTCTTGTTTGTTTAATGTTGCCTGGTAGCCTGGTAGCCCGCTCTAGCAGCCTGACTTTGCTGTAAAAACTTTCTGTGGGAAAGCTAAGGTGCTGACCGGTGATTTACTTGGAAACCAGCGCAACCCACCTTTTACTTGCGGTGGGTTTTGGCCAGGATGGTGGCAAACAAGGCTCTCTATCTGGGCAAACCTTGCCCTGATGGAACATCATCATATCATTAGAACTGATATAGGAAATTTGTATGCGACGTAAAGAAAACGCGTACAAAATTATGACAAGGTGGTACCTGGTATCAACCTGACTGACTGAGAGCGATGTTTGGCTGACCTCATGGTGGCCATAACTGGTGTCCAAACGACACTGGGACAGAAGATCGAGGCCCTCGATAACAAGATCGATACTGTGGCCATCGAAGTCGGGCTTATAAGCGCGGATCTCAACAAGGCGAGTGAGAAGGTGAAGTCACTGGAGGTCAAGACAGCGAGTCTCATTGAAGATGTGAATCTGCTGCAACAGGAGGTGCGGGACCTCAAGGCATCAAGGGCCCAGGCAGATCGGAAGTTGGATGAGTTTGAGGGTAGAGCACGGCGCAATAACATTCGCATTTTGGGGGTGCCCAAGAGGTCAGAGGGTCAAACACCGGAACTGTTCGTCGAAAATATTGTGCTTAAGCACCTACAACCTAAAGGCCTCAGTAACTTTTTCACAATTGAACGTGCCCATAGAGTTTCGGGGGGTAGGCCACGGCAAGGGGCGCCCCCTCGTCCTATGATCGCAAGAGTTCTCAACTTTCGTGACAGAGACGCGATACTGCAGGCAGCCCGTTCTAGGCCCCCGTTAAAATTTGAAAATGCAACATTATCCTTGTTTCTGGACTTCACTCAAACGGTGCAAAAACTGCGGCAGGGATTTCTATCGGTGAAGAGGAGATTACGGGACAAAGGCATGAAATATGCCATGATGTTTCCAGCCCGGCTGCGAGTGGAACACAACGGAATGGCCTTGTTTTTTGACAATACTGAAGTAGTAGCGGACTGGTTGGATAACACGTGTGCAGCGGAAACCGAGTGCCAAAACAATGAGGGATGGGATAGACCAGTAAGGAACCTACAGGAAGATTTTGCATCCACCAGAAATATTGTTACAAAAGGGAAGTAACTTTTACTTTTGAAGAATATATGTTTCTGCAGAAAGACACTTCTCTACACCAGAAGATGGTGGAGTACATAGGATAAAGCAAAGAGGCTTTGAGGCAGCAGATTCGGCTGCCTCAAATGTAGTGGAAGATTTGCTTTGGTGTCTATATCAACTGAGAGGATTGTCTCTTCCGAGAATGCTAGACTTTAAAGCGGCCTCTGGACTTCCTGAATCGCTGATGGAACTGCCTGGAAGGTGAGGCTAGGTCCAATAAACAGCCGTAGCTATGCTATTTTCAAAGTGCTCCAGGGAGAAGAGAGCCTTTCCACTAAAACGTCTGACTATCAAAAGGTTGGTTCATGCTAGTGCCATGGACGTTTCTTCAAACACCAGTAGAATGCATCCAGGAATGCCAACCTAACCTGATAACAATGCCCATGGCTTGAGCCACAATTTCCTCAGGATAGAATCTCCACTTCAGAATCCGTCTTAAAGCATTCAAGAGATCCGTGACCAATTAGGAAAAGGGTTTCTGCATGCGTTCCAACATCTGCCACTGCAGCCAATTCCCACAAGGCATCAGGAAAGGCTTTGGAGTTCAGTTTAGAACACAAAGCCTAAACCACCAAGCTCTCAGACAAAGGATGCGAGGACAAGAAGTTTTGATGTCCTGAGCTGGCATATGGCATCTGAAAATTTGTCTGTGGACTGTTGTGCCAGAGAAAGGCTTCTCTCAGCAGCAAAAGCAGGTTTTAGCAGAACTTTGTTACATGAGAACAAATGTTCTGCAGCTGAAGACGTCGATTTTAAAATGTTCTTCACCTAGGCACCTCAGTATCACAAGTAAAACCAAATCCAACGTACTTACAGCTTTATGCACCACTGTGGTAAAAGAGGAAACTTCCTCTGTCAGGGCCCAAGAGCAGTATGTGATGTCCCCTTTTGGAAGCTGAATAGGACACTGACTTTTTGTAAGTCAAGTTAAAGTCCTCTACAAGACTAAAAGGGCAGAAGCAGATTATTGGCTTATTAATCACCACATTACTTACACCTTTACCAGAATAACACCATTCTGGGACCTAGGAAAAGACTGTTCTACAAGTAAGTTTTGACTTTCTCTTGCACCACCCAAGATAATTGCAGCAGACATCAAGAGTGTTGCCAATAACAACAATTTTGTGGATGGCACCAAGCAGACAAGGAATGGCGTTGTATTTCACAACTTTTTATAGGCACTGAGGCCTATGCCTCTGGATGTGCTAAGCCATGAGGCGTTAGCTCAAAGGGTACTTGAATCGTCGTAAAGGTCAGCAGATGGAGCAAGAAATGCTGAATGAATCTTCTACGGTTTCAAAATCGTCTTGAGGATGAGAAAGGGTCCACCATCAGAGAATTGTGCCATAACTCTGAATCTACAGGAAGAAGAGAATATCTCCTTCTTATCATAGTTTCTAATTACATGCTGATATAATGATCTGATAAAGACATCCGCTAGTAGCATTTATAGCATAGCTCAAATGCTTAAACCTATAGAGGGGATATTCTACCTTGTTTTCTATCGAAGCTGAGAAATTATTTTGTTGGTGAAGAACTGAGAGAGTGCTCTGGACCACGACTATGAGGCACAGAAGAACTGAGAGAGTGCTCTGGACCACGACTATGAGGCACAGAAAACCAGGAACTACAATCAGAGCACAGGACGGTACATTTTATTCACTGCTAGTGTCTTGTCCAGAGGCCCGAGTAGCAGCTGGAGTCACATTAGCTCATGTGGCTGCACTGGAGTGATACTGATGGGAAAAGCTTTTCCTGGACAAGTCTGGCGCCTGAAGAATATTCTAAAGAGGGGGAATCTGCAGGAATATGTATCAATCATAAACAATGATATGCAGTAAGGCCAACCTGCTCCTCTAGTTTCACTATACCAACCCCAATACCACATTACAGAATCCTGCAGTCACTCCTGCTTCTAAGGGTCAACATCCAGATGTAAATGCCTGTGCCCGTGGAGCAATCTTCACCCATTCAAGGCATGTGCTCACGTAGTCTTTTAACCCTAACGAGGTCCCTAGTTTTTAAAGGATTATGGAACCTTCAAGTTCTACAGTCCTCAGGACTAAAACCAGCAAGAAAAATAATTGTCTGTCAATCAAGTTTTCAAACTGAAATGCTGCACTAGCTCGAAACGAATCCAGAAGTACAGCTACATGTCAAATGGTAAGGCAAGTAACAAAGCGATCCACCTTGTTTACGCACTAGACTAATGACACATCCTTTGGTCAACTTAACAAAATAGGCTCTATTCACAAAAAAGTAGTACATGTATGGATATAGATTTGCACATCTGCCTGAACGTACTTTTACAACTTATTTCTCTTTGCAAACAGTCCCAGGAATATACATGGAAAGCAGTGTCAGTTGCTGGTTTTCGGCTGTACTTCTCGGAATATCATAAGACTTTGTTTTGAAAATGCTTCGAATTAGCCTCTATGTAATTCCCCACAGAAGGAATGGAGCCTCCTGTGCAAATGGATTCTTTTTTGTACAAGGGGAAAACCTTTTTTTCCCCATGGAGTATGCCCTTCCTGTATGCCTCTAGCAAGTCTGGGTGTGTTCTATTTCCTTTCAATTCTAGAAGGGAAGTTACTCTAGCCCTTGGCTGGACTAAATATCTCTGACCATTTACAGGGTAGGATGTATTAAAAAGGACTTTAGGAATGGAAACAAATGTACGACTGTGGGCATTGCCAAAAATCCAAGGCAAACTATGCTTTTGGACGTCTACTTCCCACACACTGATTGGGATTAACTACTATGGATTTCACTGCGCTTGTGGAGAAATCCAAACCAATAAATGCATCTATGCCCACTAGAAATACCTTTATGGATTCTTGGCAGACGTAAAAAAAGTAAATTATGTTGTAACCGAATTTACATTACATTTTGACATCAAACAAAGGCAGAGGAAAATAATAGTTGTTACTCATCAGTGCAGAAGAGCTATTTTTATGAAGGACATATATTACACATAATATTAAAAATGTGTATGTTTCTGGTGGTCCCACACATGTCTTACAGCCATGATGAGCTGGGTTCTTTGAGTAAGGATCAGCGATGATCTGCACAGATCACAGAATACCAGGTAGAACGAACAAGTGCCCTTTTAATTGTACAATGAAGAGTGCCAGATTAGTCGCCCCTTACATGAATGACTAATCCAGCACTCTATATTGTACAACTAAAAGGGGACTTGTTTTTCCATTTTAAACCTAACAAGAATGGGGAATTTATATAGTTTGAATATAGGACATAGGAACGAGGAATTATTGGAGATAACAAATAATGTTTTGAATTGAAGCAGCATGTCGATTGATTGTGTTGTTATTGCAGTAAACTACTAATCTTTTCCATTTAGCCTCATAGCCTGCTCTAGTGGTAGGACGTCTAGCCTCTTTAATGACGTTCATGCAGTCTGGTGGGAGATTGAGGTAACCAAACTCAGACTTCAGGAGCCAGATGGCTAGGTTCAGTTGAGCTGGATCTGGATGTCTTATCTCTCCATGGTTCTGTGTGAGAAGCTTTGGGGAAAGGTGCAACTTTTAGTGTGGAACTACTGAGAGGTCCAGCAGAGTCAGAGTCAAAAATACTTTATTCGATTAATTTAAAATCATAAAAGTATACTACATATACAAATATACACAAATCATCGATTCAATTCATTATAGAGCAATTGTTAGGAAGTAATAATTTAAAAAACAAGTAAGAAAAATAGAAAACAATTAAAAAACATTAAAAACTTAATGTTTTCATAATCTCTCACATTAACAGATGTTATCTATAATTTCATTTTACAGGGTTACTTAATTCCTTATTAATCCAAAATCGACTACTCTTGACGAATAAAATAATACTAAACTTGTGTACATTCCATCATTGGGGTTCTCAACAGTCTATTCCGTCTAGCACGTATAGACGTTACCAAAAAGTTTGCAACCCCAAACATTACTATAGGGGACACCATAAGTTGTAGGAACATCAAAGCAGGTTTCACCTGTTTAAATCCCTTGTCCCTCAGAAGTGGTATAATGTATTTCTTTCTCCCCTCTACAAAAAACGGGCAGAAAAATACTAAATGTATCAAGTCTTGGTTCGAAAAGCTGTCACATTTACATGGATCATTTTCCCTTGGAGTACACCATTTCGTATATTCACCCAGTACAAAATGCACCTGATTAAAACGAAATTTCGTCAAAAGCCATCGGTGGTAGGATCTGTTCACAATTTTCAGATAGGGTTGTATTGTCATAGTAGATATTAATGAATAATGTGCCCTTACTGTTGGTTTCTCAATTTCCTGGGCTTCACGGTAAAGGTTTCTGCTATTCGTAAAGTGTACTTTTACCCAGGAAATATCATCCTTGCTCAGGCTTTCGGGATTATAATAAAGTTCAGGGCGACCCAATTGTGTAGCAGTGGCTTTAATGTGTGTCAGCCATTGTATATCTTTTGCTCTGTCTCGTCCCATACAATCGCTAATAATTTTATGGTTTAATGTTAAACTTGGGTTCAGCCATATTTTCAGCCAAAGGAGTAATGGGGCCATTTTAAGTGTGTCCTCAATATAGCCTATCCCAAGTTCCGTATGTACTGCGAAGGATGGGGTAGAGTGTGGTAAGCCCAATAGTAGACGCAGGAATTTGTTCTCTTCTTTCTGTATTAGGGTAGGATCTTTAAAACCCCATATCGCGGCACCATATCTTGCTAGAGCCAAAGTTTTAGCTCTATGCAAGGTCAGAATAGCTTCTATGGGTTTCTCTCCTAACCTTTTCGCAAAACCCAGTATGGCAGCCGACGATCTTCGCACTGCCATTGCTTTATTAGTAATCTGGGGTGTCCAGGAGCCCATGTCATCGAATATTACTCCTAGATAGGTGAATATTTTGTCTTTTGACAACACTACGCCATTACAGCGTAGGGTTTTCGTATTTTTCTTCCCTTTCCCCAGTGACATGACGTGATTTTTCCATATTCACTACCAGATCTAACTTCTGCATAAAGGCCCCAAAAGAATCGAGGAGCTGCTGTAGGCCATTTGGGGTTCTGGAAATTAGGACCGTATCATCGGCATATAACAGTACAGGTAGTGGAATCCCTCCCATGCTGGGTATATCTGGAGTAACTGAAGATAAGGTTTTATTCAGTGTGTTGATATACAAAGAGAACAGCATGGGGGCCAAAATACACCCCTGGCACACACCTCTGGCTGATCTAAACCCAGCAGTACATTTCCCGTCCGATGTCATACGCACTGATGCACTCAGATCTCTATGTAAGTATGCTAAAAAGTTTACAAGAGCCCGGTCCATACCCAGCTCCAAAAGCATTGTCCACAGCTTCGACCTATTATCTAGGTCGAAGTGAGAGGTCCAGCAGTGTTGTGAACCATGGTTGTCGGGCCCACGTTGGAGCAAACAGCATCATTGTGAGAGACTGTTGCTTGAACCTGTTCACCAGTAACGTAATGAGTGGGACAGGAGGAAAAGCGTTTGCAAATCTGCCTGACCAGTTCATCCATATCGCATTGCCTTTGGACAGTGGGTGTGGATACCTGGAGGCAAAGCTTGGGCATTTTGTGTTTAAATGTGTGGCAAACAGACCTATGTCTGGGTGGCCCCACATTTGAAAAAACGGATGAAGAACTTGCGGATTAAGTTCCCATTTGTGAATCTGCTTTTTTTGACGATTGAGCAGATCCGCAATCTGATTGTGTATCCCAAGTAGATGCTCTGGTAAGAGGTATAGTTTTTGAGGAATGGCCCATCTCCATATACTTTGTGCTAGGCGTGAAAGTTGCAGTTTAGGTCGAGCTGGTGTAGCAGCGCAGCTGCGTCCAGCGAAGCATCTTTTGTTGTCCACTTCTGGGAATGTGAGACAGGGGATGGGCGCGCGCAGGGAATTCTCCCATGTAAGCGCGCCCGTTCACCCACACGCCGTGCACATCTCCTGTCCCACATTGCCAGGAAGCGGATAGCACATACACACACGCGCGCACGCACACAAACACACACACACACACGCGCACATATACACACAGACAGACACAAGCACGTACAGACAGACACACTCGCACACATCCCCCCCCCCCGCAACCTCCCCCTTCACCGGGCTCTTTCCGCGTGTCCCTCTCTCCCTCGGCAGCCAGTGGGCCAGTCTCGGCACTCGGGAGCCTCGTGTTGCCTCTGGTGCTATGCAGTCTTCGGCCGGTCCCTCTGATGGGGCCAGGGACTTCAACATTCAGCGTGCAGGGTGCCGGACGTTCTCCCGCCGGTTACTTGCTGTTTCTTTTGCAGGCCCCGCCCACGTCCCAACGAAGGCTGCCTGACTTCCGCTATGTCGCCTCAGTTCTTCAGGCTGGCCACTGGTTTTCATTTGTATGTCTGAAACCACCTTATTCCATTTATAAAGTGTGTTCCCAGCGCCGGCTAGTCCTACCTAGCCCAGCTGGGCCTTGTGACCGGTTGTATAATGGATCCAGAGGCGCCTCGGCTTGCCTGCTGCCCCTCCCATAGCACTTCTACCCTGACAGGACACTACAGTTCACGCCCCGCAGGCAATTCATCAAAGGCAGAGGCTGAACGCGTTTGGTTTTCAATCCATGTGCTGAATACACAATTTTCACTAGAGATCGCATTAAGATAGCCGACAACGCCTGTCTGGAGCGGTCTGCAAAGTACCTGTATGTATCCTTTGCATCTCTTCCCTTTGGAGTGAACTGGAGATGCGGCTTTGAATGTGACCGCCACGGGCCTCAAAAAAACGCGCATGAAGACAGTGCTGCGGCCATGAAGGCCTGATGGCATGGCTACAGTCACATTACCTTTAAGGGGAGCTACAAAAACACAGCAGGGTACCAAGAGTATGAAGTCAGCAAACATGCTGGCGATGTATGTTTAAGATAGTGCTGCTTCATATGTTGCAACTGTTTGAGAAATACGTGATGGAAAGCAGGTTGCTGAAGACAGTGCAAGTCCGAGCCTGCCACAGGATGCGCTGCCGATACTTCCTCTTCTGGCTTGACAGGCCCTACAGGTGAACGCACGAGTCAGCGCGAGGGCGCCTGCATCATGTCCTGGATATAAACTAGGAACCTCGCTTGGCGCTATGTGCCCACAGCCTGTGTGTCTTGTGGGAGCGCGGCATAGCATCTAGTTCATAACAGGAAACTATTGTTTGACAGGCACATTCATCCTGCTATGGACAGGGACATGCATGGGTAACCCGAGTTTCCGAAATGTTTTCAATACTGATTTCGTCAATCTCTACCTATTTTATTTCATACAGTGATGCACAGAATGATGTGCACCTTTGCTACCACTAGACCCGATTTGTTGTAGTGCCTTTCTGCAATTGTCTGTTGCCATTTCATAACTTTATTGAAGAAAAGTTGCAAAGTTGCTTTCTTAGCTCCGTAATCCTAAATCCATGAGTAAGCAGGTGAGGACAGCATATGGGACTCAGCTAACCTTAACCCCTTCATGACCATCACTCAACTCCTCATCAGCCATGAGTCTAGAGACCTCGAGAGCATCTAGTGCATGATCGTACTGTTCTATAAAATGTTCTTTAGCACTATTTTTATGAAGCATTCTGCCTCTGAGCTGTTCGCGCACTAGGAATAAAAGGAGGCAGTAATTATGGAAGTGTGGTGGGGCATAGACGGGGGACTGTGCGGGGGTGGCTTGGGGGTAAGGAGCGAACGCAAGAAGGCGAGCTAGGGGTTTGTATTGCGTATGGTTTTGTCTATTCAAGTGGGCAGTCGCCATTTTCCAGCTTTCTTTGCAGGCCGTGTCGTTTGACACATGTACTGTTACAAGCACGGGGCAAGTTTTCATGTATTTTTTACTCATTTCCCCTTTCCTATATATTTATCTCCCTTTCGCACTTCCTCTGTCACCCTTTCTCTTCTTCTTTATCTGCTCCTCTGTTTATATCTTTCCACTCTTCCTCTCACTCAGCACCACTGAAGGCAACAGCATCACTCAGCACCACTCAACACCACAGCACCACTCAACCCCACTGCACCACTCAACGCCACAGCATCACTCAACGCCACAGCATCACTCAACGCCACAGCATCACTCAACGCCACAGCATCACTCAACGCCACAGCATCACTCAGCGACACAGAATCACTCAGCACCACTGAATGCCACAGCACCCCTCAACGCCACAGCACCCCTCAACTCCACAGCACCCCTCAATTCCACAGCACCACTCAACGCCACAGCACCACTCAGCATCCCTCAACGCCACAGCATCACTCAACGTCACAGCATCACTCAATGCCACAGCATCACCCAACGCCACAGCATCACTCAGCACCACAGCATCACTCAGCACAACTCAACGCCACAGCACCACTGAATGCCACAGCATCACTCAGCACCACTGAATGCCACAGCATCACTCTGTGCAACCATTCAACAACTGGTTCTAATATGTTCTCTCAAAGTTTCAAGCTTTATTACAAATGTCACAAAAAGATGTTAATATTTCACTTCTGTTCTTGGATTTTCATCAAAATAAAATACACTGAACATAATCTTCCCAAAAGTTATTTACAAAAGTTTAAGCTATTGCCATTATAAATTACAATAACTTTTATTTAAGTATTAATTATTTAAAAAAATAAAAACCATTGTTATTCGCAATATTGATACATCTAAGTCATGTAAATACAACACATATTGCATAACAAATGCTATAGGTGTCACGTTTGCAAAAGTTAAAACTATTGGCATTGTAAACGACAAAGCTATTAATTTTGCTATTTTCAAAACCAACACATAAATAAAAAAATTATCATTTACAATACCAATACCTCAAACTTTCCTAATGCAAGACCTTTTGCGTTGCAAATGCTTGTTTGTATATAGTACATGGCTGTCATGTTGTCCATCCGAACGAGGACAGCTTTGCGTACGGGGTGTATCTGAAATGATTTTAAAGCGAGAAATATGGCCAGTAACTCCAGGAGATTGATGTGGAGGAGTTTCTGTTGAGGGGTCCACATACCTTGAATGGTATGGTTTAAGAGATGAGCTCCCCAGCCGGTGAGCGATGCGTTAGCTGTTAGCACTATTCGTGGAACCGGGTCCAAGAACGGCAGCCCTTTAGAAAGATTTTGTGTGTTCCACCATTGCAGAGAGCGATCTGTGCGGCTGTCCACCAACACCAGATCTGTAAGTTGTCCTTGAGCTTGATTCCACTGATGTGCTAGACATTCCTGTATTGGACGCATTTGAGTAAGCGTAAGGGACAATTAAGATGCTAGAGGCCATCATCCCTATTAGCTTTGTAAACACTCGAGCTGGTAGTGAGTGTTGTTATTGTTATTGTTGTTATTGTTATATTAGATTTATATCTCGCCAAATCACCTACAGGTCTCTAGGCGCTCGGAAATCGATGGAATTTACACAATAACTTCATGCAACACAAAGAGGCAGTGCAGCAGCCAACCTACATTGCACCCAGAACCTTTCCAAACAGCAGTGTTTTTAAGGACTTTCTGAACCGCAGGAGATTCACTTCTCTGCGTAGCCCCTCAGGCAGCTTATTCCATAGCTGAGGGACCAACACCGAGAAGGCTCTCCCTCCCTTGGTTACCAGTTTGTACTGAAGGGCAGACCAGCAGCTGAGAATCAGAAGATCTGAGTGTTCTTTTTGGGCTATACACTTCCAGACGGTCTCTGATGTAAGCGGGTGCATGGCCATAAATTGCCTTATGGGCCGTGCATAGACTCTTAAACTCTACCCTCTCTTTTATGGGGAGCCAATGCAGGCTCTGTAGTAGGGGAGAGGCCTTGGTCCTTCTGGGGAGTCTAAAAATCAGTTGCGCCGCGCCGTTCATCACGACATGAAGTCTATTAGTCAGAGTTTTGGGAGACCTAGATAAAGGACATTCCCATAATCTATTCTTGAGATAATTGTTGCCGCTACAATTGAGCGCAAAAAACACAGTTGATGGACAGAATGTAGAACAATGTCATACATTCACCCCAGTACAAGGATCTGGGACTAAATCCATCGTTTTTTTGCACTCCACACCACCCTGGGTTAGACACTGGCTATATGCAAATCAGCTTTGACCCTGTGCCTCATGGGCACAGTCCAGTCCGACCTACCAATACATGTCTTTCCCAGACTGGAATCAAGCATCTAAGGACAGGTTTCTGGCTATCAGCCTTCTTCAGCCTGGATAGCTTGACTCCAGTGGTGTGGAGAGCCTGGGACTCACGTCTGAGTATACCCAGCACACTCGATGTGAAAATTGGAAAAAACACAGTTGATGGACAGAATGTAGAACAATGTCATACATTCACCCCAGTACAAGGATCTGGGCCTAAATCCATCGTTTTTTTGCACTCCACACCACACTGGGTTAGACACTGGCTATATGCAAATCAGCTCTGACCCTGTGCCTCATGGGAACAGTCCAGTCCGAACTACCAAGCCATGTCTTTCCCAGACCGGAATCAAGCATCCAAGGACCTGTTTCTGGCTATCAGCCTTCTTCAGCCTGGATAGCTTGACTCCAGTGGTGTGGAGAGCCTGGGACTCACGTCTGAGTATACCCAGCACACTCGGGGTGAAAATTGCAAAAAACACAGTTGATGGACAGAATGTAGAACAATGTCATACATTCACCCCAGTACAAGGATCTGGGCCTAAATCCATCGTTTATTTGCACTCCACACCACCCTGGGTTAGACACTGGCTATATGCAAATCAGCTCTGACCCTGTGCCTCATGGGAACAGTCCAGTCCGAACTACCAAGCCATGTCTTTTCCAGACTGGAATCAAACATCCAAGGACCGGTTTCTGGCTATCAGCCTTCTTCAGCCTGGATAGCTTGACTCCAGTGGTGTGGAGAGCCTGGGACTCACGTCTGAGTATTCCCAGCACACTCGGGGTGAAAATTGCAAAAAACACAGTTGATGGACAGAATGTAGAACAATGTCATACATTCACCCAAGTACAAGGATCTGGGCCTAAATCCATCGTTTTCTTGCACTCCACACTACAATTGAGCGCAGCATGGACTGAGAAAGAACGGGAGCTAGCTTGCGTAACTGCCTGATGATATTCGTGCAGCTCCGAACAACAGAGGAGATTTGGCTGCCCATTGACAAGTCACAGTCCAGCTTAATCCGCAAGCTCTTTACATTTGCGCTCGGCTTTGGAGTTGGCCCCAACTCCTGTGGCCAATAGAGATCGCTCCAAGGTGAGGTGGTAGATGGAATTACCAATACCTCGGTCTTGTCTGGGTTGATCTTCAGCAGATTTTCAGTCATCCACCCAACCGTATAGCTCAAGATGTTCTGCGCTTGGGACTGCGCAGCCCCTGTGTTATCGATACTCAGCACAAGCTGAGTATCATCAGCGTAGTTAAAAACTCTGCAGCCCATGTTGGCCAGGGATGCAATCAGAGGTTGTAGGTAAAGATTAAACTGTAGTGGGGACAATGCGGAGCCCTGTGGCACCCCACACTCTAAAGTCCCCACATCTGATATCAAATCCCCCAGTTGTATCCTCTGTGTCCTTCCCAAAAGAAAGGATTGCAGCCAATTAAAAGCCAAGCCTTTGACCCTAAAGTCGTCCAGTCTTTCCAGGAGCAGGGCATGGCTGACAGTATCGAACGCCGCTGACAGATCTAAAAGAATCAGGACGCTCGATTTCTTAGTGTCAGCCATGCCTCTTAATTCATCCAGCACCGAGAGCATCACCAACTCGGTGCTGTGAGTGTTGAGGTTGAAATTTTGTTATGAGAGCTTGCATACTGGCAATCCTGGCCAAGGGCTTTGGAAGTATCTATTGTTGCACCTAGATACTGTTGGGTGTGGGACGGTTGGAGATGTGACTTGGTGAGGTTTATTGTGAATCCTAAGTTGTGCAGCAGCTGGATTGTGTTGTGTGCTTGTTGTACACATCATTGCGTGACTTGGCTTTTATAAGCCAGTCACCTAGGTAAGGAAACACATGAATGTGTTGTCTTCTTAAATGGGCTGCTACCACTGCAAGACATTTTGTGAAGACTCTGGGTGCTGTTGTGACTCCGAATGGAAGGACTTTGAACTGGTAATGTTGACCGTCCACTACGAACAAAAGGTATTTCCTGTGAGCAGGGTGAATAGGAATGTGGAAGTAGGCGTCCTTGAGATCTAGAGTGGCAAGGAAGTCGCCTTGTTGAAGCAGTGGGAGGACCTGTTGGAGAGTGATCATGTGGAAGTTGTCGGATTGTATGTACAGGTTTAACGGTCTGAGGTCTAATATTGGCCTGAGAGTGCCGTCCGTTTTTGGAATGAGGAAATGAAGGGAGTAAACCCCTGTACCTTGATGATGTAGGGGAACCGGTTCAATTTCATGCTTTTGCAAGAGAGAGAAAACCTCCTGCTTTAGAAGCGTGGGATGTTCTGTGGACATTGGACTTTTTCTGGGAGGTATGTGGGGGAGGGGGGTAGAAGTGAGTTCCAGGCAGTAACCATACTGGATAATTTGTCTCACCCACTTGTCTGTGGTGATGGAATTCCAGACAGGTAGGAACTGTGATAGTCTTCCCCCGACCGGAGTGGAATGGTCTGGGAGGGGTAAGGGGGGGGGGGGGGGGGGGTGGAGGGGGAAGTCATAGTGGTGGGGGAGTTGCGGGTGTTAGAACCACGTCCTCTCCCTCTGTTATCACCTCTGTAAGTCCCTCTAAAATATCCTTTGTTAGGGGATGTTTGAGTGGGGCTTTTATAAGTGGTATAGGTGTTTTCTGTGCCAATGGTTTTAGAGGCGCCCCTATAAGAAGAGCGACGAAAGGAACCTCTACTAGTTGTTGCTGTAGAGCCCCCATAGACTTGGCTGTTTCTATGTCTTTTTTCATATTTTCTAAAGCTGTGTCCACAATAGGTCCAAAGAACAAGTTACTTACCTTCGGTAACGCTTTTTCTGGTGGATACAGAATCTTCCTGCCTTTCAGAAGCTCTCCCTGGTGAGGGGAACTGGGGCTGCGAGCTGCTGGAGATTTTTAAGAATCGCGATTTATGGAAACTTTATTTTAGCATTATAAGCATTACATTTTGAGCGTTTTAACCGCTTTTAAAATCGCCGTACTTTCACCTTTGGGGGCTGTCAGCATAAGGGGAATTGAGTTTTAGGTACTCTGACACTTCTTACACCTACGATTCTTCTCCTTTCAGCCCAGCCGTTTTCTGCCAACATTCGGCGGCGGTGGGCGCCATCTTGAGCGAGGCAGGTGAGGTCAGCGCTTTAGTCGCGCCGTCCTCCCACCCTCCTTACTTCCTATAAATGTGCAAGGCGGCCAGACGGCGCAGCGGGCTGGCGCAGCGGGCGCGCCGGTCACGCGCCGAAGCCGCGCCTAAGCCAAGCCCGTCTGCGCCCGTCCGCGCCAGGACTGCGCCGGGCGCGGGCCATGCTGCCCAAAACCATCTAGCCATCAGGTACGACTCTAACGAGCTTCTCTCATTGCGCCCCATAACGGCCAGCCATAGCTGTAAGGGACATTCCCCTACTGATCGTCTCTGGGGCCCATTTTCATGCCGCCTTTGCAGATGGTCGTCTCTGGGACCCGCCTGCGTAACTTCCAACCCACCCCCCTTACCAACACACAAGCTCATCACCTTTAAAGGCGGGCTCATTAATGCCAGGTCTCTAGCATGTCATGGACAAGATATTCATGACCTTATACTCTCTCACGACCTAGACGCCCTCTTTATCACCGAAACCTGGTTAAATGACGCGTCCAACCCTGACTTGGCAATCGCCCTCCCTCCCGACTTTACCATCCATAGGCGGGACAGACCCAGCGGCAGGGGAGGGGGGATAGCTTTCATCACCAAGAAATCCTTTATGTGCCACACATTCGATCTGGGCCACCTCAAGGACAGTGAGGGCATAGGCTTTGTGATCCAAATCAACTCCTCCACCTCCTTTTCAGGAGGACGTGTCTATCGCCCCCCTGGAAACGCCACGCCATTCCTGGATTCTCTTGACGAGACCCTCGGGTCACTCATGACCCATTACCCTACCTTCACCCTTCTCGGAGATTTTAACCTTCATCTAGAATCCTGCGCAGACCCTCACACTTTAAGTTTCCAACAATCACTCAATATTTTTGGCCTCTCTCAACTGGTCACTCCCCCAACGCACCGGGCCGGCCACACGTTAGACGGCATCTGTACAAATTTAGTCACTCTATTCGTATCTCCCCCGATCCCACAAATATGGACCGATCACTGTTTCATCCCTTTCTCTATCAAGGCAAAACCCTTAGCGCAACTGTTCACTAAGTGTTCCCCCACCCCCTTCCCGACCAACTGGAAGAAAGTGGCCGAGCGCATTAAGTTGAACCCCCAGCCTCCGACCCCCCCTCCCACTATTGTCGGAGACGTATCGTTAGACTCCAACAACTTTCACACGTGGATCGATAAAGTGGTCTCGGTTAATTCCAACCCAAATAGTCAAAAATCAGTCCATCACAAAAGAAAGCCCAATGCCCCCTGGTATACCCAGGCCCTCACCGAAAGTCACCTCATGTGCAGGGTCCTAGAAAGAGAGTGGAGGAAAACTTATGACCACACTTCCAGAACCCTATACATCCTGCAGAGGAAACGATACCTCTCTAACATAAAAAAAGCTAAAAAGGAGTTCTTTACCATAGCCATAGAGGAAGCTAAACAGAAACAGCAAACAATTTTTAATATAGTCAAGTCTTTCACCCACCCCAAAGCCCTCGCACTCCATCCCAAACCCTTTGCGATCAAATAGCCGATTTTTTCATCGAGAAAATCAACAATATTCACAAGGACTTTCCCTCCCCCCTAATCCCCACACAGGAAGCCGTCACCAATTCACCCACCTTGGGTAGCTTCTCAACAGTCTCCCTTTTGCAAACACAGAAGGCTATTATGACCTGTAGATCGGGAGCCCCCACGGACTCTTGCCCCCCGATTATCCTCCACCATCTCATCGAGGCTGTTAACCCCACAATCAATGCCATTGTCAACGAATCCCTTAGCTCAGGCATTGTCCCCGATGAATGGAAAAAGGCCATTGTTAAGCCCCTAATGAAAAAACAAAACAAATCCCCGACAGACTTATCTAATATGCGCCCAATCTCCTTACTTCCGGCACTAGGCAAAATTACAGAGCAGCTAGTACACGAGGAGTTAAAAGCCTTTGTGGAAAACAATCACATCTTGCACCCACAGCAATCAGGTTTTCGCCCTGGCCATTCCACTGAAACTGCATTGATCGAGCTATCGGACTCCATCAAGTTCCTGCAGGATGAGGGGAGACGAACAAGTTACTTACCTTCGGTAACGATATATCTGTAAGAAACATTAGTTAGTGTTAGATTCCTTACCTTAGAATATCCCCAGGCGTCAGTCTGGATCCGGAAACTTTTGCGTAGCAGTACCCTTGCGCGTCGGTAGGCGTCGTCTGCAGGCGTCTCCTGCGGCTCCGCGTCCGTCGTCGGCGTCGTGCGCCGTGATGACGTCGCTGGAGTATATAGACGCCGCCTCCGCGCGCTGACGTCAGTTCTTTGTACACAGCTTTTCCGCGCCAGAAGACGCAGAGCCATGAGAGAACCAACACTGGTGCCATTTGAAACTAGGGCCCTGAAGAACAAGTTACTTACCTTCGGTAACGATATATCTGTAAGAAACATTAGTTAGTGTTAGATTCCTTACCTTAGAATATCCCCAGGCGTCAGTCTGGATCCGGAAACTTTTGCGTAGCAGTACCCCTGCGCGTCGGTAGGCGTCGTCTGCAGGCGTCCCCTGCGGCTCCGCCTCCGTCGTCGGCGTCGTGCGCCGTGATGACGTCGCTGGAGTATATAGACGCCGCCTCCGCGCGCTGACGTCAGTTCTTTGCACACAGCTTTTCCGCGCCAGGAGACGCAGAGCCATGAGAGAACCAACACTGGTGCCATGTAAAACTAGGACCCTGAAAGGGATGACCTCAACCCTAGGTATCAGTTCGCAGAACGGGGAGGATGGGTGGGTTCGGTAAGGAATCTAACACTAACTAATGTTTCTTACAGATATATCGTTACCGAAGGTAAGTAACTTGTTCATCTGAAAGAAACACGTTAGTGTTAGATTCCTTACCTTAGAATACATACCCCAGCAATACCAACCCCGGTGGTGGGTCTGCGAACCAATACAAACTACACCAGAAAGTCCTGGAGAACAGAACGGCCAAGAAGCCATCCCTCCGGACTTGACTATCCAGGCAGTAGTGCCTCGCAAAGGTGTGCAGCGAGGCCCACGTAGCCGCTTGGCAAATGTCCTGCAAGGGGACTCCCCGGCCCAGGGCAGTAGTAGCCGCCGTGGCCCGAGTGGAATGGGCCCTCAGCCCAACAGGAGGCTCCTTCCGAGCCAAAGAGTAGCACGCTTTGATGCAGAGGACGACCCATCGAGAGATGGTTCGTTTACAAACCGCCCGTCCCTTCTTCGCACCCACGTAGCCAACAAACAGTTGGTCATCCACCCGGAACTGGCGTGTGCGATCCATGTAGAATCAAAGCGCACGTTTTGGGTCCAGACGGTGGAGCCGCTCTTCATCCTTTGAAGGATGCGGAGGCGGGAAGAAGGAAGGGAGGGTGATGGACTGCCCGATGTGAAAGGCCGAAACAACCTTGGGCAGGAAAGAAGGTCTAGTCCTCAGAACCACCTTATCAGGATGAATGGACAGGAAAGGAGGTTGGACAGAAAGAGCCTGGAGCTCACTCACTCTCCTGGCAGAGGTGATGGCAACCAGGAAAGCCGTCTTTAAAGTCAGGAGACGGAGAGGACAAGAATGAAGGGGCTCAAAGGGAGCACACATCAGGAAGGTCAGAACCAGGTTCAAATCCCACTGAGGCATCACAAACGGAACAGGTGGAAACATGTGAGTGATGCCTTTTAAGAACCGAGTTACAATCGGGGATTTGAACAAAGAAGGCTGATCAGGAAGCCTCAAAAAGGCTGAAAGGGCAGAAAGGTAGCCCTTGACAGTGCCCAGAGCAGAGCCCTGCTGGGCAAGAGAAAGAAGAAACAGAAGAACCTCCGAAAGAGGGGCAGAGAGAGGATCCACAGCCTTTGCTGTGCACCATGCCACAAATCTGTTCCACCGACAGGCGTATACCGACTTAGTGGAGGGACGCCTGGCTGCCAGAATAACATCACAGACTTCAGGAGGCAAGTCAAATGGCCTCAACTGCCGCCGCTCAATCTCCAAACATGGAGGTGGAGACTGGACAGGTTCGGGTGGAGGACCGTCCCCTGCTGCTGCGACAGAAGGTCCTCCTGAAGGGGCAGGCGGATCGGGGGACCTACTGACATGCTGAGTAGCTCGGGATACCAGTACCTTCGAGCCCAGTCCGGAGCCACAAGGATAACTTGGGCCCGGTCGCGCCTGATCTTCTTCAGCACTCTGGGCAGAAGTGGTATAGGCGGAAAGGCGTATAACAGACCGCAACTCCACTCGCGCCGAAAGGCGTCGCCGTGCGAGTGCCGTCTTGGAAACTCCAACGCGCAGAACTGATGACATTGCGCGTTCTCTTCTGTGGCGAATAGATCTAACCAAGGCTCTCCCCATTGCAGAAAGATGCCTTGCGCCACGTCCGAGTTCAGACGCCATTCGTGATCCATCGAGCACCGACGGCTGAGTTCGTCCGCCCTGGCGTTCAGAGAACCTGCCAGGTGTTGAACCGTCAGAGTCACGCCCTGACGTTCCAGCCATTGCCAGAGGCGCAGAGCCTCCTGGCAAAGGGTCCACGACCCCACTCCGCCCTGTTTGTTGCAGTACCACATGGCGGTGGTGTTGTCGGTGAACACCTGCACTACACTCCCGTTGACAAAGGGGAGGAATGCCTTCAGTGCCAGACGAATCGCCCGCAGCTCCAACAGGTTGATATGGAGCCGGGACTCCGCCGGAGACCAGATGCCTCTGATCTCTGCCTCTCCCAAGTGGCCACCCCAGCCCTGGAGGGACGCGTCCGTCACGACAACGTGCTCCGGTTGGGGAAGGGAGAGGGACTTGCCCCTGACCCAATCGCGGTCCGTAAGCCACCACTGCAGTTGTCTCGCAGTGCCCTCCGAGATCAAGACATGGTCGGACAAGTTGCCCTGATGCTGGGCCCACTGAAACTTCAGGTCCCACTGCAGAGCCCGCATCCGCCACCGGGCGTGATGCACCAGAAGGATGCAGGAAGCCATCAGCCGCAGCAGCCGCATCGTCAACCTGACCGAAACCCAGGATAGCGGCTGAAAGATGGGAATCAACGCCTGAATATCCCGGATCCGCCGTTCCGGAGGATAAACCCGAAACTGCGCCGAGTCCAGAACCGCTCCGATGAAAAGGAGCTTTTGAGAGGGACACAGGTGTGATTTCGGCACATTGATGGAGAACCCCAAGTCGTGCAAGAGGTCTGCCGTCATCTGGAGGTGGTGGACGACTGTCTGGGGCGAGCCCGCCTTCAACAACCAGTCGTCTAGGTAGGGGAAGACTGAAACCCCTAACCTGCGCAGATGGGCTGCGACCACTGCCAACACCTTTGTGAACACCCGTGGGGCGCTGGTAAGGCCGAAGGGGAGCACGATAAACTGAAAGTGCTCCTGGCCTACCGTGAACCGCAGGTAACGCCGGTGGGCCGGCAGGACGGGGATGTGAAAATACGCATCCTGCAAGTCCAACGCTACCATCCAGTCTTGCGGGTCTAGAGCAGCCAAGACCTGAGCCAATGTCAACATCTTGAACTTCTCCTTCCGGAGGAAGCCATTGACGTTCCTTAGGTCCAAGATAGGACCTAGGCCCCCTTTGTCCTTCTTGGGTACCAGAAAGTAGTGGGAATAGCAACCACGTCCTACTTCTGGCCCAGGAACGCGCTCGATGGCCCCCTTGGCCAAGAGGGCCGTAACTTCCTCCTGCAGAAGTTGCAAGTGGTCCCCCGACACACGGTGGTTCTGCGGTGGCATGGCTGGAGGAGTGGTCTCGAAGGGGAGGGAGTAGCCCCTTCGGACGATTTGCAGCACCCACCTGTCCGATGTGATCGTGCGCCAGCGGGCGTGGTGATGCCGAACCCTGCCACCCACTGGCATCACGTGGGCCTGAAAGCACGGACTAGGAGGATTTTGAGGCAGATGCTGCGGGGGGAGATGTGGCCTGACCCCGCCGTTGACCCCGACCGCCTCCACGGCGGTTTCCACGCCCGCCACCACGTTGAAGTGATTGCTGCGGTGCGTGGCTGGCAGCACGTGTGGGGGCGCCCCTTCCGTGGCCACGAAAGGAGCGAAACTAACCCGTTTGCTTGCGCTGGGTCGAGAGATCCAAGGACTTTGCCGTGACCCTGGAGTCCTTGAAGCGTTCCAGCGCACGGTCCGCCTTGTCACCAAACAGATGACAGCCATCGAACGGCATGTCCATCAAAGTGTTCTGGACATCTGCCGAGAAGTTGGCGGATCTCAACCAGGCGTGGCGACGAATCGCCACCGTCGTGGACATCGCTCTACCTAGCGAGTCGGTCGTATCAAGACCACATCGAATAGAATATCTAGCTGCATCTCGGCCCTCAGCTACAGCTTTGCCGAGTTTTGCCCGCACCTCCATGGGGCATTCTGGCAGCAGCTCCGCGACCGTATCCCACACAGAGTGGGTGTAGCGGCCCAAGAGGCAAGCGGTGTTGCAAGACCGCAGTCCTAAACTTAGGGACGAGAAGACCTTCTTGCCATATTGGTCATACCTCTTGGATTCCCGATCGGGCGGGGCCGACGGGAATGCGGACTGGGAGGTAGAGGCCTGGATCACCAGGCTCTCAGGGGTGGGGTGGGTGGACAGGAACTTGGGGTCGTCCGGACAAGGACGGTGGCGTCTGGCCACGTTCCGATCAACAGGCGCACCTGAAGAGGGCCTGGACCACGTGCCCAACAGAACGTCTGATAAGGCTTCGTTAAACGGCAGCAGAGGCTCCTGTGGGCATGACCGCGGTTTGAAGACCTCAGTGAGGATGTTAGGCCTCACGGCCGCGACGGGGAGCTCAAGGTTTAAGGTCTTGGCAGCCCTCATCAACACCACTGAATAGGCAGCTCCCTCCTCCGATGCCACGGAAGGAGGAGAGACAAAACCAGGGTTAGGAGAGTCATCTAAACCACTGGCGTCCCCCAAATCACCTGTCCAGTCCATGTCATACTGACACTTCACGTGACAGAGGGTCCTCAGACCCCTCCCAGCCCTCACCGTACTCTACATCATCACCATAGTCGGTGTCAACCATGTAGACCGGCTCCACGGGGTCGACAGGCCCCATCGGCGTCGAGCCCGGCGTCGAGCGACGCCGGTCCGACTCCGTGTCCGGATTTGGTGAGGGTATGGGGACGGCGCCGCCCGGAGCCGGCGCCGGAGCCCCAGTGCCGCCCGAAGCCGGCACAGAGGAACCGGCGTCGCGCGGAGGCGGCGCCGGGGGCAACCCCGATGGAATCGGCGCCGGGTTGGATGGACGTCCATCCGGCGTCGACCCTGAAGGCCCTAGCGGCGCCGGGGTCGGCGCCGTCGGCGGCGCCGGTGTCGGAGCATCCGACGGCGTCGAAGTAGGGTCAGCTGGACCACTAGGGCCCCCGGACGGGTTCACTGGGCCCGTAGGCGCCGTGGAACCCGCCGGAGGAGATAGGGCCCTCACGGCCACGAGGAACGCCGCTATCTCCTCAGGCGTCGCACCTTGCCCAGGGACCTGAGGGTATGGGGCACGCCGCGCCGGCGACTCTCGCGGAGCCGCGGGGTTGGGGTCACCCGAACCCCCGGCCGCATCACGCGAGCGTTGGGGCGAGTCGGGGGGAGTCGGGGGTACGATGACGACGCCCCGACTTCTTGTGTTTCTTACCTGATGAACTCGACGAGTGATGTCGACTTCCGGAGCGCCGGCGTGGCTCCGCGACCGCTCCCTCGAACGCTCCCTGGACCTCCGGCCGGACCGCGACCGCTCTGGACGCGGGGCCGACACCCGGAGCTCGAGTAGCTTGCGGGACCGCTCCCGCCTAGCCTTGTTAGTCAGAGCCCGGCGGCAATCGACGCAGGAGTCGACGTCGTGGTCGGGGCCCAGGCACCGGAGACAGAGTCGGTGATGGTCCGTGACCGACATCGTGCGGTCACAACCGTCACAGTTTTTGAAACCGGGCATCCTACCAGGCACAAAAGATAGATATAAGTTGAAATAACTTGGTCAAAAGACCGGGTACCGCTCTTCAGATCTGCGTCCACTGGCGCGGAAAAAAGAAGAACTGACGTCAGCGCACGGAGGCGGCGTCTATATACTCCAGCGACGTCATCACGGCGCACGACGCCGACGACTGACGCGGAGCCGCAGGAGACGCCTGCAGACGACGCCTACCGACGCGCAAGGGTACTGCTACGCAAAAGTTTCCGGATCCAGACTGACGCCTGGGGATATTCTAAGGTAAGGAATCTAACACTAACGTGTTTCTTTCAGATAAGCTGTACTCATCCTGCTCGACCTAACCGCAGCATTCGACACCATCTCACATGCCATTCTCATTAACAGAAAGCGCGAGATTGGTGTAACGGGTACAGCATTAACATGGATAACATCATTCCTATCTAACAGATCTCAAACAGTTTCATTAGGCCCCTTCCTCTCCGGCGAAAGACCCACCACATCAGGAGGGCACCAGGGGTCTATACTCAGTCCACTCTTTTTTAATATCTACATGGCCCCCCTTCTCACAGTGATTGAATCCCACAGAATCCTCGTTACATCTTATGCTGATGACACTCAGCTCGTCGTCACCATAGATAAAAAATGCACTGATGCCGCCCTCAGATTTCAGAATTGCCTCTCTCAAGTCTTTTCTTGGCTCAACAATAACCATCTTAAGTGCAATAGTGCCAAAACTGAAATTATACCCTTAGGTAAAGACATCCTCTTCTCCCCAAAAGATTGGTGGCCTCAAAACTCTGAAGCCCCGCCGAGTGCGGTTTCCTCGGCCCGCAACCTGGGTGTCCAATTCGATTCGTCCCTCAGTTTTGACGACCATGTGCGCATCACTGCGGGGTGCTGTTTCAGTCTCATTAGACAGTTGAAGAAATTCTTTGACTTTCTTCCCATCTCAGCCAGGAAATCAGTCGCGGTGGCCTTAATCCTATCCCGGCTAGATTACTGTAATGGCCTTTTGGCAGGAGTAAAGAAGTCCACTCTCAAGAAACTGCAAAGCGTTCAACACGCGGCGGCCTGGCTTGTTCTCAAACTCCCAAGAAGGTCCTCGGCCTCAGCAGCCCTTAACACCCTTCACTGGCTGCCTCTCCACAAAAGAATCCTCTTTAAACTCCTCGTCACGGTTTTCAAAGCCACCAGGAATACAGGCCCATTCTACCTCTCTAAGCGCTTTTTGCACTACACCCCATCGCGTTACTTGAGGTCATCAGGAGCCAACCTGGTCACTGTTCCTAGAATCAAGTTAAAAACGAAAGGAGGAAAAACTTTTTCATTCCTAGCGGCTAAGGCATGGAACAGCCTCCCCTTCAACCTCAGGCACGCCCCTACAGAAAGCCTTTTTAGGAAACTCCTGAAGACCTGGATATTCCCACAGCTCGACTCATTAGTTCTCGCAGCCATCTGATCCATGCCTCACCGAGCTGGTTCTTCTGCATGCTCGGCACCAAGATGCTCCTTCTGGAGCGATAGTTGCGCTATACAAACCCCAAAAATATCAAATATTAATATCAAATAAGTAACTTGTTCTTCTGATGGATACATCTGCCAGTGGATTCCTCACCTTGTGAATAGAGTACCACAGCATTCCCCACTCCCGGAGGAGGGTGTCCACTCCTCTATACCAGAAAATCTTGTAGGACAGAGCGCGCAAAATGGCCATCCCTCCTCACCTCGCTATCCAAGCAGTAATGCTTTGCAAAAGTGTGGAGGAAGGCCCATGTCGCTGCTCTACAAATGTCCTCTACAGGAACACCCCTAGACAAAGCAGATGTTGATGACTTTGCTCTAGCAGAATGAGCCCTTATACCCTCTGGAGATTCCTTACAGCCAGGGCGTAGCAGATCTTGATGCATAGTATGATCCATCTTGAGAGTTTGTGCTTGTGCACAGCTCTTCCTTTCTTGCAGCCAGCAAATCCCACAAAGAGCTGGTCATCCACTCGATAGTCTTTTGTTCTATCAAGGTAAAAGCTCACCGCCCTCTTAGGGTCCAGACGGAGGAGACGCTCCTCCTCCTTGGAAGGGTGAAGGGGAGGATAGAAGGAAGGAAGGGTAATGTACTGTCCTAAATGGAATGGAGTAACCACCTTAGGCAGAAAAGCAGCCCTGGTCCTAAGAACCATTCGTTCAGCATGAATTGTCAAGAATGGGGGCTTTGAGCTAAGAGCTTGAAGCTCACTTACCCTCCCTGCAGAGGTAATTGCGACAAGAAAAACAGTCTTAAAAGACAAAAGTCTCAAAGGACACCTGTGTAAAGGTTCAAATGGAGAACCCATTAAATATGTAAGAACTAGGTTCAAGTCCCATTGAGGTACAATAAAGGGAGTAGGAGGAAACTTATTTGTTAAACCCTTTAAAAATCTCAATACAACAGGAGATTTAAACAAAGATGGTTGATCCGGTAAACAGATAAAAGCTGATAAAGCTGATAAATAACCTTTTACCGTAGCTACAGCAAAACCCTGCTGCGCCAATGAAAGAGCAAATTGAAGTATTTCTGACAACCGAGCTCTCAAAGGATCAACAGAATTCTCTCCACACCAGGATACAAATTTAGACCACCTATAAGAATAGATGGACTTGGTGGAGTCACGCCTGGCCGATAAAATGACATCCACCACATCAGGTGGGAGAGAAAAGGAATTCAGGTTGCCGCGTTCAATCTCCAGGCATGAAGGTGTAAGGTCTGGAGGTGGGGGTGTAGAACCTGCCCCTCCATCTGAGAGAGGAGGTCTGCCCTGAGAGGGAGACTGAGCGGAGGGCACAAGGAGAGGTGGAGAAGATCTGTGTACCACACCCTTCTTGGCAAATCTGGGGCGATCAATATAACTTGGGCCCGGTCTTGACGTATCTTCCTCAGAACCCGAGGAATCAAGGGTATGGGAGGAAACGCGTAGAGGAGTTGCGAGTCCCAACTCAACTGAAACGCGTCCCCCAAGGCTCCCTGCATTGGATACTGGAGGCTGCAGAATGACGGGCAGTGAGCGTTCTCGTGAGTAGCAAACAGGTCCACCTGAGGAGTTCCCCATGTCCGAAAGACATGACAAATTACCTCCGGATGAAGCCTCCACTCGTGGTCGGCTGAGAACTGCCGACTGAGATTGTCTGCACGAACGTTCAGTACTCCGGCCAGATGATTTGCCACTAGACAAATCTGATGCTCCTGAATCCAGGACCAGAGGCGCAGAGCCTCTCTGCAGAGACACTGCGACCCCACTCCTCCCTGTTTGTTGACATACCACATCGCAGTGGTGTTGTCAGTCAGGACTTGAACCGACTGACCGCGAAGGGAGGGGAGGAAGGCCTTGAGTGCCAGACGGATTGCCCGTAATTCCAAAAGGTTGATGTGAAGAAACCTTTCCTCTGGAGACCAAAGACCCTTGACCTCCAGATCCCCCAGATGAGCACCCCACCCTAGAGTGGATGCATCCGTTATCACTGTGGCCACCAAAGGAGGAGTTTGAAAAGGCTTTCCTTGAGACAGATTGTCTTCCACTCCCCACCAAGACAAATCCGCCGCAGCTTCTCTGGAGACCCTGAGATCCCCTTGGTGCTGATACCACTGCCTGCGGAGGCACCACTGGAGTGCCCTCATGTGCCAGTGTGCATGGTTGACCAACAGAATGCAAGAAGCCATCAGACCGAGCAGACTAAGGACCTTCAGGACTGAAACAACCGCTCCATTGCGAAATAAAGGAATAATTTCCTGTATGTCGTGAATCCTTTGAGGTGGAGGGAATGCACAACACACAGTTGTGTCCAGTACCTATCAACAGGTTGCGCTGGGAGGGCACCAGGTGAGATTTGGGTACATTTATCGAAAAACCCAACCTGTACAACAACTGAGTTGTCTCTTGCAGATGATGGAGCACTACCTCCGGAGATTGTGCTTTGCTCAGCCAATCGTCCAGATAAGGGAATACTGGAATCCCTGACCTTCTGAGATGTGCAGCCACCACAGCCATCCCCTTGGTGAAGACTCGAGGTGCAGTAGTAAGACCAAACGGTAGATCGGCAAACTTGTAGTGCTGCGATTCCACCGTGAAGCGGAGATACTTCCTGTGCGACTTCAGAATGGGTATATGGAAATAAGCATCCTGCAAGTCGATCCACAACATCCAGTCTTCTTCCATCAGCGCTTGAAGAACCTGCGCAAGGGTGAGCATCTTGAACTTCTCCTGCTTTAGGTAAATGTTCAAGATCCTGATATCCAGGATTGGACGAATTCTGCCATCCTTTTTGGGAATCAAGAAATACCGGGAGTAGCACCCCTGACCCCTTTCATGCTCCGGAACCACCTCTATCTCACCCTTTTTAAACAGTGCTTTCACTTCTTCCTGAAGGAGCAACAAGTGGTCCTCCGAGCAAAAACCTTGGCAAGGAGGGTAATTTGGGGGAAATTACCGAAAGAGAAGAGCATACCCATTCTCTACAAGAGAGAACCCAAAGATCTGATGTAACCGATTCCCAATCCCCGTAGAAAATAAGTTAGCCGACCCCCCACAAGACCCGCATGATCCGGAATAGCGGATCTAGGGCTGCTTTGCTGTTGTAGGTGGGGGGTGGGTAGAAGAGGAGGAAGTGGAGGAGGAGGAGGCTTGACGTCCACGAGAACGACCCCTTTGTCTGCCTCTGTAGGACCTGTACAAGGGATTCTATTGCTGCTGGGTCTGCTTAAAGGTACGAAAAGTAGACCTTTCAAAACCCTTGTACCTTTTGGATACAGAGCCTCTAGTCTGCAAACCCAAAGATCTTGCTGTCGCTCTACTATCCTTAAACCTTTCTAAAGCAGCATCAGCTTTCTTTCCGAAAAGGCCTGTGCCATCAAAAGGCAAATCCATCAGAGCAGCCTGTACATCAGCAGAAAACTCAGGAGTCTTTAACCAAGCAGCTCTTCTGGTGGCGATCGAAGACCCCATGATCCTAGCCACTGAATCTGCTGTGTCCATACCACTTTGTATGACCTGCCGAGCTGCAGCCTGCATATCAGATATCACTTCACTAAAGTTCTTTCTATCCTCCTCAGGAAGCTTAGGAGATAGCTGTTTTACTGTATCCATCAAAGCATGGACATATCTGCCTAGCAAACAAGTAGCATTAGTCGACTTTAAGGCCATACTGCCAGACGAAAACACCTTCTTCGCATTCGGATCTTGATTCTTAGAGTCTTTATCTCCAGGAACCTGGGGAAAAGCACCTGCAGATCTTTTCGAGCAGTACAAAAGAGGGTGAGCCTGAACCACCAAACTCTCTGGCAAAGGATGGGTGGACAACAATTCAGGATCTCCAGGCACCACTCTATAGCGCCTTGCAACTGTCTTTGACACTGCAGGAGCAGTAAGTGGTCTATTCCATACCTCCAATATGGGATCAGTATGAGCCTCAGTAAACGGAAGAGTTGGCTCAACCACCGAAGATGGAGAATGGAGAACTTCAGCAAGGATGTTCGAATTGTACTCCACAGATGTCAAAGTCAAATTCAAGAGCTCCGCAGCCTTCTTAATTACCACATGGTAAGGCGCCACATCCTTAAAAGGTGCCTCAGACACCGTGGGCAACTCCCATTCGGGTGAAAGTTCCAGACCACTTGCATCATGCAACTCTTCAAAATAATCCTCCTGATCCCGAAGCTCGCCTTCTTCAATCTCAGCCTCTCCATAACTTCTTTCCTCCATAAGGCGCTGTGCTCTACGCCTCGACCACTCTATTCGAACCGACGTCGCCGGATCCGGTAACGACTCCGATGGCGCCGGAATGAGGAGCCGGAGCCGCCTTCGAATGGGAAGCTGGAGCCGGCGTCGAACTTCGATTCGGATCTCGAGGTCGCTCCGGAGCTGGTGAAGCCGTGAACGGAGTCAATGACCTCGGCGGCGCCGAGAGATGCCATGGAGGAGTCGGCGTCGGCATAAACGACACGAAAGGAGCCTGACCAGGACCAGGAAATTGAGGGTACGAACCTACCGGCTGCTCCTGAGGAGGCTGCATCGGATTAGACTTTTCTTGTTCCTTCTATTCATCTGGATGTACCGGAGTCGTCGAGCCCTGAGGAACTTCCTCTTCTCCTTCATCATGCACCGAAGACTGATATGGATCCGGAGACGGATTCGATACCGGAATCGGAGTAGCCTCCCGAGACTGTAAAGGCGTGGCCTAACCTTCAGGATTACAAACTGGAGAGGGAGAGATCATGTCTTTACGATCTCTCCAAGAAGATGACCTCTTTTTCGAGTTCAACTCCCTGCTGGAATGGTGCCTCGAGCTGTGCTTCTTCCTCTTATGCTTCTTTGTAGATGAACCAGAAGCATGACCCGAAGCCGACTTCGAAGCCGACCTCGATCGGGATCTCGACTTCGAGCGCCTTGATCTTTCTTTCGAACTCCTCTTGGCTTCTCTACCCTTTATTTTGGCTACACGAAGCTTCGCCTCACGTTCCCGAAGAGCCTTTGGATTCATTTTTTAACAGGATCGACAACCCTTGACATCGTGACCCGAACCCAGACACAATAGACAGTCACCATGAGGATCAGTAATGGACATCATTCTCCCACATGAATGACATGGTTTAAATCCTGTCTTCTTCGATGACATCTCGACGGAAGACAGCAACACCAAAAAGATACAGAAGTCCACAAAAGTAACAAAGTTACTATCCGTACAACAGAAGATCCCAAGAAACCATTAGCGTCGACAACGCGGAAAAAAGGGAACTGATGTCATCCCGCCGACGTAGGCCTAATAATGAGTCAGTGACGTCAGTCGGAATCACGTGCGTTGCTGTGCTCCTGTGACGTCGTCCACGCCAGCGGGCTACAAAAGAATTTTCCGAACATTGCTGACGCAGGAGGATATTAACCAGGTGAGGAATCCACTGGCAGATGTATCCATCAGAACAAGTGTTCCTGATCCAAATGTTGATTGAGGATGGTAGACTGCACCTCCTGCTTAAAACCAGATCTGAGTAACCACGAATGTCTGCGTAGTAATACAC
Source organism: Lissotriton vulgaris (assembly GCF_964263255.1). Lineage (NCBI taxonomy): Eukaryota > Metazoa > Chordata > Amphibia > Caudata > Salamandridae > Lissotriton > Lissotriton vulgaris. The sequence continues at coordinate 1,754,657,302 of NC_141694.1, read as the reverse complement.
TTGTATTAATTGTGAGAGATGCTGTATCTGCAGCATCCAGGGCTCATTTAATAGAGGTATTTGTGATCAACTTTCCCTCTTGTAGGAGTTCATTTGCCTTAGTTTTATATTGGTCTGGAAGATGTTGCATGAGCTTTTCAAGCTCATCATAATGAGCCCTGTCATACCTTGCTAGTAAAGCTTGTGAATTAGCAAAACGCCAAACATTTGCCGCCTGTGACGCAACCCTTTTACCGGATGCATTCAATAGTTTAGAATCTTTGTCTGGCGGAGGGGCATCGCCTGTGGTTTGGGAATTTGCCAGTTTACGGGCATTTGCCACTACTTGTGAATCCAGAGGGAGCTAAATCGCTTAGAGCTGGTTTATATTTCTTTTCAATTCTAGGATTGAGCACTCTAGCCCTGACAGGATCTTTAAAAACTTCAGGGGCATGTTTAATCATCCCTTTTAGCATAGAGAGAGAATTTGTTGACTTTTAAGGCTGCAAGAAGGTCTCTATTAAAAAATCTTCCTCCAAAGGGTCTGAGTGGAGTAGCACTCCATAATATTGTGCAGCTCTATTTTTTAGTTGTCAGCTGGAGGGGATGGCCTAGAGGGTTTTAGATCTTGCTCAGGTACATCTGGGACATTCTAATCATCCCAAGAGTCATGAGGTTGGATACTGCGGGTATCATCATCAGGATCATCATTATCAGGTGGTGGGTCTATGTCCTCATCCCCACCCCCTATATCCTCATCATCATCTTGTGGTGCAGGTGAAAAAGGAGGCACTGGAGAGTGTGCTGTAGAGAGTATTATGTTTGGAAGCTTTGGAGGTGGAAAGAAAGACCTCATAGGTGAAGTGGCTGAGCCTTTTTTCTTCAAGGGCATCTCAGGTGAATCTGGGGAGTACAAATTCCTCTTTTTAGGTGGTATAGAAGTGACCTGCCGGTAACGGGGTCGATATGGATAGTTTTTGTTTAGGATCCGGTGGATCTGGATGAAGCAGTTCTTTTGATTCACTGTCTTTGATTCACTGTCTTTTTTCTGCACCGAGGCCTTGGGCTACGAGTGGTGCTTTGGTTTGTCGTCCTTAGCTTTAGGAGGGGTCATAGTCTCCTTTTGCTTAGGTGGAGTTTTGGACTCAAAAATATCTTCGGCTTCGAAGTTTTCAAATGTTTTTTGGGATCTGAATCCTTGGGTTTACTTTGTTTTGGTGCCGAAGAGTCTGGTGTCGATGGTACCTTGGGTTTCTGTTTCGGTGCCGAAGATAGTTTCTCTGTACTGTGGTGTGGCTGGCATGATCCCGAGCTGCCTGAAGGCTTTGTGGACTTTGGAGCCGGGCCTGAAGGCGGGGCTTCTGAAGTATTATCACAGTTTAGACCCAGACCCGAAGGTGAATGTGTTACCAGAGCCTTGTGTTTTTTTGGGGCAGGGGCATCGATCTCAGTACTCCCACTCCATTGACCTGGAGTAATTGTCTGGTCTTCTGAGTGCGATTCATCGGCTTCGGAGACGCTGGCTGGTTCATCTCCTGTCTCTGGATCGTTGGGCCTGCATCGAATATGTTGTCTGGTGTCGAAACGGTTGATCTAGACATTTCGTGACGTCGAGCCTGGCAACCATGTATGGTTTACTTGGACCTGAAGGAAGCACAGGCCTTGCATTGTTGACTCTCGTATTCTGGAGAGAGGCAAAGTTTGCAGACCACGTGGAGATGTGTGTGTGGAAATTTTGCACCACACTTGCATTTTTTTAAATGGAGTCCTTTCCATATGCTGGTTTTGATGGTGTTGATCCACCCAACGACCCGCGTAAATGACCAGACTCGAAGATTTTGTTGTTTGTTGGGATATGCGTCGAGGGAGACAGCGTTCGAAACAATACTGTCGAACTGTGAGAGCTTTGCGCATCGAAGGGGAATCGAATACGACACCGACCCGAAACGAAGCAAATAACATCCGAACACGATGGCGGAAAAAAAAACGGAGATGGTGTTGATGCCCATGCGCACTACTAACCAAAGGAGGAGTTACCTATCTTGTGAATACAAAGACTTCTACAATAACAAAGTGCAAACATCTTAGCCCAACACCAGATGGCGATCTATGCACAAGTATACAATCTACAGCTCATATGCCTCGAATATGTTAAATGGAAATAAAGCCTTTTCAAACTACAAGAGTATCTTGGACTTCTTTGCCTGGCACACACCCACTTGCAGCTACACATGAGAGGTGTTCTAACTAACGAAGATATTGTGAATCCTTACTTGTGCAGTGTAGAAGACCTGTAGCTTATGGGACGAAATGCGTAGGCTGATCTCACATACATCTTTTATCCGGCAAGACGAAAATAAAAAATATTTTAACAAATGACAACAGTGGATTGGGCTCCCAAATTTGCGAACCCACTTTTTTGTGGCACGAAAAGAGAGGCACAGTAAGCGCAGAGTAGATTCAGTTAGACAGAAGAAGCCTCAGATAAACCTAAAATGAAAACAATTAACACAGTAGATGCTTGCCCTGGAGACACAGCTAGTGAAATGTGTTTGTTTTCCTTGAAGTAGAAAACACTACTAATACAGGCGAGACAGAGGGAGCATGTAAGTAGTGGTCTGAGGCAATGTGCAGGGCCATGCGTGCAAACATTTTATTTTAGTGATTAGGGCTAAGGTAACCTTAATAAAGAGGAAGACTTAAAGGGTCCATGACTATGGCATTGAACATATGTCAATTTCTATTGTCACCATTTCAACTACTACGTCTTTCATTATCACAATAAAGAAAATTCGGTGTTTTGCCATCAAATACATGAACACTGATTCTGGATTCAGTTAGAAGCATGGTTATTCAGGTATATAACAAAAGAGGTGAATGACAGAACTATGGTTATAGTACTTGATCCAGCTTGTAGAAAATTCCAGAAAGACTTTGCAGTCCCTATGAAAGTTGTGAGTGCTTGAAAGGTCTTGATATTCAGTATTTCCCCAAAAATATTTTTTCATCCTGAGATCTCTTTGACCAACAGAGGTGTTGAAAAGGTTCAAAAGATAATGCAGTCGGTTTAAATGGACACCTTAAGCAAGGAAATCAATCTTTAGTTCTCACTTCTTTGGGAAGCTAGTGAGGGACATGGCCTAAGAAATTCAACCTTTCCCTGCAAAAGGCCATTTCTTAGATTTACAATACAGAGATGGTGATAACATTATTTGGCAAATTCTGACTGCTGCTACTGCTGCAATTATGTCCTACACATTTAAACCAAGATCACAGATACTTCAAAAACAGATCCATGCGGCGCAAATCAAAATAACATTGCAGACAGTTAAACATCAGAGAACTCCATGCCATCTGTTTTTATTTCGATTGAGTTTGCAGAAGGCTATTCCAGACCTCGTTCCAGTTAGACACATGAAACGTACCTCCCGTTCATAGTCCCGTGCTGGGGCATCACTCCCTGGCTCCAATCCCCCAGAGGACAACGACCCATCTGATGGCGAGGCCATTGTCTGACGCTTTACCCCATAGCTTCCTCCTGAGTACTCCCTCCTTAAAGCACTGCCATTCTGCGCAGAGGACCCTAAGAATTGGGAAAGAATAAAAAGTATGTATTAATTGTGTGCTTTAGCAACTGTAGAGCAGCAAATGCATCATTCTGAAACCACTGAAAATATATGATGCATATGCTGCTTAAAAATGTATTTCAATGTGAAATAGTTTAAAAGAAATATATTTTCCATGACAACCTTCATTGTGCTGCTCTTTAACTGATCGAAGATATATTGGTTCTCAACTCTTCATATACAGACTTAAGCAAATCCTTTTTTTTTGTTTTTTACAAGCGAAAAGACAAATGTGTTTTCAATTCATGTTTTCAGTTTTCTTTTTGTACCATTCCATAATGTTAGAAATCAGAATTTATAGGCTATATATGAAAATGCAGAAAAGGCCACTTCTCAGGTTTATGACCAAATCACACATTAAAATGTTTTCCTACATAGAGAAATCCCCTTTCCCTTCTAATTTTTCCATATTGGAGGGTTTTAATTGAGTTTACTCAACTATGCATAAACTACTCATAAATATTTGGTAACTATCCACAAACTTAGAAAAGTGTGGGTGTTGATCACTGTTTTCAGGGAATTCTTCCAACATACAGCCAATAACCATATCCGAACACACAACCTTTGAACGCAGAAAATTCCATCACAATGACACACTTTTTATATTGTCAAATGCCATTTACAAGGATCAATGTCTGACTTTCCTTAAATCTGTAGCTGAAGAGTCCAACTCTAAATTATTGTTTTTTTATATTGCTATGATTTAATTTGGAGTTCAAAAACTTTGAAAAATCATTCCCTTGTCACATAGATTGAATCCCAATAAGTGACTCCTCTCACAAGTCCAGAAATAACAGGGCAAGTGGAGGAAAAGCCATGGATTCCCAAACAAGCAACCTTTACTTCCCAATGCATTAAAAAACTCAAACTCAACATCCGAATGCTGCGAACAGCGGCCGAACAGTGATTCTCATAAAACTCGACCTGTCCGCAGCATTTAATACCATCTCACACCAGATCCTGCTAGAGAGACTAAGAGCCATAGGCATTCAGGACAACGCACTAAAATGGCTGACTGATTTTCTGAAGGAGAGAACACAAACAGTAAACCTTGGTCCTTTTAAATCTCAGACCACCACGGTTTCAAAGGGCTTACCCCAAGGCTCATGCTTAAGCCCCACCCTATTTAACATTTATGTCACCCCACTCGCATCAGTTCTGAGAAACATGGGGTTCATACCAATATCCTACACGGTCAACACACAGCTACTCCTCTCCTTCGACAAAAGCTCCACTAACATTGACGCCACCTTCTTGAAGGGCACGAAAACCATCACTGAATGGATGAGCAGCAACTTATTTCAGTTGAATGCAGAAAAAAACTGAAATTCTGTTATTCAAAGATGCAGTAGCTAGATAGTCTTCCAACTGGTGGCCCGATGAACTGGCCCCAGCCCCGTCCCCAAAACAAGTGTTTAAGAACTTAGGGGTCCAAATTGACAACAAACTAAGCCTGGAGAAGAATGCTACTACAACCACTAGGGCCTTCTTCCATATATTAAGACTGCTTTGCAGAGTCTTTCCCCTTCTCCCATCCTCCACACATAAAACCCTGGTACAAGCACTGGTCCTGAGTCGCCTGGACTACTGTAATGCCCTGCTGATCTCAGCTAAGTAAACCTCCCTTAACAGACTGCAAGTAGTCCAGAATACGGCTGCCCGCTTAGTGACCAGTGCTCCCCCTAGAACAGCTTCACTCCCCCTTTTACGCAAACTACACTGGCTGCCCATACGCAAAAAAATAAAATTCAAGGTTTGCGCATGGTGTTTAAAGCCTTAAATAAAATGGGACCCAGATTCTTGTCTGACAACTTGGTCAGATAGTACCCCCCCCCCCCGAACTCTCAGGTCAGGGCTCAAAGATCTCCTAGTTGTACCGCGCATAAAACAAACCAGATTAGGAGGCAAATCCTTTACTTACCTAGCCCCCCGATTCTGGAACCAACTACCCAGGGACATCCGTCTCTGTAACAGCTACCTGGCAATCAGAAATTTTTTCAAAACTTCTCTGTTCTGATCCACCTATTCTGGCTGTTCCCAAGGGCTGCTACAGCGCGGAGATAGCCCGACTTGGGTGATTCCTGCGCTCTATAAATGATATAAATAAATAAATGAAAATTCAGGCATTTAACACCTACATTTTATGAAACCCTATAATAAAGAATGCTTAGAAACAAGGAATCTGGATATAAGGACCCAGACATGGAGTCCCTCCTAATCACCATTTGCCATCTCTTTATGCTATGCATACTGAAATGTGATCTGTAAAGAAAGGTATTTTATTAGCACAGCCTCCAACAGTTTACAAGAGAAGTAATCATGATGGATAACTTACTGACTCCTAGTCCGCTGCTTGCACTCATGGAGCGGCCAGGTTCTGTGCGTGTTTTGGTGATCGAAGGAATGCTGACCGAGCCACTGAACATATTCCGACTTTCCTGAGGTCTAAGATTCTAAGAATGGGAAACAAGCATGCAGAGAAAACATTATGCTTTAGAATATTCACCGTCTTTATTTTCCATCTGCTTAGCAAGCTGACAGTGCGTCATTTGCGCGTGGCAGAGTACAATGTAAAACATGCATAGCAAACTCTGAATTACAGAAGGTGGTAAATTTGTTAAGGAAACTGCCATGCAGGTAGAATTACTGGAGGCTGAAAGAACGGCAAATTGCTGATTCTACATTCTCTATGCCTGTGGGATACTAACCTTTAATTGGTAAAATGTACAAAATGGCGTAAAGGAGGGAATACTTATTGGCGCTTAGTAGTGCAGAGGCCCTGAAACCTCATTTGAAGTTGGTAAAATTCTACTTTGCTTGCAGTGACTGGAGATGATGGACTATCGATACATGGCACACTTCCTATCATAATGAAGCGGTAAAAAGGAAAATGCTACTTACCAGTAGGCATCTGTTCTTGGCATGTAGAGCTGCAGAGTTGTACACCTTAGCATTAGACCGCCACCTGGTGTTGGGCTCGGATGATTGCAGGTTGTTGTTGTCTTGGAAGAAGTCTTTGTAGTCATGATATAGGTGACTCCTCTCTTGGACAACAGTGCGCATGGGCATCGACTCCATCCTTAGATTGTTTTTCGCCATGATGGGAAATGATGGAGTTAGTAGAGATATAGTAATAAAAAGGATGTCCATGCGTGTGGTGCATCTAAATAAGATGAAAACTGGAACGGATACAAGTCCAGGGGAGGCGGGAGGGCGTGTGCAACTCTGCAGCTCTACATGCCAAGAACAGATGCATACTGGTAAGTAGCATTTTCCGTTCGAGGCATATGAGCTGCAGATTGTACACCTTAGCATCGATTGTGCGGCAGTGTCTCCCCTTAGCGGTGGTCACCTGTATCTGTTGCAGTTGTTGGAAATAAAGTTTTAAGGACAGCTTCGCCTACTGCAGCTTGCTACTTGGCCTGCACATCAACACAATAGTGTTTAGTGAAGTTATGTGGTGTAGACCATGTAGGTGCTTTGCATATATCCTCTAATGGTATGTTTCCTAAGAAAGCCATAGAGGCTCCTAGTTTGCGAGTAGAATGCGCTCTAGGAGGGACTGTTAGTGTACGTTTAGCTTTAGCAAAGCATATTTGTATACATTTTACAATCCACCTCGCAATCCTCCCTTTGGAGATAGGGTTGCCTTAATGAGGAGGAGAGAAAGCTACAAACAGTTGTTTTGTCTTCCTAAAGGGTTTTGTTCTATCTATGTAGTATAAAAGAGCTCTTTAAACATCTAATGTGTGTAATGCTCTTTCTGCCACAGAGTCTGGGTTTCGGAAAAACACAGGTAACTCTACGGATTGGTTTAGGTGAAAGAAAGTGATGACCTTTGGAAGAAGTTTTGGATTAGATCTAAGAACCACTTTGTTAGGATGTATTTGAAAAAATGGTTCTTGTATTGTGAAAGCTTGTATTTCACTTACTCTTCTAAGAGTGGTAATGGCAACAAGGAAAGCTGTTTTCCATGTTAGAAATTTCAGTTCACATTTATGTAAATGCTCGAACGGGGGTCCCATGAGCCTTGTGAGTACTAAATTTAGGTTCCACATAGGGGAAGGTGGTAACCTTGGTGGGATTATTCTTTTTAATCCCTCCATGAAAGCTTTTATTGCTGGTACTCTAAAGAGAGATAGGTGTTGTCTGTTTTGTAGATATGCTGCAATTGCTGCAAGGTGCAGGCATATGGAAGAATATGCCAAGTTAGACCTTTGTAAATGTAAAAGGGAACAGATGATATTTTGGAAGGAAGCATCCAGTGGATCATTGTGATTATTTTTGCAATAAATTGCGAATCTTCTCAATTTAGCTGCATAACACGCTCTAGTAGTGGGTGTTTTAGCCTCTTTAATGATATTCATACAGTCTGGTGGTAGGTTTAAATAACCAAACTCTAAGACTTCAGGAGCCAGATCGCCAAATTCAGTTGGCTGGGATCTGGGTGTCTGATTTCTCCATGGTTCTGTGTTAGCAGGGATGGTGTGAGGCGTAGCTTTTGATGCGGAGTTAGAGACAGTTCTAGTAGTATGGTGAACCACGGTTGGTGTGCCCATGTGGGAGCTACCAGTATCATTGTGAGAGACTGTTGTCTGAGCTTGCGCACTACTAATGGAATGAGTGGGAGAGGCGGAAAAGCGTATGCAAATTTGCCTGACCAGTTCATCCATATCGCATTGCCTTCGGACTGTGGGTGTGGGAACCTGGCGGCGAAGGCTGGGCATTTTGCGTTTTCGTGGATGGCAAACAGATCTATGTGTGGATGCCCCACCTCTGGAAGAATGGCTAAAGAACTTGTGGATGTAGTTCCCATTCGTGAATTTGTTGTGCCTGCCGACTTAACAGATCTGCTATCGGATTGTGGATTCCTGGAAGGTGTTTCGCTAGTAGATGTATGTTTTGAGGAATGGCCCATCTCCAAATGTTCTGTGCAAGTTGGGACAGTTGCAGAGAGTGTGTGTCCCCCTGTTTCTGTATATAGTACATGGCGGTCATATTGTCCTTCCGGATTAAGAAAGCTTTGTTTTGTACTTGAAGTTGAAAAGTCTAGAGTGCTAGGAATATTGCTAGCAGGTGGTTGATATGGAACCTTTTCTGTTGAATGGTCCATTGTCCTTGAGTTGTGTGATGTAAGAGATGGGCTCCCCACCCTGTGAGGGATGCGTCTGTTGTAAGCACTACTTGTGGAACAGGCTCTAGGAACGGCCTCCCCTTTGTCAGGTTTTTGGTGTTCCCCCATTGCAGAGAGCGATATGTGCGGCTGTCCACCAACACCAGGTCTTTTAGTTGACCTTGAGCTTGGTTCCACTGTTGTGCTAAGCACTCTTGTAGGGAACGCATCTGCAGTCTTGCGTGTGGTACTATAAAGATGCAAGATGCCATCATGCCTATTAGCCTCATGAACACCCTGGCTTGGAGAGACTGCTTTTGTTGAAACTTGGTGACTAAGGCTTGAATGCTCTGTATCCTGGCTGTGCTGGGATACACAAGAGCGGTGGACGTATTTAGTGTAGCTCCTACATACTGATGTACATGCAAATGCTGTGAGTGCGACTTGGTGTAGTTTATTGTGAATCCTAAGCAGTGCAATGTTTGAATCGTTTGCTGTGTGTGCTGGACACACTGATCAAACAATTTTGCTTTTATTAGCCAGTCGTCTAGGTAAGGGAAGACATGTATCTGTTGTCTTCTGAGATGTGCTGCTACTACTGCTAGGCACTTTGTGAATACTCTTGGTGCCGTGGTTACCCCAAATGGAAGGACTTTGAATGGATAATGATGTCCTTCTAATACAAACCGTAGATACTTTCTGTGAGCAGGATGTATGGGGATATGGAAGTAGTCGCCCTTTAGATCTAGTGTTGTAAGGAAGTCGCCCTGTTGTAGTAGTGGAAGCACCTGTTGTAAAGTGATCATATGGAAATGATCTGATTGTATGTAGCGATTGAGGGGCCTGAGGTTGAGTATTGGTCTCAGTGTCCCGTCTTTTTTGGGAATTAGAAAATACAGCGAGTAAACCCCCATTCCCTGTTCTTCTAAAGGAACTATTTGAATAGCACCCTTCTGTAGAAGTGATAGCACTTCTTGTCGAAGCAGAGTTAGATGGTCTGGACGCTGTCTCGGAGGTATGTTAGGAGGTATTGCTGTAAGTTCTAGGCAGTAACCATGTTGGATAATCTGTCTTACCCACTTGTCTGTTGTAATGGAGTTCCAGACAGGCAGGAACTGTGTTAATCTGCCCTCTACAGGAGCGGTATGCTGTGGGGGGAGCAGAGGGAAGTCATTGCTTGGTGGTGGAAGAGGATCGATTGTTATTGTTACCGCAACCTCTTCCTTTGTTATTGTTTCCTCTATATCCTCCTGTAAAGTATCCTTTATTGGAGGAGGTTTGTGACTTAAAAGATGTTGTAGTGTCTGCTCCAGTCTGCTTGGAGCCTCCTCTGTAGGAGGAGCGACGAAAGGAACCTCTATTTGGTGTAGACTGTAGAGCTCCAATAGACTTAGCCGTGTCAGTGTCTTTCTTCATCTTTTCTAGTATGTTGTCTACTTCAGGACCAAATAATTGGTTTTGATTGAAAGGCTGGTTTAAAATGGTAGTTTGTACCTCTTGTTTAAACCCTGAAATGCGTAGCCACGCATGTCTCCTAAGTATGACACTGGTGTTTATGGCTCTAGATGCTGTGTCAGCAGCATCTAGTGCACATTTTATTGAGGCATTAGATATTAGCTTGCCTTCTTGTATATGGTGAGTTGCTTGATCCTTGTACTGATCTGGTAGATGGTGAAGTAGTTTTTCTAGTTGATCATAATGAGCCCCATCATAACAAGAGAGGAGGGCTTGTGTATTTGCTATACGCCACATGTTTGCTGCTTGTGCAGCTACTCTTTTCCCTGATGCATAAATTACCTTTGATTCTTTATCAGGTGGGGGCGCTTCTACTGATGTTTGAGAATTAGCTCTTTTTCTAGCATTGGACACCACTAATGAATCTAGTGGAAGGTGTCCTTTAATATAGACTGGGTCTGTAGGTGCTGGTCTATATTTCTTTTCAATTCTAGGGTTTAAAATTCTCGTGCGTAAAGGATCTTTAAATACTTCTGGAGCATGCTTGACTACTCCCTTAATCATTGGAAGAATTTGAGCAGTCCTCTGAGAGTGCTCAAAGGTGTCTAAGAGAAAATCCTGTTCAATATCTTCAGAATGCATAGACACTCCATGGTAAACAGCAGCTCTGTTTAACAAATGACTAAAACTAATTGGGTCTTCAGGAGGGGAAGGCTTGATGGGTGTGAATGAGGTTCTGGAACGTCAGGCATATTCTGTGGATTTGGAAAATCATATATGGGTACCTCTGTTGGGTTTGAATAATCCCATATACCCTCATCTATGTGGTATGAGCTAGGCTCTTCCTCATCCTCCCCTCCCTCTAGTTATATTCATCATCATTTTGCTGTGAGGAATGTGATGATAATGGAGAATGTTCAGGAGATAATGAGGTGATATGTGAGGAGGTATAGGAGAAGGAGGAAGAAGAGGTATAGGAGAGGAACGGTGCATAGGAGATGCTGCACAATCCTTCTTGGCAGGCACCACATGAGTGGGTGGTGCATCTGCTGGTCTCTTCTTGTGAAGTGTAGTGCCCACATGACCTGTCTTTGGGTCTATATAGATCTTCTTTTGTTGAGGAACTGGTGTAAAAAGTTCCTCCTCTTCTACAACCTTCCTGGGCTTCGATTTTTTCAGCTCCGGTGGTGGTTGTGGTTTTTCTTTAGCATTGGAAGGTGTGTAACGTCCCGTGGTGTTGTTTTCGGCTTCGTAGGCATGTTCGAGGGTTTGGCCACCTCACAATCAGGCTTCTTTGTCTTCGGCACCGAAGATGTGGAAGTGGATGGCTTCGGAGCCGGTGCTTCTTTCGGTTTCGGTATCGACACGTCTTTATGTTTCGGTGCCGGTACGATTTATGGCTTCGGTACCGAAGTTCCTTTTGGCTTTGGTGCTGAGGTGTCTTTATGTTTCGGTGCCGACTGGAGATGTTTACTCGGTGTCAAGGCACTAAAAGGCTTTGTTGGTTTCTTCGGAGCCGGGCTCGATGTCGGGGCTGTCGAAGTGGATTTTCGGTCTCGACTGGGCCCCCGGAATGGAAGTTATGTCGTCGAAAAGCCTCGTCTTTGATGTCGAAGGAAGTTTGTGGAAGTTCTGCGCTTAGAAGTTGCTGAAAAATGTTTTTCTGTCCGGAGCGGAGAAACTTTCATCCGAACCCAGTGGCGGAAAAAAACAATCTAAGCATGGAGTCGATGCCCATGCGCACTGTTGTCCAAGGGAGGACTCACCTATATCATGACTACAAAGACTTCTTCCAAGACAACAACAACCTGCAGTCATTTGAGCCCAACAACAGGTGGCGGTCTAATGCTAAGATGTACAATCTGCAGCTCATATGCCTCGAACATATAACTATTATCTTCATAAAGCTTTCTTGCACACACCAATGTTACTTTAGTTTGGAGTACATAGGAGAGTGCCTGCCACAAACTGTAATGTGCTCCTGCCCACAGAACTCCATTAGAGGGATATTGATTGCCACCTGATTTCATCTGATCCTAATGACCTTATGAATCTGTATAATGCATGTTAGTGGCAGTGGGAAAGTTAAAGGTATGACGTAAAGTAGAGAACTTCAGTCAGGCTCAGGTCAACTTGCACCTGAAGTAACCTCTACCTTGAATAATATTGTTATTGTAAATTTGAACTTTTGTGGTGTAAGTTGCAATATTTTTTGTAAGATGTTATTTTTCATAGTACTATTTTATGTGAACGTTTACATGAAAAATACATCACTTGGATTTGTCTGCCAATATTTTCTTGCCCGGTTTCCGACGCAATGCTGGCAATCAAATACTGGTGCTTCATTAACTTTCTATTGAGATATTTGTATTCTATTTTTTTTCTTTCACATCTTTGCTTGCTGCTGCAGGGCACATTGAAAATGCAAATGGCAGCAGTATACACTTTATAAGAACCAATAAAAACAGTCAAACCAATATATAATCTAAGGATTTAAGACATGTATACAGTTTCTATTTTGCATATCTTAAAGACATTTTTTAAGTTCAGATTCTGTTACAAATTATTAAAACTAGAGAAACATAAATTACTTGCCCTTTGCCAATTTTTTTATTTCTTTAAGACAAGTCCTTAAAATTAGACCAATGAAGCATATTTTGTTCTCACAGATTAAAGCCAAGTTTAAGGACAACTGCCTTTGCCATGCAGTCTAATCTCATGTGTACATATATATATATATATATATATAGTAGTAGTAATAGGCAATAGATTAAATGTGTCAATAAAGCCCGAGAAACAGGAGCATAAGGACAGCATAAGGTCTGGAAAAATATTCTAAAAAGAAAGTAAAATGCCAAATTCAGACTACAGTGATGGGAGACACTATATAATCAATATCATGCTTGCTGAATCCGTATAATTATTCAGAGGAAGCCTTACATAACAATGGACTGTGATCACTTCAAACCAAACAAAAAACTCAGCACAACAGCAAGAGCATGCAATATAGATTTTCACAAAACAGATCACAATAGAATTATTGGTAAACAATGAGACATCTAAACCAAGAACAGATGAAGACCCCAGTATGATCAAGACACTCCATTTCATCAACGTGAAATATTTTCAGCACCCTAGAAGTTCTTGAAGATTTTGAACTTTTCAAAAAGTTGTTCAACTATGTAGTGACTATAGATATGGCTGAAATGTTTAGTCCATGGGACTAGTATTTCTTTGATCGCTAATAAGTTTGACGAATCTGCATAAAACCTTCCAATTAGAGTACATGAAAGTAAAATTGGCTTGTGTCCATTTCCTACAGATTGGTTGAGGAAGGAAAAGCTATACGGAGGGGGAAGGGGATAGGGGTCCCATACGTTGTGTTTGCCGGAGTGGTTTGCTTAAAGGCAGCCACAAAAGTCAGATGTAATGGCTCCAAACCTTGCTAACAGACAGAAATCACTACATTCTATGTATAATTTAGGATTTGATGTAAATTATAACTTTCTGAAAAATCTCCAATGTAAAACTGCATATATTTGACAACCTATCAGAGAATTGATCCCACAAGTCTGACTTCAAACCTAAATCCGTATTTTCTGATTGGGTTAAAAGAAAAAAATGGCAAATAAAGTGGGGTGAATAAACACGAGGTGAGTTGTGGCGCTCCAAGTACATGTAATAGTGAAAATTTGAACTCAATGTATGTGCGGTACGACAGGGATGGGGAAATCACCCTGCCCCTCAAAAATTAGATTAACGAAATCCTTCAGACAACATCAATACCCTAGGCACACGCCATAGTATCACTTAATTATTGCAAACAGTATAAGCACAATTGTTCTCTAGTTCTTTCTCAACTTATTATGCCCAGCCAACATGTGTTTCGTCGTAAGGGGAGTTCCCCACGACTTCTTCAGGGCTAAAAAGATATAATAGACATCTTTGTCATACAATACAGATAGAACACCAAAATACAATTCTGAAAATAATGTCAATGCAGTCAGTCTGTCCAATAGAACAAATACAGTCAACCCAAAGTGTGCATTATTATCAAACCAAGCTGGTGCCAAACAGAGCCCTCTTAATCCAATGCACATATCTGTATGATTATTAAATTAACAAGCATTAGCGACTGAACAACACAGGAGACAGGTGACATTTCTTTAACGTGGATGGGTAATTGGTGGCTTTGGGAAAAGTTTGTATAACATGATCATAATTACTTATTTGATGATTTTACCAATATATAGATAATGGACATTGTGAAAGGTACATATTAAAGGGCTGGGACAGAAATATACCCGGCTTGGAGGTATCCATTTAGGGTTCTCTTTCCAACTATTTTGCGTGCATATTGGCCATTGGTAGACCACTCATTTCTGGCTTTAATTATTTGACAACAGGTTGGATTTGCTAAATTACACTTTTAAGAAAACAGGTATGTGCGCCCCGATTAAGAGGGCTCTGTTTGGCACCAGGTTGGTTTGAGAATAATAATGCACACTTTGGGTTGACTGTATTTGATGGATTGGACGGATAGACTGCATTTAAATTATTTTCAGAATTGCACCAAATCCCTTGTATCAGGATCCGTTGTTCATATTTGATAAAGCTTGTCTTATTGTTTGCACTTGAAAACATGAATCATGAAGATATGGGTTGTTTTATTTTGGTGTTCTATCTGTATTGTACAACAAAGATGTCTATTATATCTTTACAGCCCTGAAGAAGTCGTGGGATCTCCCCTTACGATGAAACATGTGTTGGCTGGGCATAAGAAGTTGAGAAAATAAAGACAAAGAACAAAAGAACCATTGTGCTTATACTGGTTACAATAATTACCTGATATTTTGACGTGTGCTTAGGATATTGATTTTAAAAGAACAAAACGCCTCCTAGATATTGGCAAACAAGTTGGAAAAGTTATACATTTTTACCATTTTCTTTTTTTAAAAGAGCAGGAGTGAAAACGAAATGTGACCGATGACATCAATGATTGTCATTTGTGATGTCATCTTTGGCATTTCAGGTAATGAACGAGTAGCAGAATGGGGTGGCATTGCGGCTGTGTACCTACTACTACCTGGTGAATTACTGTGCTTTTGAGGTTTTAGATCTTAACTATAAAGCCCCTTTAACTTGAACCTTTTAGGTGAATGTACATTTTTTTATACTATTTTATTTTAGAATGTGTGTCAATAGTGACAACTTTCCTTTAACACGGTTTTATCAATGAATATAAATAAATGTACAAATACACATCCACTTATTATTCGGTGGTGCACCCACCAAATCCTGCAACTTGATGCATATTGTTAATTTTCTATCAATTACATTTTCGAAAAGGCGCATCCAGCTTACAGTCCGTGGATCATAAGCCGAGCAACTGGAAGTGTTTCAATAGAAATGACAGGAACAGGTGAAAAATTAGCAAAGCCATTGTCTTATCTGTAGTCACAGAAAGGTACATTTTACGCTTCAACTCATTAAACCTCAAAGAAAAGTTGTAAATTTGTTGACTCTAGTTGTAGCTACTATGCATCCCCTTAGATGTAACGGAATTTGTTATGCCCACCCTCGTTCCTGGGGAAGTCACATAATGACCCGCAATGTACATTACATACTCTTTCCTAAGCTTTTCCAATTTCAGGAATGAATCAACCCAAGTAGAAAACGTAAAATAAATTAAAAAAATTAGGTTAGTCAACTTAATGTTATTCATATTAAAGTGCTACTCACTGGCCATTTGACTTCGAGATTGCCACATCCCTCTTTAACATGACACACTCACATTAAAAGTGATTTATTATTTATTTTTTATACTTAGTAAGGCATGTTTCATGGGGCATTTTAAAAACGAATGGCACATAAACAAATAAATCATAGGTTGGAAAGATCTGAAGGTACACTAATTATTTACTTAGTTTGTTATTTTTATTATCAAGTAGCATGTGACATATGCTCCTCAGGCTTTCTGGTGGGAGATTACCCTCACACACAACAGTCAAGCTGCTAGAGTAGGTCCATCGAAACACCATTACAGGATCGACAAAACACTGTAAAAGTGAGAAGCTCTTTAATATAAACATGACTCATGTTGACTAATCTCATTCTGTAACATAGACACCGTTTCAACTGATTAAAAGTCTCAGCTGGAGAAAAATGTCTCAATATAGTTGCCCAACCATCCCTTAAGCAGTAGCGAAGATGGAGAAGACCACTTTTTATAACGTGGGTGTATTTTACAAATTTCTCGGGGTGTAAAAAGAGTTGGTGCTTGTGAAGCACTTTGATATTACAGAAGTGGCCAAAGACGCTTGCGTGACTCCTTTAATAATACGTATCACAATATTACAAATTGTGCATTGGTGTGATAGCAATGGGCCTACACAAAGGGGAGCAGCCCATGCATATGAAGAAAAACTTTGTCTTTGCACCTGTGTCATATTACAGAGGCGAACATAGCGGCAAGTAAACAAATGGGAAGTGCATTGATTGTGCTCCACTACGAGGTGGCACACAATCAGTGTCCCGCCCATTGGTGGGGTATCAGGAGTACCAGGGACAGCTCAAAAATCCCACTCTAGGTGCGAGCAGTAATACACTGAACCAGCGTGTGGGGGAATCCCTGCCTTCCCCTTAAAAAGGAGGCCAGGTCAGCGACTGCAGTTAAAGGCAGATCGTCTCATCCCCTTTTCACTAATGAGCTTTTCACTTCTTAACTTGGATGGGGTGTGCATTTTAGGGGAGGGGAAGAGCCCACTCTAGTATATCCTTAAAAAGATACCAGCTAAAAGTCCACTTTGGCAGTCCTCATACCTGAGGCAAAATAACAGTGCAAATGATTTCTGTATCAGTTAGGCATGTCTTCAGATGGCCACAGTAAATTACTCTTTTCTTAGAAATATTCTATTCCGAACGCACATTTATACAACTTATAAACTAGAATGGTGGCATATCTATTAATACCCATCAATATGTTCTCATGGGTGAGTTCTTTATGTGTTTCCAATAAGCAATGACATTCTTGCAGAAAATGTATAGCAGAGCTAGACTGCAGTTAGAGGCCTGGAAGTGAGATAGCCTTGACATTCTCCGCACTGCTACAAATTCCTCCGAAAATACAAAGCGGTGAACATTAAGGTTTGTTGGCTACTTTAAGCAGCAGCGGCTCCTCCGCTAGCAGCTGCATAAATGTCAAAACAGAATCATAATAAACCAGGTTTATTATCTTGAAATTTTTCTCTCCTGGGCGACTCTTTGGGATGGGGCCATCACGGGGAGGCAGTCATGAGGGGGAGTGGTAGTCACTATTGTCAGTGCGCATGTGGGTTTGGCCGGCCATCTCAGAACAGCCAAACCGACAAATGCACTGAAGCGGTCTCCAACCTGAGCCGCATTGCCGGGTTTGAGACAGTAGGCACAGGTCCCCAGTCTTTATAGGAGCTCAAATTGAGGGCGCCCAGGATAATCCTGATGCTGCTCTCATGCTGCCTGCAGAAGTATGAGAGCAGTGTCAGAATTGGGCGCAGAGGATTCTGGGAGTCTGTGCTGGTGAGGCGAAGAAGAGCAGTGATGAGGAAGGTAAATTATTTTTATTTGTTTTTTTGTTGTCATTTATCTCCCTCCCGCCTCTGTCCCACCACTCAGCCTGACACCAGCTGCTACAGACTTTAAAGTGTAAAAAATAGGTTTGACAGCACATCTTCCCTACACTTTAACACACTAAGGGCAATAAAAACCTCATGTAGGTAGTGCTTAAGAGGAGAGCAGATTATACAGTTTCTTTAGCTGTAGGACAGTAATGAGCTAATTACAGTTCTGGGCATGGTATTAAGAGAGAAAAAGACTTGAGAAGGAGAGGTGAATGTTGCATGGTTCACAAGAACAGTGTCAGAAATAAATTAAAACTCCAATCAGACAAATCAAGCAAAAATCAAATGCAGACACTGTTAGTAGAGCAAACGTTAGGCAAAGGTGCGCATACCCTACGAGCCAGAGAACCAGGAGTGCCAGGGACAGAGCGCAGAGAAGGGGAATAGGAAGGGTGCAGAGGACCGTAGTACAGGAATCTTTCAGCAGAATTTACAGTCATGTGATAGACATGCTCAAAGTTGCGTGGCATGGATATCAGGCCGGAGTGACGCAGTAGAGGAGAAGGGTAAGGGGTACCTGGCTACAAAAGTAAGAAAACAACAGAAAATACAAAACGAAGCAAAGGAAACAGTGTCAGTGGTAAAAGATAAAGAGTGAGGCAAATGTGCTCAGGAAGGTACTTCTAAAAAGTAAAATAATATTTCAATTAATTTGAAATGTGCACTTGGATAATATTTCACCTCGCCAAACAACAATTTAATATTTATCTGGGGAAAATCATTGTGTATACATAAAACGTCTTCCCAGGTTTGCTATCCACTTTAACAGTTTGCTGTGACAGAACAACTCTCCCCCTCCAGTGCAGGACTACAAGTCTTGTGAACTGCTCTGGCCGGTCCCATAGGTATAACAGTTTGAAATCTCATATTTCCAGGAGACTGAGTGGCATCCAAAGCGATTTAATATAAGAAACTTTCAGCGATTCTTAGACACTACAGTAGTAAGACCTAACAAGATATAAAATGACCCCAAGCTCCAAGAGCACATTAAAGTCCCTCAATGATCTTTCCCCCAATTTCGTAGGTGAAGTTGTTGAAGAAGAACCATTTAGGCTCTCATTACAGATAGTTTTCTAGGTGCAAAATATGATATACTGTTGCCCACTAGTCATTTCTGCTTGACACTTCATGGGAGCTTCACATGAAAGTGGCCCCTAGGGAGTGTATGCCCGTACCCCACTCCTCAGAGTTTGAAGGTACCCACATCACACCCTAGATAGGTTTTAGGAAGATCCACCGATTCTCCTACAAAAAAAAACCAAGGTAAGACTGGTATCATTTACTATTCTGGCCGTGTATGTTGTGCATGAGTCTGTCAGCTCCATTACTAGTCGAAGTATGCGGACACTGTGGGTGTGACCACTGTTACATGGTGAATGTGCTAATCTACTCTTACTTGCTCAGTACAGTCAAGCGATGTCCTCAGCCAGTGAGGAAATCCCAGTTGCCCAAGGCAGCACCTGGTTCCCCTAGATGTTCTAGAACAATAAGTAACCACCACCCACTTTTGTGTTGGGAGCCAGGTGTTTATGTTTACAACACTAAGGTTTTAGAATAAGATCTACGTTCACTAGTCATGTCACGATATAACAGTGGTGGGGCTTTCTGCAGTGCTAAGTAGAAGGTGACCCTAAGTTTCCTTGTTAGAGGAAGAGGTTTCCTTCCTCGCTTTTGGCAAGAAAGCATGTCCGGTCAGCCCACAAATTATAATAAATTATAAACAAATGCAATATAAGCTCAGCTGCCATGTGATATTATGAGTGTAGGACCAGGAAGCCATGATGAGTCCCAAATGAGTATTCTTGAGTCTATAGTTTACTTCACTGTATCCTACCCCATGATCCGCCAATTATTTGTAAGTATGAAATTTAATGTACTTAAATGTTTGTGTGATAAAGGACAGAAAACATATTTTAAGAATCAGGATTAACATAATTTGATCAGTTTACTTAGCTGTAGAAAGACGTTAGGGTCATTTTATCACAATATGGTAAACTATGCCAGCAATGGGTACACAGCTAAGATCACAATATTATACGGTGGGGGTACTGGCCCCTCTGCAAGGTGATCTAGAGCTGGGGCTGGGAGTGGCTGCTGCCCTGTCTCCTCGCACAACACGGTCTGGGCCTTGACGACCTGTGCCTCGAACTGGACTACCTGGGACAGATCTGGAGCCCCCAGACTTCCCCTGATCAGCGCCCGCATCGAGGATATTATACCGTGCTGGGGTGGCGGAGGCTAGTTGACCAGTTTAGCTTGAACCTTGGCAGGCCTGAGCGGCGGACCTTGGAACTTTACCGCTCTTCCCTGTGCATTCCTTTTGGTGCCTCTACTGCCAGGCCATTTGAACTGCGGCTACGGTCGCAACCTAGGGAAAGTTCCTGCCATCGCAGTCCGTTTCACATCTGCTGCTCCAGGGGGCTAGGACTGAAATTCCCGATGGCGTTGTTCAAAGGGGCCAAGTCATCGACTCAGAGACAGAATAATAAACTCTCCTGGGGCTCTAAAGGAGACAACAAGGCCAGCAGGAAAGTCTTTCACCCTTGAAGACGTTATGGAGGCGATCGCGGGGGTCCGGTCTTCCCTAGAGACCCGTATCGACTCAGTCAACATAGAGGTAACCCTACTAAGAAGGTCAAAGATGTCAAGGTCAAAACTGCGGCCCTTATAGATGACACGTCTACCCTCCAGCAACAAGTTGCCCAGCTTCAGAAACAGCAGAAGCAAATGGGGGACCTCTTGGATGACTATGAAGGGAGGGCAAGACGGAACAACATCCGTATCCTGGGCATTCCGGAGAGGATGGAGCTGCCAGCAGCGGACCTATTTCTTGAGGACCTCATCACAAAACATCTCCAGCCCAAAAACCTCTCCAATTATTTCTCAATTGAACGGGCTCACAGAGTCCCAGGTGGGAAACTGAAACCGGGGGCCCCTCCCCGCCCCATCATCGCAAGGGTCTTCAATTTTCGAGATCGGGACGCAATCCTCCAAACGGCACGCTCGGGACCGCCTTTACTCCTGGAGAACACCCGTATCACGATTTTCCCGGACTTCGCGATGAAAGTGCAGGCACAAAGACGCAGCTTTCTAGAAGTTAAGAAAGCCCTCCGAGACAAACACATAAAATATTCTATGCTCTTTCCTGCCAAGCTGCGAGTGGAAATGGACGGTAAAGTCTGGTTCTTCCTGTCGCCAGACGAAGTATGGGACTGGTTGGAGGGCTGGCGCCGGGTCGAGAGGTCTCCGAAGAAACGTGACTTCCCTGACGACCACCCAAGCCAAGAACTGTTTACTGGAACCAATGACGACGGGGAATGATAACTCCTTACCACAGGGGGTTTGCGATGAGTCATAGTTCGGACCTTGCTTATCTGGTATACGCCCATCATGCGGGCGCTGATGTGGACGGCGAGTTGCAGCCTCATACTTATTTCTTCCCCCGAGGGCTCTTTCCCAATCTGGAACGGGCCGAAACAGTGGACTGATTTGTATCTTTTATAATATGTGAATGTGCACTGGGTTATGTTTTTGTATAGACCTTACTATGTCGGTTTATTCTACTACTTGTATCAGGCGAGAGGCATCAACGGCTCACCAGGTACCCCTGATATGGTTGGGAGGGCGACAGGTACTCTGCCTAGTTGGGGTGTGGATAGTTTCAAATCTGCGGGCAGGGAAGCAGGGAGGGGAGATAGGAAGGGGGGAGGGAGGGAACTTTTACGTCTTCTTGTTGTTTTGTGGGGTTTCATTGGCGCTTATTGCAGAGTCTTTCCTTGTCACAAGTCACTTCTCCTACAGGGTCCAGCTGTGGAGTATCAGCTCCTCCTTGAGTCACCTATCCCCCGGGACGTCCAGGTGCCCCCTGTCATTACGCCCCTAAACCGCCAAAACCTGGTCACACACGTCGCTTTCCCCCTGGTCATCGACGCAGACCCCACATCCACTACCACCATGCCACAAACCACTTCTAGGATCATCACGATAATGTCGTGGAATGTTAACGGACTGGGGCACAAGATAAAACGGAGTATAGTCCTTCAGTTTTTACGGCGACACTCCCCGGACATAGCATTGCTGCAAGAGACACACCTGGTGGGTAACACGTGTCAAGCACTCCAAAGAGGTGGCTACAGACTACTGGTTCACGCAGGGTTCACCTCTGGCTCCCGTGGTACGGCGATTCTTGTCAAGAAAAATTTAGCCCTAACTTACACAGTGACATGGGCCGATCCACTAGGCCGCTTTGCATTAGTTGAGGCTACCTGGTAAGGGCGCACTCTGAACCTTGCGTCAATCTACCTCCCACCGACCCTAGACCGAGACTCCCTCAAGGAGCTGGGCACCCGACTGCTGGGCCTGCCTACCGGTACACTTCTCATAGGGGGAGACTTCAATATGACGATGAACGACGAACTAGATCGTCATCCTAAGCGCACCTCACATAGAGATAGCTCTAACTTGTCAGACTTCGTACAGGCGTTGGGACTTGAAGATATCTGGCGACACTACTACCCGGACACGCCATATTTTACACACTATTCTAATGCGCATAGAAGTATGTCCCGTATTGACTATTTTCTCTGTCCCGCAACAGACTTAGATTTCTTTACACGACCTAAGGGCCTCCCCCGAGGTATCTCGGACCATTCTCCTATCACAGTAGAACTGACGTACCACCGCCCATTCACCTGAGGTCCCATAATTATTAATCCTTGGCTCCTCCAGATCCCTGACATTAAGGACAGCTTGATAGAACAGACCGGACACTATTTTGAAGAAAATGTTGGTTCAGTGAGGTCCGCAGTCACAATCTGGGAGGCGTACCTGGCGGTTATCAAGGGTGAGGCACTAGCGCTGAAAATTGGATACTTACATAAACACAACGAACAGATCACTCAGGCTGAGTCTGACCTCCTTAGTTTGGAAACATGGCATAATGCAGCCCCCTCGGTTGAGACAACACGCCGCCTCAAAGCCTCAGCTTGTTTATAAATCCTTGGCTCAGGAGAAGGCGAAAGCTCGCTTACTCCACACTCGACACCGTATACACGAGCACAGGGACAGTGCAGGAAAGATGCTGGCATGGCTGGAGCGGCGGGAACAGGGATCTAGATGGGTCTCTTCCATAGTGAGGTCGGACGGGTCCACGATCATGGATCCACAGGCCATAGCGGAAGCCTTTGCTGACCATCTGGAAACTGTCTACACAGCGAGGGCGTACTACTCCTCGGAAGAATCCAGGTAATTGTTGGAGGAAATGCGCTTACCCACCCTCTCAGAGTCCGACAAAGAGACTCTGGATGCAGACATAACTGTGGATGAGCTCACTACGGCAATTTTTAGTGTTAACTCCGGCAAGGCCATGGGTCCAAATGGTGTACCCATTGAGGTCTTGAAGGCTATGGCTCCCGGTACGGTCCCCCATCTGAAGAATATGTTTGAAGAGAGTAAAGATAGAGGTATCCTGCCTCCCGCCCAAAGGCTGGCCTCCGTAACAGTTATCCTCAAGCCGAATAAACCACCCTATGACTGCGGATCTTATAGACCGATCTCTCTCATCAATGAGGAGGCCAAGGTCCTGGCCAAGTTATTGGCAGCTCGCCTACTCCTCGTGCTTCCCTCCCTAATCCACGATGATCAATCGGGCTTCCTCCCCGGCCGAAATACGGCCCTTAACCTGCGACGAGTCAATAACGTCCTGAGTCGGCAATCTATCATACAACAGGATCCCGCCATTTTATCCCTTGACGCCACGATGGCGTTTGACTCGATCGAATGGTCCTATCTTTTTGAGGTCCTTCGCAGATTTGGCTTTGGACCCAAATTTATCCAATGGGTGCGACTTCTCTATACCGACTTATCGGGTCAGGTACGGGTCAACAACCACACATCTCGACAATTCGGACTCCACAGGGGGACCGGCAGGGATGCCCCCTATCGCCATTACTATTTGCCCTCACTCTGGAACCCCTGGCTCACTGGGTTCGTACAGATGTGTCCATTAGGGGCCTCCAATGGAATGACGAGATATTAGACAAGATTTCTCTGTATGCCGATGACATCCTGGTATATGTAGCTTCCCCCCGTTCTTCAATTAACAGCCTCTTTCATGTCCTCACTCATTTTGGGAAATACTCGGGCTTCTCGATCAACTGGTCCAAATCGATACTATATGTGATGCATGGCCCCCCGCCCAAGCTGCCCCGGGGGTTTACCATTACGATGGCTCCAGATGGTTTCAAGTACCTGGGTATCTTCATTACGCCGGACCGGGTGGTGTTCCTGGACCGGAATCTAATGGGCCCCCTGCGAAGGTTGCACAGGGACGTAGCACACTGGCGTTCTCTTCCACTATCGCTTCCTGGTAGGGCTGCCCTATTTAAAATGCTAGCGCTCCCGCATTTCCTATACGCCCTGCAAAACTGTCCCTTTCCGATCCCTGACTCCTACTTTGGTGCCGTGGAGAGTGACATACATCAACTGTTGTGGGACTGTGGGGCAGCCCGTATAGCCCTCCATAAACTCACCCAAAGCTGGTATGACGGGGGTATAGCCCTGCCCAACTTGCGTCTCTACTACTGGTCGTCGCAACTAGTGGCCATCAATCATTGGATTCACGGTTCCCCCCTGAATCCGGCCATCCTCCTTGAAAGGAGTCAGACCGGCAGGAGGGCTACCTGGGGGCCCTGTACAGTAAACCAACCGGGAAAAGATATGTTGGGCCCATGGCACACGATTGCAATATGGCATAGGACCAACAAGTGTTTGGGATGGTCGCACAAAATTACCGAAGCGACTCCACTAGGGTCGGCGCAGCGGTTGGTTTCCCTCTGTTTCCTTCAGGGTTTCGATAAATGGGACACGATTGGGCTTTCCACTGTGGGCGACTTAGTACACAGGGGCAGGCTACTGACTGTTGCAAACCTACAGTCCAAATACTCCCTGGCACCAACAGAACACTTTTGATATCTTCAAATCAAACATGCCCTTCTCACTACCATCCCCGACCCCACTTCCATACCTGAGAGCTCCCCCCTAGAGGATAGACTACTGTCGGAACCTCTCCCCGAAAAGGCCATATCGTTTACCTATCATAAGCTCTGTAACAACCTCCCCGACACCCTCCGACCCCTATGAGATAAATGGGAGGAAGACCTGGGGCTTCTAGAAGAGGAGGAATGGCGGGCAGCCTTAATGTCTCCTAGGGAGTCGGCCATCAACCATAGATTCCGACTAATCCAACTGAAAGTCCTACATCGAGCTTACATGTCTGCTCTCACACTAGCTAAAATTGGCAGGCGCCCTGACACAATATATCACGTCCTATAGGACTGCCCGAGGGTGTACCAATTTTGGGAGGGAGTCACACGGAAAATGAGGGCTTCTTTGGGTAAGCTGATTCTGTTATCTCCAAAAGAGAGTGTCCTTAATATATGGGGGCCACAGACCTGAACGAACTGGAATTACAGTGGGCAGCGCTGGCCTTCCTGTTGGCTAAACGCTCCATTGCTATGAAGTGGGGCTCCCCCGAGAGGCCGCTGGTGGTGGGATGGGTAGCTGAGCTGGACCGCTGCATGCTTGCTGAAAAAACAGTGTACAATTTAGGGGTTGCCCCACGAAATGGGATAAGAAATGGGGACACTGGAACAAGTTTCGGGGTGAATTATGTGACTCTCCAACGCTTGAACTGGCAATGTCCCGGACTGGACCCAATTCTCGAAATGCATCTTAAGTTATCAATATGATTACTGTGTAACTTGATTCAGCTTTATGTTTCTTACATATGACTGATTCATCGACTCTGCTTTTCTCAAATAAAATCTTATGTTAAAAAAAAAGATCACAATATTATCAAGCAAATACAAAAATATGTTGGGTTACTTAACCTGTTATGATGCACCTCTGCCACAAATGCTCATTCAATTGATCAAGTGAGTTCTCCATCAGTCTGAAGACTGCAGCAGAACTAAACATTACCACAATAGGAGGTTGACATAGTCACTGCATCCTGAAATCATTCTGCAGGATGTAGTCAAGTCTCTGATTGTCATGCTTCCTTTCTTAGAACAGCCAAAACTCACAAAATGGAATGTGGTCAACTACTTCCTCTCGGCGCTAACCACGGATCTGCATTACCTGATTGAAATGCTAAGCAGTGTCAACCAAGAGGTAGGCAAATAGACTCTGTAGAAAGATCACTTGTCCTGAAAGGTCTGCAAACTTCTACTACTTGGTATGGGTCACAGACCTGCGTTTAGTAGATGAGAATCCGAAACAGAATACTGACTGCTGCAGGCAGGCATATCTTATATGTTGAGAAATGAAACACAGGGTCTTCATGAAGGCAGTGGCAGAGGATGTGGCAAAGGTGACAAAGTTTGACTTTCTCACAAGGGATGACTTATTTCTGGCTTCAGCTTCTTGACTATGCTTGTTTACCATTAGCTGGTTGATAATTTACCAATGGAAAAACTAAATGATCATTGTTCCTTATGGCTTCACATCTGTTTTTTGCACGATTCTCTGAAATAGGTGCTTCGCTTACTTATTTCTCAGTGTTTGAAAAATTAGGACATTATAGCTTTATGCATCATCATACATGCATATGGTCTCAGTTGCTGGTTGATTCATCTTGCTTTGTCTGCCGGAGGTACAGCAATGTTTTTAGCTTCACATGCAGCAAACGTCCTAGTCATGGACAATGATGGAGGAGGCTCAACTCGTTTAGGATTTCCCTGGTCCCTAAACTATTGCCTAAACCTACTGTTTTCCAATCAGATTGTAAACAGGTTCAGCCAGCCCAGATTGTATCACATTATCTCGGCAGAGAATGTTCTATTGTGGGCTTTCAGTTACAGGGCAAACCCCCCTTTGGCTGAAAGTGGAGGCATTTTTTAACCTTTTTCCAAGGGTCTCCCTTCTTCACCTTACCTCAGAGTTCCAGAATACATATATAAAGGGGGCTTGTGAAGTGCTAGTGGCACCCTATTGAACTTGGATGTTACTGCTCCAAATTCTGCTATGCTTATCAAAGAGCTTGGCTTTGATGTTTCATTCAGTTGATCACCTACTCTGCACCCTCCCAACTCTGTAAAAATCGGATTGACTCTGTTGCTTGTGTAACAGGAGACCAAGTGTCTAGGAAGGTACCACAATGTTTTCTTCCGAATGCTGACCGTATACATCAAGGATCCTGTGAATCATTTACCCTGTTATGTACTCATCACTGATTGTGGTATACATGATGCTACAGAGAAAACTAGAATATTTTTATCTCCTCTGCTGATATACAAATTTGAACTCTGTCACCATATTCTATGTCACTCATAACCTGTTTGTATGGGGCATGGTTTGGTTGCTTCAAGCAGTGCTTCACTAACCCTTTGTTCGACTGCAGGAAGATTCCTTTTCCCTTTTGTCTGCCTCAGTTTTCTTTTTGTAACCATTGAATTTGACAGACAACTGGGCAATTCCAGTTTGGATTTAAAGCTCTTTCCAAGACAAAGTGTTTTGAGTCATAATCCTGACTTCAAACCTAAAGTTCGTCCTCCTTTGAATTTAATCAGGATATTTCTCTGCTTTCACCTTTTAAATCTTTTTAATCCAGAGGAAGTACTGTTAAGAAACAAGGATGTGCTTTCTGCCTTCAGGAGATATTTCAGACATTCAACAATATCTTTGACTCAGTTTGCGACTTTTAGTGATTTACGCCTACATTTTCTGTAACCGATTTGCAATTTTCAGACTATATTACGAAGATAGATTGCTTCTGGACACATTCAATTCCACTGGGGAAGTGGCAGCTTCTTAGCAAGAAAGAAAGGAGCTTGAATTTGAAGTCATCTGTAATTTTCCACACCTGAACAACTATGTACTCTCTTTCAGCCCTCGTAGCTTTGTGGGAAGCTGTCCCAGGTTTGCTACTCTTTCAATCCGTTTCTAGCTCACTGGGGACTTTGCATGGTTTATCATGCGTGTGTGCTGCATCTCTGGCCTGCACCTGGTATTTTCGATTATTAAAGATCAATCCAAGATGGGACGCAGATCCTGTAAATCTGCATACTACTAGTATTGAAACTTAGAAGAATCATTAAGATGTAATGTATGGATTAATTAACAATCTTAATTACAATGACTCAAGATCTTTCTCATCACTGTTCTTACATTTCATCCCTTGCTACTCCTTTGATGAACTAAACAGAAGCTCCCATAACCAAATTGGTATATTTATTTGCAAGTCAAGGGACAGCATGTTTAATCAGTTAATGTGGGGTTCGGTTGTCGGTCCGCCATCTTCATGTTATTAAGACTAACAAGGAAGAAAAAGACCCTGTTCCTATATTCTTGTTTCTATCCTTTTTTGAGCTGTTAAAAACACTACAATTTAACCCCTTCCATGCTGATGACGAACCCCAGCCGTCATGCACTACGGTGCTCGTGTGCTGATGACGGCTGGGGTTCGTCACGGCCCGCCCCTGTTCGTGCTGTTTACAGCACACCAGGGGAATCGCGGCCGCATCGAAGGGGTTAAACAAATCCTTCCAGATCAAAATAGACAAATTTCCCCTCAAAGAGAAGGGAAAACCCACATTCAATAGTATTGTACGCCGAAAAAGTACTTAATCAACAAACCTCAAATAGAACTATACCAGACAGTATTGTGGATGATTGGGGAATAATTTACAGAAAAGAAAAACTGAGTGATAAAGACAGGGGCACTATGCAAGAAAAATCTCCAAATAATCCATAAAGAGGACAGGCAGAACGTATTCAGGTCTGGGCTCATTAAGGGACCCTAAAGAGATATCAGAGTACCACTTCGCCCACAGAAAATATTCTCACGTATTGGTGTGCTTCAGACATTTTTAGGAGGGCTTTAGTGTGTTGCACTTGGTGAAAGATATAGGTCTTCCACTGGAGTATCATTGGTCATGCCTGGTACATGACAGTTGCCTGAATTTCTATGTTTTGCGGATCTCTCAATTTCCAAGAACGCCTGCTTCCTCTGCCATGTCAATGGCAGTGTCAAGAGGCACAAGTCGGGGAACATATGTATTCTGCTACCAGTATATTTAAGCAAATTATTAAGTTGGGCTCTGTCTCCATGTGCTATAACATATAGCATCACTGTATCTCCACCTCTTTAATCAAACCGCAGGGCTTTAATGGGCAGCCTCCTCAGCGCTATATCAATGAGTGCACACCTTGATACTCCTCTCTTTATCAATTTGTCCAACAATTTAGATACCACCTTCAAAAAGTAATCGCAGCCCAACTCAAGGAGGAGTCATTCAATGTAAAGACTTATGCCCACATTCTCCAAGTCTTCGGTTTACATTTCCATCTTGAACATGTTGCGCATTTCCCCTTGCTGCAATTTGGACAGCCAACCCTTAGAAGTTTCCACTGTTGACCAGGTGCATTGTAGGGAAAATTCTTGTTTCACAACCTTATACACACCTTTTTTTCCACTGTCTACATCCTGCCCTATAGTACTTCCATTTGTGCCTTAACATCTCATACAGCTTGGCCTTTATAGCTTGTCCTAGTATGAAAACATGTATGCAGAAAGTTAATAGAGGTTAGCAACATCCTCTTTCATTGGGATTATCCAGAATCCTCTGCAGGCACTTCAGGGTCACAATCTTTCTTGACCTGACATGCTTCAAAGTGGCGTGGTGTAAAGAAATAATCTGTTCTAGTCCCCTTCACTTGAAGAAATTCTGCAGAGTCTTTATAACTGGACAAAGCCAAATTCAGTCAACTCGTCATCTTGAAGGTTGGGCCAGGCTTCCACCCCTGTCTGCCAAGTGTAGCCCTTCCAGCTCATTGCTGTCACTCCCAGGAAGTCAGAAACTGCCTCACGCAGACCTACTGTCATGAACTCTGTCGGTCCACTGCAAGGCCTCCGTGGAAATTTTGCTCCATCAAAGACTGCTTATGAGTTGTACGTGAGGTACGCTGGATGAAGCCTTGCATGAGTGATTCACCATTTTGGCTTTTCTAAAACAGCTGAAGAGGGAGTGGATATTCAAGCCTCCAGAGTTGCCTAAAGTAGGGTAGAAAAAAGGTCCAGTCCTTAGATTTTAAACCACTTACAGCAACCAGGACCAAGGGCAGCAAAACAGCCATGACAGTAGAGTCAAACACTAGAATTCAGAAGAAAGTGGCCATCGTCAAGCACTGTCGGCTCTACATCCAGAAATTTGTTTAACAAATAATAATTTGCATTAATTAGCTGTTGAATTTGTTGATAACACTGTATCAAAGCATGTTGAAAGAGGAACTAGAAGTACATGGGCAATGAAAGTAGTTTAGGTGAGGATGAGATAGTAAGAGGGGACTAAGCAGTATGACACTGAGAAGCAACATTTGTTTAAACATTGAATGGACATACAAAACTCAGTAGACAATGATGTACCTTATTCTTAAGAAATAGGCCAGTGGCACACTTTCTGCCTGTCCTTGCTGGTAATACAATTGAAATTTAAGGGTGGGTCACTAAGGTGCTGTTTAGGAAACGGGGCCTGCATGCACAGACGCTTTCACATAGCTAAATTAACAATTTAATAGTTGTGATGCAAAGCAACAAATGCACTTTTTGGAAAACAGGTTTTCTTACAGATAGTATATGCTTACAATCATTAACAAAGGAGGAGTCATTCAATGTAAAGACTTATGCCCACATTCTCCAAGTCATTTTTCACAGACAAAGAATGATCAGTGAGCAAAGCAGTCATGTGTGTATATTCACCTTCAACTAGCCGTGTGCAGAAACAAGCTGGAAACAGGTGGTAGTAGGTGAGAGTACACATTAAGTATCAGAGAGGTTAAAAAAGGATACTCTAACCTTACAGATGGTAGGCATTGTGAAATCTTCTCCCTTAAAAGTACATTTACAGCCCATAATATTATTTTCACCTCCAAAAACTTGAGGCCTCTTCTCATATACATAAATAGCTTTTCTTGAAAATGGTAAAGCAGTGGAAGTTAGGCGAAGGATGTGATGGAAATATGAATTAATGTGGATTAATGAGCAACAGCATCGATATGGTGCAGATTTGCCATGCGTTTAAAGCACTTTCAGGAAAAGGGTCCACTAGACATTTAAAGAGATAGACACTAAATACAGAACACGATGGAGAGCTTGGGCTAGACGGTTTCCTTTTAATACAAGTAGTTTTAGATCATCTTCCAAAGCTGTGAGATGGAACACAAATTGTTGTCAAGTAAAACATGACCCCTGACACTGAGGCAAGTATGAACATGTTGATTCCTTTCCTCAAAGTACAAAAAAGGGGTAAGTGTATTGAACAAAATATGTCAATCACACACTGATATATAACTTTGACGGTTGCCTTCTCCAAGAAAACTGCTTTCCCTAATACAGAGTAGTGTCTTCATTGATGTCAGGTAGGATCCTCATGAATGGAGCTCGCTCACTGAGAGCAACAGGTTCACGTGTAGTTTATTCAGGCTCAAGTATTTAGGACTAGATTTACGTTTGTAATCAAACACTGGTCTTCAGACTTTTCAGGGGCTGGCACGTATGGATTCGCTGCCAGATCAACAAATTGGGAATAGACATGTAGTGGTTTGATCATGCAAATGTGTCAGCAATTCTTAACATTATCTTAACATTGGACATGGAATTACCAAGCTTATTATCCGTACTTCTACAGTAGCACAACAGAAAGCCACAAATGTGACATTACTGATATCCAAATGGTGCTGACTGTCCAGATTTCAATTTGATTTCGTAGGTTCACTTGCCTTTTATTTTAAATCTCATTTCCCAATAAACATGCATAAATAAATAGGCATACTAGGCAAGAACAGAGGCGCCTGCATTTTCCGCTTGGCAGGTTTCCTGATGTGTAGGTACTCTGTTCCTGAGGTTCAGAAATCTGTGTTATGGCTTGAACCCTTGAGATTACAAGGAAGCACTACGAGATTTTTCCTCTCGACCATTCAAGATCAGTAAAATACTGACAAATAAATAAAGCTTCATTTGTTAGCAAGATAGCAAGGTTCAATGAAGCTGCCAAGCAATACCTCCTCTAAGCAAATTTCTTTTGCCAAGTTAACCAATAGGTAGCCACAGCTTCAATGTTAGATGGGTTGTAACTCTACTGTCCTCAAAATTCACCCAATTTGAATGAACCCTGATTCTGTAGTAGTCACAAATGCTACTGACAAGCAGAGGGCAGGTCTCCCCCTTACATTCAGTGCATTTATGGGAGTGAATACAAAGTCTTGAACAGACACTGGTGAACAATTTTCTTCTTGGGTTGATCAGCTTCTAAAGGATTGCAGTGTAAGTCAGGTGTGGACACCAAGTGGTCAGTACAAGGCTTTGACTGAGGTTTGGTAAATACCCATAGCTCCATTATCGAGGTTGATACTTTAATGGAGCCCTCATTTTACCAGACCATCCATAAACTAGAGGTTATACTTTTGTGAATAGTAAGCTGGACTAGTATATTGGTGAAACGATTGTCAGCCTGATTAGGGGCACAGGATAATAGATACAGTGGAATGGTGGACACAGGGAATGACAACGATAAATACACAGTAGGCAATGAATGGTGCATACTTAACTAGAAGAAGACGCCTATAGAAGCCTCTGCTCCATCCAGAAGTAGAAGTCAGAGACTAAACTAGGACTCAAGGTCTGGCATCTGATTTAAAAACAGCGCGCAAGCGCCCTTAAACAACATTGCTCTTTACTGGTATTATAAACGATAATGAACACGTCTTCAAGTAATTATAACCAAAAAAATTGTATTTCAATCTTCTAAAAAGCACTTTTATCACTTCTTCCTCTCTTACCATAGGCAGATCTTTTAGGATTTGAATGCCATCTCCTGGACCCATGTGTGCTATGTGATTAAAGTTGGTGGGGTTGGAAATTAACTTATTCCTCATTTCTGGATCTCGAAGCATCTCCCTATAAGAAAAAATACCCTATTGAGTCATTCTTCCTTAAGGAAGTTGCACTTACATCAAGTGTAATTCATTCCTAAAATGCTAATTCTGCTTTAAAATTGGATTTTACTGCACTGTCTTGTGCTATATATTAAATCACATTTGACATTTACATTGACCTAAAAAATTGAACGTAATCCTATAAACTACTTTTATGTCTGAGACCCCATGAGATCAAAACGTTCTAAAACGTAAACACCTTTGTATGGGCAATATTGCTTTACTGAATTCTAGCTGCTGCCCATGCCATCAGTATTACTTACACTATGCCCCCATGATTAAAAATTAAGATGCCCAAATGTGACTAGTAATGTGATGCAAGATTAAAAACATCCCAAAGAGAAATATGCATAAAACATGGCTCGGATGTCCAGGTGGGGTTGCCAAGGTGGGTAGGCCAGTTTGTGCATGACGTATGTAAGGTGACAGATGGAATGTAGTATGAAGTTGTGTAATCAACGGTTATGTGGAAGATGGCTTCAAATTGCTTTCCCTCTTACAGGAAGGACCTGCAGTACTTGAGACTGAGGCAAGACATTTCAGAGCAGATCCACCTTTTTTTCCGGTGTTCACTGCCTCACTCGCATGTTCTCAATGTTAGAAAACCCACAGTGAAAGCGAAGGTGCAGAAGGCTGTTTACTAGAGAGGTTTATGAAGTGAGAATTAGTATTTCCCCAGAATAACCTTACAAATTGTTAAACAGACCTTAAACTGGATCCAATGGGACCAAAGGTCCAAAGGGAGGGAACATCTAGTGTAATCAAAGAGTTAGGAACTCACGGAAGATTAGAAGCAGTGTTTTCAGCTACTTGTGGTTTGCAGATTGATTTTTATTTTGTAGAAGTACACCTTGAGTGTATGGGGACAATTCTGCAAAGTCATCAATTCTCATTGGTACAAACTGCCTGAATGACCTGAGGCAAAAGGTTTTGGTTTGGTAAATGTGTTTATTTCAGTGGAGAAGTTAATTCGCCTAGTAACATTACAAAGAGCTGTAGGTCCCTCGCCTTTGCACAATACCCCATACATGTCCTATTCAGTGATGTGTTCATTGCAGTATTTTTATACTATTTACACCTCTCCAAACCCTCAAGACTCTTTACATCCTTACACTATTTAACTATCTATAGGTCTTCATATATCAAAATATGTGAACATTGTCAGCAAAATAACACTAGAAAATTATTACGGAAACAAACACTGTGGAAGCAATGGTATAAAATGGAAACAACATTTTAGCAAACAATTTCAAATAAGATGTTGCACTTGTGTGGGCACTTTGCTTCATACACAACGTCACTCCTCATGAGTGCATACGTAGGGAGAGATATGTAGGGAGAGATACGTAGGGAGAAAAGCTACAAATCATCAGCAAACAAATGGAAACCATGCTGATACTGCCAAAGGAAGTTAGAAGTGCTCAATGGCAGTCTAACAGAGGCTCATAGTCTGGGGTCTCCTCTATGGAAAGGTCTAACACATGGGTGTCGCAATTTTGGCAGGCGACAAGTTGCATCTGTGAAAGAAGAGCAGTGAAAGAGTTACTCTAGAAATCAAAGAGATTAAAGAGTTTTTAAGAAGTGGGCACGTCAGAGTGGGAGGGAAGAAACACTGCTGCTTTGAGAAGGACAAGGACAGCAAATAAAACTAAGAAAACAAATAAGGGAGGGCAACAGTAAAATAGAAGTCCAAGGGAGGAGCTTCCCTGCCAATTTTGGGGCTAATAAATAGAAATAAGAATGCACAAACCTTTAAAAAAAGTTTTAAAAACAGATAAATCTATTATGAGGCACATTTTTGTCACCATAATGCAAGTTCCACAAAGTTTGTTACCACAATATAAACTCAAATGCCACTGCACATGGCAGGTTAGATATGATAACCTCTCCACCACCTTCATACCTGATCCTGCCATCATTTACTATTCAACACTACTTAGTTTACTACTAGAGATGAGCACAAGGCTCCCCAGCACACTTATAAATCTTAAACCAACATTAATTTAAAGTGTTTTTTTCAAACCTCTAACCAATATCCAGAATGCTGCTACCTTCATCTATTTACAAGATTGGAAAGTTAAAAAAATGTGCATTTTAGTAGCATCACTTTCCGTTAGGAAATCATGTTAGTTTGGCTACTGTAACCCACTCACTGTTATGAAACATTTCAGACTAACTGGACGAGAGCTTCACTTTTCTTATACTTATGGTGTGCATCTTGTTCCGTATTTTGGGTGCATATCATATTCTCTTGAACTTATCCTGCCTTTAGAGGGGCTGAACATGGCCAGAACAATCAATATCCCTTCAAGTTTCAATAAAATCCAAAGACGTGCTATTTAACTGTGGCACCCTATTCACATTAACTTCTGGATAACGAAGTAATGTACCTTCTGATGTAAATGTGTGATATAGATCACAATAGAACAACACATGCCTGCTTTCTTTTGTGAATAGTAGACAAAAATATCAGCCTAGGGATTTACCATTCTTGCTTACTTGACAGATCTGACAATTTTCTCGCCTCTGATTCTGCTCACCTGACAATTTGTTCAGAATGCATCAGGTTTCCCAAATAATACATCTCTCTTGATAAATGTGGAGATTGGAGAGGCTGTGCAATTGTTAATGCTCTTTTTACTAGGAAGGGAAATAGCCTTAATCTTCAAAGAGGGATATGTATATTGTTTTACAGGATTCAGAGAATGAAATCCAACCGGTGTGTGAAAGATGAATGGTCGCAGGTAATGATGTCATGAAAGAGTGAATGGATCCTAATCCATGGCAAGAAACACAATTCCTAGGCACCAGCCGGGGCTTGTGCCAGAGAATCAATTGCCTTTCTTGCCATTACAAGTGACTACCAGAGTGAATGACAAGTGGGATGGTATTCATGCAGCTATGGCAGCCTCATCAGCAAGGTGGGAGTCTTCGCTCTGCAGACCACACATCCCTCTCATTTCTCACATAGGAAAGAATTATCTTAAATGTATCTTCTGACACACTTTAGAGCTGACGGGGAAGGGCATACGCTCTCATCTGTCCCCCGTTTTCTCATTCTTGATCAATGTTACTCTTAAACTTCCCCATAAAAAAGAGCCCCAGCTGGAATGATGGTACTCAGTAAGAGGAAAAGAGAGACCATGACTGAAATCTTAGGATAGGTGCGGCCCGCTAAAGAGCAGGTCAACAAGAGCAAGGGACTTGATTGAATACCATTAATATTAAGAAGTCTGAGAGGAGTGCAGAATGTCATGAACATTACAGTCACCATAGGCATTACTGCAACCTTCAGATCTAGCAAACACCGGTAACTAGGATATATCCAGACAGTTTCTAGTACCAGCACTCCTTAGAGGGTAGTGTGGCATTTGTGAGAACAGAAGTCTTCAATTTCAATGAAACGGTGGATTATTCATTGGCGTTAGTTTCTCTATATACAAAGGACTGATTTTTGACTGAAGTGATTTATGCGCAATACTCCAGCAGATTGAAAGAGCTGCCAGTAGCCCGAAATAGCATTAATCTTTGGCAGTTCCTGGATAATCTCTGATACGGTATACTCTCCCCCTTGAATTCTGCCACTACAATAGCCTGAAAGGTTGAAAAAAAAAAAGTAATGTGGTCAAATATAATTTCTGGTAGATTTGAAAAAATCAGCATCTGCTTCGAACTGGACTTGCTAGGTAATGCACCCAATGAAGGCAGTGTTGTTGTGGTAAGTGTGGGAGTGACTAGTGTACCTTACAACAGTGTGAGAAAATGTAATGTATTTCATTGTAATGCTTACCTTCTCTGCTGTAATCTCTCCTCCTCAGGCACCCGAAACGAGTAGCGCCGCTTATTGTTTATGTTTCTAACCATTTGTTTCCGGCTATTGTCTGAGGTTTCGGGAACAACCAGCTCATCGCCCTCTGAAAAAGGTTTTTTAAAGAAATTTGTTTTTTTTCCAAATATAGTGAGAAATACATTTGCAGTTCGAGTTGTTAATCAGTGTGTATATATAGAATTTGTGAAGATAAGTAATTTTCAATAATGCTGTTTTTCACAAAGATGCTTCCCTGGGATAGAAAGCATTATTTACCTGTAAAAATCAGTTTAGAACTTGCAGTGCTATAGATTTACAAGCTTTGCACACTCTTGCATCTAGTATTGTGCTTGAAATATTACAAGTTTTTTCTTTGATGAAACGCACAAAAGCACTCGGACACAGACTCCACCTCAGATTGTGTTTTTGCCCTAAGTGAAAGAGTAGTTCTGCAAAGCATTGAGAAGTCTGTGTGCTGAAGAAGAAACATATTAAGACCCAAAAACAGTGGAAAATATATTGCGTCATATGTCTTTCCTTAGGCTCGCATCAGGGAGGTAGTCAAGGCTCATGTGAATTTAAAACACTACAACATACAAAAAATTGTTACAGTTAAGTAACGTCTCTGTCGGCAGCATGTGCTTCCCAAGATTATATGCTGTGCAGAGACTGAAGAGCAGCTCCGAGATTCCCAATGTGATGGCCTGGGAGCAGAAGTTGAAGTCACCTGGAGCAATGTTTTAAGTACTATCTGGTTGATTTGTGCTTCTTGGCAGACACGAAGGTCAAATATTAATGCTTGATGAATGAGTGGTATATTAACCAGGTAACCATGTCTTCTTTTTTGAGAGTTGAATATGCCCTAGTTATCTTATGTTGGGTACATCTGGTCTTGTCGTAACAAGGCTGAATGCATCTAATGATCTGCAAGGCCTGCCTTTAAGATGGGGGTGCAAAGGTGTGGTTGAGCAAAAGCAATACAATTTGCTTGAGTTTCCTGATGGACTGAGCATGATCCACATAATTCACAATGGTTCTTTTGCACATCTAAAGTGTGTTGAGTGTTTATTGCTAGTCGCAGTGGCTAAGGGAGTAGGATAACGCAATGAACTGGCTGACTTGATTTAACTTTTGGTATGAATAGAGAGTGCCTTCACAGAATGACAATTCTATCTATGTATATCCGCATATAGGGTTCTTTGAACAACAATACCCGTTCTACACTTGTTCTCTTTCGAGAGTGGTGATTGATAGATACAAGAACAACTTTACAACAGAGAAATTGCAGTGGAAGCAAATAGACGGGTTCAAAGGACGCCAGCATGAATTTCAAGAGGCCAATATAAATGTCAGAGGAGGGGATTTGGGGGGGGGGGATCCTAGAAAGATGACTCTTAAGTCCTTTCATGAAGTCCCCAATGACTGTAATTTTAAAGACAGGCTGATATTCACTATTTTGCGGGTAAAGAGCGATTGCCACCAGATGAAGGCATATGGAGGTATGGTGCAGCCCTGTTTTCAGAAGGCTTTATACAGTTGATGCTAAGACCTGGATGTTGTGATTGGGGCAGTAATTCTCAATTGTTCCTATTAGCTGGATAAAATGCACAGATGTTCAACCTTCTTTAATAATTTGCATACAATCTTCTGGTAGTGGCAAATACCCAAATTCGAAGGTCTCAGGTGCTGAATAAGTCTGGACGAGGATGTAGCTTTTCATTTGGGTGAATGGGCATCTCTTAACAGATAGATGGCTGCCAGGTTCTTGTTGGGGAGAATTAGTGTGACTGGCACTTGACACAGTGACAGAGGGGGGAATCTAAAGCATATATCACTGACCAACTTTCCGTAGGGAATTTCCCAGCGTCTGCTGGTGTCTGTACCCTAAAGCAAAAAATTGGGTAGTGGGTGGAAAACAGGGATCCCTCAACGGCGGAAGTATTGGTTGTAAAACTTGAGAGTTGCACTTCCATTCGTGACCTTCCTGCTAAAAAGATTGGCAAAGTCATTATCC
This sequence comes from Lissotriton vulgaris, assembly GCF_964263255.1. Taxonomy (NCBI): domain Eukaryota; kingdom Metazoa; phylum Chordata; class Amphibia; order Caudata; family Salamandridae; genus Lissotriton; species Lissotriton vulgaris. The sequence goes on along the minus strand of NC_141694.1, from coordinate 1,754,618,658 downwards.
ACACCATGCATTTGGTGACAGAGCACCCCATGACAAAATGGGCATGGACAATTGTGGAACGTGAATCTAATTGTGTCAGTAGGTAATACAAGGTAGCTAATTTGTCTATTTGCATTAGGACCACTTTAATGCAGAGGATTGCCTCAATGGCTCAAAGAGCTAGCTGCAGAACACTGATGAGGAGGGGATGTTTGTACCATCACCAGTGGCCTGGAATGGCAAGGTCGCCCATGTGAGATCCTAAAACCATGAGAGACACAACTGGGTTGAAAGTCACTTGCAAATGTTGGTCCTAAAACGATCGGCCCAGTAACAAGGTGTTCTTGTTCTACTATAGTTCTGTGTGCCGAACCCTTGGTTCCACAAATACTTTATCCCTAGTCGCTTTTGACCAGTGTATGACAAGACATTTCTGTAGAGGACACATGTTGAACCTTGCATTAAGAAGTAGCGTAATACATGATGCAATAATTTCCAACAGATTATTATCATTCTCACAGTCAGATGATGCGACGTGTAGTAAACGCAGCAGTAGCCTCTGAAATACCCTCACTCTCTCAATGCTTCGGTAAGTCTTCCCTTTGGCTTCCCTTAGTGTCAATGCCAGAAATTCCTGGGTTTGTTGTTGATATGTGAGATTTTTCATATTGACCGTGAAGCCAATCCTCAGGTACTGGTGATGAACCTGATCAAGGGATATGTGAAAGTAGGTACCCTTGAGTTAGAGTGCCGCCATATAATCTACTTTCATAATGGCATGCACAATTCCATTTTGAAATTATTTAAAGAGATGTAGCCACTGAGCGCTAGCAGATCCGAAACTGACTTGGTTTATCCTATTTGGAGTTTATTACTATATATAGTTCAGTCTTTGTCTGAATAACACCTACCAATCTGAGGTTCTGGCCTCCCAGTGGAGAAGGTATAACCGGAGGCTTCCGCCTACAGGTGTTGGATGGTCAGGGGCCAAAATCAGGAACGTCTTGTTGGTACAGATGAGACTACCATGTGGGCCTCTGGCCTTTAAGCAGCCACTGTACCAAACAAAGTCCTTTGGAATACTGTCCTGCTTGATTAGTTGCTGACATTTACTGAGGATATTGATAAAGTGGCGTTGGAGTATAGGCCTGGCTTTTGATATTGGGGGTGTCTGTTCCTTGTTGAAACTTGTTTGAACATCTACTGCTTTAAAAATGTGTTTATTTCCTTCTTTTTCTCCTCTATTACCTTATCAAACTGGGAATCTGAAAAAGTGTTGATCCTCAAAAGTCTGCCCTACAAGGTACAGTCAACATACAAATAATGGGTAAATAAGAATTTCTTGCAGAATGAAATGGGCTCATCATTGACGGTTACAAAGGGCGATAAATTAAATTATTACATTAAAAGCACCTGTTATTTTGAACTTTTTCACCTCTTTACTCCCAAACCACAATATCAAATTGATACCAGCAAGATACTGCTACAATTTTCACTACATCCCAAGAGCCCAGTTAAGTCATTTCATCCCAAAGTGCTCTCTCAGATAATGTGGAATTGCTTGACACTGACAAGTCTAAAACATTGTGATATGTCTTCAACAGCTATACATCTCTGAAAGGAGTTAGTTATTTGCAGACAGACTACTTGTAAATGATGGGTTTTAAAACTATGACATTCATATATTTGTATGAAATGATTTAATCTAAAATGTGGGCTATCCACAAAGAAAAGATTCATGACCTCACCTGCATGGATGAACACAAAAAACAACCTTAGGATTTGGCACCACCCACCTAAACCACATGTGTCGTCTCCTTACATACCTGCCATTTTGTTTTTGAAATATATTAATCTGACAGTCTCCAATCCTAGGAGGTTTAACGATCCATCAACATTTAATGGTCGTACCTGCATAAACAAACAAAACAAAAAACTGTAAAAAAACGACATTAAAAAGCAATAACTGTCATAAAATTATCAAATGCACTAATGAGGACAGTTCCTCATGGCTACCTCTCTAATCTGTGCTTCCCAAAAACACAAATTTTAGTTACCATTTCGATAAACATCTTTATGCTTGTTGCAGTAAACACTATCTTGTTTTTAACAAAAAACACGTTACCTTCTTTAGCGGAACCGTCTGAATCCATTCCATGGAGTTTACGTCAAAGACATCAACTGCATTTTCACTGTACACAGAGAGGTATGGTGCATTGTAACCTAGAATAGGGCGAGAACATGCACAAACACAAAAACATTTTAGGATCTGAACTGTGAATCTCAAACACCATTTTCACATTCTATTATGCCTACCCACCATCTGAATTTACTATTAATAATAAGCATTTACTGAGACACTTGTAGGCCTTTCTTACAAACAACGCAACTACTTAGGCGTGCTGTGTTTGGGAAGGCCGAAAAGAGAAGGCAGCCCCGCTATGACATTGTGCAAAAGTAAGCCTTGCATTAACAATCAAGGTTTGACTGAGATCAGATATTTCCAAATCTGCAGAAGATGCAAAGGTTGATAATACATTGCAAGAATTCAGTATATAATAGGTATTGATGGATAACGCTTTACATGGTATGATTACCACATAACACTAAGGGATTAGGTATTAATCACTACTTCAGGGTTGGCTTGCTGAGGGATAAAGCTTGGAAATAGACACCAATTATGTTCGACCAAATCACATTCTCAATAATTGAAGCTTAGACCCAAAAACCCTAGCAAATAAGGTGTTGACTGAAATATTGCACTAACGAAGAAACAATATTGAATGGAGTCAGGAAGGACACTAGATTGAGGCATTTCAAACACAATTTATTAATTTCTTGAATTATGCACTTACCAAGTTGCATTCCATTTTACGCAGTTTTTTTAAAGTCATTTAATTTCAAGCATTTTTATCGACTTTGCAGTATGTATAAAACTGAATTAATGTTACTACATGCAATGTACGTTTGATGTCTGCTCTTGTTTTGGATTTTGGGTTCAATCTACGTTTGGCTATTTGTATAAATTGAATGCTGTTCTTGGAATGAGTCACTGCTAGTACAGCATTGTTTATTGTGACTGGGATTTGCAAATATACATTTCGAAATAATTTACATTATCTTTATGTATAATTAAGTATAGTGCAGGCTGCATTTGAGTTTGGCTAAGGATGAGCAAGTACCTACAACAGTGTTTACATAAATTCTGATTTTTGATTTCTTGGGCAAGTTATGCTCCGAGTTATTTTCTTCCATTAAAATCACCATTTGGAAACTAAGATTTCTGGATAGACTGGTGGTAGAAATCTGCCCTCGAAGTCTGGAGTACTGGCAATCTGGCAAGTATTAGGGTAGTCAGATGTCTGCTCGGTATACAACATGACAGCCCAGTCAGGACAACTTTGATAACTGTGGTAGGTGATGTACTCTATGAAATGGAAAACAATGTCTGATTTTCTTCATCTCCCACGAGACCTAGACAAGAAGCACATACAATAGTTCACTATTATGAGAAAGCTTAAGAACTTGCCCAAGTTCACAAAAGCATCCAAAAATGTGTACGCAGAACAAATCATTTTGATGAATCCGAATTTTAAAAAAGAATGAAAAACTTAAAACAACTCGAAATTTAGAGAAGGATTTGGAATTACTTGATAAAACATTATAAGATTCAGTAAGTCAACACCAGCTTATCCCGTGGAATACATTTCTGCCCAGTTGCAGAGTATGTAATTTTTTCAATCATATGAGTCTCTATGAAATTCCACTGATTTGCCTTGTTCAAGTTTGTTTACATATTTAGCCAGCATTTCATCTGATTGGCCTACTGTTTCCTTAAATGTTTATTTCAATCTGTCATTGTTATTCTCTTTGATTCTGATAATCTCTAGATCAATTACCTGTCTCTCTCTCCCATCAGTCCTCCATGGGCTAGCATATTCAAATCCAGTGAGCATTTATTCAACACCATGGACCATTAATTAACAATCTGCTTCCAGATTTTTAACATAGTGAGGGTTTTAAAGGTATTTTTAAACAAGAGAAATCCTTTTTACTATGTTATATTAAAAGCATGTAGTTTCTACAAACATTTTAGGTGAATAATATAACATATGAAAATACTGTATGTATCCTATATGAGTGTTTTCTATATGGGACAGTCATCTCAAATGTTTTGTTTAGCCCTAAAGTTACAAGACTTACTAGGAAGATCCAAAGTATAGCATTTACTACCTAACAAAGATGCCACCTTGCCTCATTACTAAGAGACTTGAGCATCGAGTTAATAACCAGGTGAACGCAAGATTCAATTGACCCCCGTGATTCCTCATTGTCTTATCCCATAAAACTTAGCGACGCTTCGTTTTACTGGATCCGACCACAAGGAATACCTGGGTAGAATTGAATCTTGCATTTACCAGCATACTAACTCGATGCTCAAAGTCGGATCAGATCATGCAACAGCTCTTTAACAACTGTGCAATAGGGTCTCCCTGTTAGGACTTGTGTTCCCCCTTCGTTAACTTTAAAAGTTTCTTAATATTTATTAATTGAGTACATAGGTCTTTAAAGTGCATGGTATAGATGAATTGTATTATTATTGACTGTCTTGTTTTTAAATTATGTGTACAGTTGAATTTTTATGATACGATTCATTTTAAATTAAAATCAAAGGTGTTATATCTCTAGTTTGGTGGCATATTCGTTTTTTAGTTGGAGGCTCCGGTCCAACTAAAAATATATCTATCCCTGTGCAGTGGAGTACAATCATATGGTGAATGATTGTGCGTAGTATCTCAGTTCTCTAGGGGAAAATAATTTTCTTCTACTGTTGACTAGTGCCCTGTGCCCTTTGATTGTGGAGCCCCCTCTCTAGTGAAAATACTAATGAGTATTAAACACCACCTTCACTGATTGTGCTACGGAATGATTTCAATAACAAGCGCTGCTAGATGGCAACTTAAACCGAAGAGTTTCAGAAAAAGATGATTGTGTGAAGTCAGCCCTTATCTTTGACAAAGAACCTCATTAAACAGTCAGTCTGATGGCAAAATGAGGTTTTTAACTCAAACACATCTGATTGAATGCCTTCTAGCTGAAAACGATGGAGTACAGCACAGATAAAGAGTCTGCATGACACATCACTGTCAACACAAAACGTAAAATCTAAACGTTTCTTGCAGAGTATTCAATTGATGGAAGTCAAACTAATTCAAATTGTCTTACTAAATAAAACATACATCTTTTTACTAGGATAGTTACTATTTTCCAAACGTGTGAAGGCAGAGCAAACACTTTTGATGACTCCGACATTAAAAGCAAACACATAAAACATTAAAAAATATTTGCTAAAGTGCCTGTCAGCTAAATATGATGGAGCACAGAATTACACAGCCCTCAAGACACGCCAGAAGGGTACTTGAATGTTTGTCGTAGGCATATCTGTTCTGCTTTTTACTGAGATAATTCTAACATTTCCTCGAGTTCAGATTAACTCTCAATAAACATACAGGCAAAGTAAATCTGTTTGATGGCTAAAAGCATTGAAAAGAAAAACATAAAAGATTTGACGAACATTTGATGATCTGCCTTCAAAGTAAACACAATGGAACACAGCAGAGGCAGCACAGTCTGCATGACAGACCACTGTATCATGGTTAATGTACAATGACAATGTCAGTATTTCTTAGCTCAGAGATGGAACTGGAACAGGCGGCAATACAGAAAGACACTCGTACGTGTTCCTGTGGCACTGTCACCCATGGTTATTAGTTCTACTTTGTCTTTGATGAACCCTTTTTGTATTCTACTAACATGAGAGAGTGGCCATCTTGCATCAGAGAACTCTTCTGGTGTCAAAACCCTTGAAGGGCCTTTTGTACCAGACATTGGATCTATGCATGACCATGACTTCGGTCAACAGTTAGGGTACCATAGACTATGCAGTCGCGTTTGCCTTCATCAGCAACTTTTGTAAATAGACCTCTGTACGTCGGAGGCCTAGCTAATCAGTTATTCAACTGCTGCTTATAAAGAGAGAAGAGTTGTGTCAGTGTGCTCAAACATTCTCGGTTTTGGCTAGTTGAAGTAGAACATGTTCATGTAGTACTTGCTTCAGTTAGCGTTTCAGGAGATGAATGTTACAATTCTATGTAAACATAAGTAATTGATTTGTTGGGTATTAGCACATCTTATAGACGGTCATTCTGAATGCTAGGTTTAGTCAGTTGAACGAGCATGAAATTATTTTCCATCTTTTTCATTTAAGCAGGGAGATTGTAAGGCCTATCGAGTTAGAGTTGACCTGGGAAGGAGGATGGCTTTTTAATGTTAAAGGACATTGGTAGTAGGATCTTTGTGTGCTGTATGGAGCACATGATTGCCACAAGTGTTCTGTACCAACTGGGGGAGGTGGCTATTGGGCAATAATCAATTTTGCTTTTCCCCGATCAATGGATTTATTCTTTAACCTCTCACTTGTACGATTCTGGCTTTGCTCACTACAGGGTTGCATTTTGACCAGTTTGCTAATATTGTGCTTTATTGACATACATCCTACTTGTGTGCTTTTCATGTTGCGTGTGGTTATCCCACAGTGCTCTTCTGGTACCTCCTCAACTGGAACCATGGCTAAGGTATTTGCAGACCTATCATACTGACGTCTAGTCATCCTGTATTGGCCACTCCTTTCAGCAGCCTCCATTGAAAGAATCTCTGGAACGCTGCTCGTTCATAGCACAGACTGGTGTGATTCGGATATATATGTGTGGGAGACAGGAAAAACCAAAGGGAAAATCAGTGGCAGAACCACTCAAATGTTTATCATTGCTGGCACCTATATTGCCCTCTCAGGCTGTTAAAAACCAGAAATCGCTCTCAAATATATGCATGATTTGATAACTGGGCCCCTCACCCGCAAGTAAGAATTTAACCATGATTATCCAGAGTGTATACAGGACCCTCAGCGCTACCTTGAGGAATGTGCACCACACCTGACGTAGCCTTCCTAGAAGGGGTCAATCTTGGCATAAACAAAACAAATTCTCCCTAGTCATACCTGGGTCTCTTCCTATTGTGGTTCCAAAATATAGAATGCCCTTGAATAAGTTGCCATTTCATAGGCTTATGACCGCTGTATTCAAGCGATTGACAAGAGGATTGGCCTTCCTATGTTTGCCCGTACATATTACCAGGGACTGTAGCAGGGGCTGAATCTCAAACATCTCTCCCTTCAATGGGCTCACTTAGTTTGGCTCCTCGGGTTCTTATAATCCAAAGCTACAGATTGCCTGCCACCAAAATCTACAAATGCAGCTTCTAGAGCACTGATTTCGTATATGCATTTCCTCACAATTTTCCCCCCAAAAATCTATTTTTACTTCATTCCGGCATTGTCAAGATCACAGCTCACATCACAAATTAAGTTCATATTTTGAACCAACACAAACAAGTTGTGTAATTAGTGTGTAATGTTAATGATCCCCTTTTCTGGATCAGCTCCGAATTGTAGCTTGTCGTAGTGGCTTGAGTAGGGGCACATTGAAGTTCTCGTCTATTTCATGTTCGATACTCTGATGGACGTCCCTACCCCATCGGTAGGGACGTCCAAACACAACTCCACACTATGGTTAGCACCCTGTTTACTTCTTGTATGTATGTGGTGCAAAGGTCGCTGCTTTCCTTTTCACCGAGTTCATCTTTGGTTGCATAAGTTTTGCCACTTTTCGAAAATAAAACACTCAAGGTGTTAGCTAAGATCCCCTGGACAACTGACAACCCGCATCCTTTGCTTAACCAGGATTCATTCTTTCTGGGCTATTAAAAGATCCACACGCGTCATGAGAGATAAGATGTGGAAGTACCTCAACCCTTAGTATGAAATACAACTACTGTATCATATCAAAAGACCTTGGAAACCATATGATTACCAAACGAACATAAAATGTTTTTGCACCCTGATTTCTCGACTTCAGGTGTTTCCATTGGTAAAAGCGCATAACATACATCATTCAATCAATCCAAAATGAGTGTTTGCGGGAGGGCACCATTATTGGAGGAACCTGCCTTATAACATTCATGTATTTCATTTTTATAACAACAATTTTTATCTGTTGCTGAAAATCTGGGATGATGACAAAGACAATGCATAACTCACAACCATACCAAATGCCAATCTTTTAAACACCTATTTACACTGCAAAGGCTACGTTTGTTATTATTAACGTCGGTACTCCTGACGAAGCAATCTGAGTTATTTATCCTACTGAAGACAACTCCAGAAGCACATTTCAAGAAATCGTACAATGACCTTGTTGAAGGTCAAATGCCCTTGGAAGATTATTACCATTAGCAATATTTCAACATAAACAAACAGTGGTGCAAAGCCGTTTTGCTGCTGCACAAGGCCGTCTATTGCTCCCAGCTAATTTGCACCCACAACGTCTGCCTAGCAAACTATGCAATCTACACAGCTATGCTGTAAAGTGATGAAATGTTAAAAAGACAATTACCAAATATATTTCTTATGAGGTCTGTGCAAGGCTTTGAGGTCAGCAATTTGGAGGAAAAAGGTAATTTATTCTAAAACATGCCCAGCTAATCATGAAGCAAGAGACATTTTAGGTATAGGGCCAAATGAGTGTACTCGCGTTCCCATGAACACAGGGGGGTCCACCGAACACAAGAAAAAATAACCACTTGCCTTAAAACAACCGCTGGGAAAGCCAACACGTCTGGCCTTCGCAAGCCAGCAATGCTTTATTTATTTTGGGAAAATATATGAAATAGGCATTTAAAGTGTAAAAATAATAAAAAGTAAAAATGTGAATGTATTAAAGTTGTGTGCATATGCTTGCAATAAAAACAAATAAGAAAAAAGGCCAAAACAAAATTAAAATTAAAGATGGGATTGCTCTACCAAGCCTGGCACAGACGTGGACTACATTTTAGGCAAATGTGCACTTATGGACATGCAAAACACCACCGCTCACAGTAAAGAGAGTCAATGGCTGGATTAGACTGACCATCTGTTCCAGACTTACCAGCTGTATGCTGTGAGGTGAGAGTAGGAATCAAAATGTTAATGGTACTTGAATTGACCAATGGATGAAGAGGGCTCACAGAAAAACCCAAAGGTTTATATATGTTTTTTACAATGTATTTTGTGGAACAGGTGAAGTTGGCTAGACAACTAAAGCGGTCTTTAATTCAAACATAAAACGGGCAGACTATAGCAGAAACACATACGCTCGTGGAGTGCTGACACTTACAGCAAGAAGATGGAGTTGCTGGCCACATCAGTTCTTGTTGCCGTGACCTCCTTCCCTGGCAGTCGATGTAAACCCCAACGCTGCTAAAACACAGCAGATACTCTTTGTTTGATATTTCGACCGCGCAGATAGCGTCCGTTGGCTGTTGTGTTATAAATGATAACGTATGGTCATCTGGGTGCAGTAAGCTGTAGGGGTTCCCTTCTGCTTGCAAGGGATACTTTAAGAACCCAGACTGGTAACCCACACAGAGCCGCTCGCTGAAAATGGCCATCCACTGGACATTTCCCGGGACTTGGATCTCCTTGATCTTTTTGTGCCGTGTCTTGCTCTGGTTAAGTTCATAACAGAGGACTTGTCTTTTCATGGCTACACACAGGCAAGTCAGGGCTCCATGACGCACCTGCCCCGACACAATTGCCTGGCAGCCCTTAGTTTCGGCCAGCTTGAAAAACTCAGTCTCTCTGCCGTCCAGTGCTACCATGGGAAAAAGTCGTACATGGCGATTCCGCCCGGATATCACTGCGATGAGCTGCTCCTGTGGTATGAGCTCCACCTGATGAACTTTCTTGTTGTCACCAACACGGATAATCTCTATTAGAATTCAAACAATACAAATTAAAATTGCTTACTTTTGAAAAGAAAGTATTACTTAGAAGAGCACAACACAGATTTCTGTAAACTAAAACCAACAACTAAAGAAACAAACATAATTAAAAGCTCAGAGACACTTGCTTTTCTGGAATGGCATAATCATTAAAAGGCATGCTTTCCACAATAAAACGCTCCTCTCAGCACAGAGGAATATGAAGATGTTCTATAAGAAATTTTGGCCTGGAAAAGTTTGTTTTCACAAGAATATAAATTGTGAATGAATTTGAGGCTTGGAGTGCAGCCGATCGAAGAAATACCCCAGAGCATTAAATGAATGTAATGTGACAAGTAACAAGGAAGGTGAGGACTAGACCTCCTAGACCTTCTACAAGTTATAGGCACTCAGGCCAAAGTCCCTACTCTTTAAGGATACATGATAACCATTGTTTGAGGTTTCTTCGGGAATTAGGAGTTACCATTATGGGCTGCAAGCGGCACCAACCTCCAGGAGACATTACAAATGTACAAGACATTACAAATGTACAATCTAAAAATCCCGCTGTGGAATAAAACGCCACTACAAATGGCTATTACAGTAGTAAAGGTAAACAAAGTGTGAAAATAGCAAAGTTCTCTTGAGGATTTAACACTACGAAAGAATGCTTCATAAACCCAGAAATGAGTGCAATAATAATAAGAAAGTTTGTGAAGACTCATCAGTAATCTGCACAGACCAGATATGACTTGAAAATGCAAAAAGTAACGTCTGAGCCAGACAGCTGTTCAGAGCTGCTGAGGTTGCAACAACCAATGGTTCCCTACAGACTGAACAATTTGTGGAGGAAGCAATCGTGAGGATTTCCTTGCATTGGCCACATCACTCAGCGACGGATGGAACCACAGCGGAAGCACATTGAATGCCTGCCTATCCAGGGAGAAGTCGAATTTAGATTGTGCTTACATCTCCAATTTGAATGAGAGGAGTACAAATACACAATGAGACGACTAAGAGGCGGGGAAGAGTGGTACAAATAATAGTGCCTAGGTGGTAATTTGGGGAAAAACACTTACAGCTTGAATCCGAAGTAAGCTTGTTGAGGAGGTATAAGTGATAGATCCAAGGTGCAGTTTCTAAAATTTGAATGCTTGACATAGCATTTTATAGTGGCACAAGGGTGGTCCTTCTCTAACTAAATGTACTTCTGCTACAATTGAAATGAAATAGGGATTTCAGATGTTTTGAGTTAAACAGTTTATTTAGTATTCACAAACACAAAGCGAGGTCCTAATACAGGATAGTTAACTTGAAAAATGTCAAATATCATAAAGTTGCATATGCAAGACTCTTGTGTGTTTTTTGCAATTACTTTATGGTCAAACACCTGAAGAAATTGCCTCATATTTAATGTAATGTAGATATTCTGGTGTGTAAGTTTCTGCAGCCTTCGAATTAGAGAGACTTACAGATGTAAGCAACGGTTTCTATTCACCTAATGCTTGGATGAACAGTCCTCAAGGATGGTACCTAGACTAATTTCTAGAAGTCTTTCATACCAAATTACAAAATAGTGACAGGGGTTATGCTTTTGTTCCTTCTGGGCAGATTACACGAAGTATATACCCCAGATCCTTAGCAGCATGTCTTGGAGTTTTGCTTCTAACCCTCCTGCTCAGATTCAGAGCAGCATATACAATGGACGTTCATCCGTGACTCCAAGTGTTATGCCTCTGTCCCTTGTGGGTAGATTCCACACAGTACATACCCTGCATGCACAGCGGTGCCCCAGGAGTTGTTCCTCTGTCCCCTTCAGGGCAGGTGACACACAGTATATACCCCAACTCTGAACAGAACCACCAGGGGTAGGATTTCTGTTGTTCGGGTGTTCTCCAGATACCATACACCTTGGGGGACTCCACCTAATAACATGCTATACACTTTGTGATACTCCAAACATTAAGACACAGCCCACCTCTAAGATGGTGGAATGTGCGGTTTTGTCTATTCTTAGGCTCTCTAAAAGTCATCGTAAGTTTCTGCAACATTGTTTGTTGCACCGTGTTTGAAGCAGGTGTTCAAACATCACCCAACACCTCCTGTATGGGGCAAACTAGAACCAACGCCTTCTCAACGCTGCACCTGGAAAGGGCGTGATAAGCACAATGCAAATCAGAGAGCTTTTTAGCAATGTGAGGGGTATAAGACACTGTATAAAGGCTACAATGCAACATAGTCCAAATAAAATCAGCTTATTAACCAGGCTTGATGGTTCAGTTCTGCAATCATTTGAACAGGAGAACTGACAGACTCAAATTCCTTTTATCATACTCTGCGGTATTATACTAGACCTCATGTTTGTGGTAGGATATCTTGGAGACTTCAATTTCTTACCATCTTTGGTGACATGTACAACAAACAACCCTTCTTCGTTGCCCAATGCTATCCGTTCATGATCTAAGACAAAAGTAGAAAATCTTGGTAAATAATCACTTTAAAAAATGAAAACTCTTATACACGTAATACATTGCTTGTCTCACCGATTAGGGTGAAGGCAGTAAATTCACTTAGTATATTGGGTTGGAAAAGTAGATTTTCATTGCCCCAAAAGATTCAAGGCCTTAGAACAAGGGCTTTTTCTTAGCTACAGTGTTAGCCATGATAAGCAACTTACCCAGAACTCGACCACAAACAATAATAAAACAAGGGTTTACTTTCTGCAGTAGAGGACGAGGGAGCAGCTGATCATAATGTTTGAAAAATGTGATGCAAAGAACTGAAGAAATGGTAGGCTCAAATTTTCCCTCCATCTTTTTGTTGTTTGGTAGAAAATCTGCACTATGGAAGCCTTTTGAAGGAGTGATGCTCAAATTCCTTGCACCCAATTGCCACAATTTCTACATAAAATAAGGTGGACAGACTGCTTTATCAGATTAACGTACACCTCTAACGTAAATCTAGATTTTCATGCCTCTATTAAACACCATTTCTTGTCAACTAGAATCAAAACACAGCTTCTTTACTTTTACAACCTTCTGCAACCTGACAGAGTATAAACAAACTCTTCTCAGATTGGTAAAAAAATATTAGCCACTAGATCACGTGATGCAATAACAGGAATTTATAATGTTTTGGGCCTAGATCTTCAACTGCTTTTGATTCATCATAAAATCTTCTGGTCACCCACCAACTTCCACAGACTAAACCTAAATGGAAACAACACTTCTTGGAAACTAAATCAAAACTAAGGAGGCTGTGTGCACATGTTTACATTGTGCCCTGTAGTTGAGATCTAGGTGTCATAAATCAGCTAAAGGATGTAAATGACTACAAATTGTTGTCTTTTGCTAACACCTACTTTAAAACTATGTGGCTTTAAAGTGCATTATTTCTCAAAACGCTGGATATCAAAGTGCCTCATCATTGCCAACTGCATTAATTATAGAAACAGGTAAAATAAACACACATTACATATCGAGGCTCGGCTAAAGGACATGACCGCTCAGTCCTCACTGGAATAGTTTTCATTTCAACCACTTGGTAAAGAGTAATTTATTTCATTAAGTTATAGGGTGAATACTTTTAAATAGAAGTTTACATTCCCCTATTTAAACATGTATGTATACCCCTACTGTTAATGGTTTTGTCAGCCTCTTGTCACTATATAGTTTTCTCAATTCCGCTTTAATGTTATACTTCACTAACCTCTCCTTCCTCTCCCTGAGTAAAATATTTTTTTCCACACAGCTGCTGTTACAAGGGTAGTTTATTGTTCTTTTATAATACTTTTAGCAGTGCTTCCTAAAGGTTTCAGAACTGCGACCCACTTTTTCCAACGAAAAACTTTGCGACCCACTAGCTCGAATATACATGAGGTGGGCGACTTTTTACCATCGGGGTCCGGTTCTGAGGCAGTTTTACAGGCACCAAGCGGGTGTTCAGCATTGAAGCGGTGGCCACTGTTGCGACCACTCCCCTCCCGAGACCCATGATGTAGTTAGTGACTACATCTCATAATAAACTCGGTTCCTCTCAGACACGAGGGATACCGGATCATAAATAATTGTATACATTTTTATTTTTTCAAACCTATAACCTCTGGTTAGGGTGGGCCTTAGCGCGCCCCTACCGCCGAGGTTTACACCTCACGGTCCTGACGAATGCCTGTTTAACTTACAACACATAAGCAGAAACATGTTGACCACTTCCTAGTGGACTTTGCTGAACAATCTATTCAGCCTTAATGTCCCACACTTTGTTTTTAACTATGTTTGATTGGCTTCTAATAAAATGTGTTCTTTGACACAATCATGCCATTTTTAACACTCACTTTTCACTATTCACTGAACATGAACTACCAGCTCCGCAGTAATTCTGGCGTAGAAGCACACCAGGGTGGCACTCGGCCTCTCCTGGTGGAGCCCGATGATGAAGCATGTCACCTACTAGGTTGGTGAGTGAGGGTTTTAAAAAGAACCTAGTTGGTCTCTTCCTTTGTGCTCTACCTTTATCATACAAATAAAAGGCATATTCTTCTGTTGTTACGATTAGACTTTTTAATGTGAGTGAGTATACACTTGTAAAGCGCATGACTACCAGAGTCCTCCCAGCGCTGGAGACAAGCATAAAACGAAGCAGGGCAGCCGGTCTTTAGATGTTTGCGGAACCGTAAATGGTTGGGCTCGAACCGAATATGGTCTGGCAGAAGGTTTCAGCACCTCGCCGCAATAGCGGAGAAACGCCTGCCCCCACTTCGCACTCGGTTCACTCTGGGAATACCGGCAAGATGTTTATTCTCAGAGCGCAGTGACCTTTTAGGAAAATAACGGGGAATGATGGCACGAAGGATCGGAGGGGCAGTATCCGAGAGAGATTTGTAAGCAATGCACAATGCCTTGAATTGGATTCTTTCAGCTACTGGCAGCCAGTGCAGAGAGGTAAGGTGTGGTTTAGCAGATTCCCGGTTGTTGACCTGCATCAGAAGACGTGCGGCACAGTTTTGGACTATTTGAAGTTTTCTGATGGTAGTAACAGGAGCACCTAAATAGATCACATTAGCATAGTCCAGCCGAGAAAGAATCAAGGCTTGAACCAGCAGTTTCCTGGCACTGAGGAACGGCAGGAGTGGTAGAACCTTTCTTATCATTTTGAGGATGCCATAACAGGCGACTGCTACCTTGCTCGCCTGTACCCCAAAATTCAGGTTGCTGCCCAACCAGACCCTTGATATGGTCTTTGGAGGCAGGCATAGAGCCCAGGCAATTAGGCCAAAAAGCACTGGGCTCCAAGTTGGTGGGTTTGCCCAAAAACAAGAGCTCAGTTTTAGCAGCATTCAGTTTTAAAAAGGAGCTGTCCATCCATGCCGACACTTTTTCCAGGCAATTCGCCAGGCTGGTATTATTATTGCCCGAGGGATTAAGGGACACCACCAGCTGGGTGTCATCAGCGTAGGTAATGATCCTAACCCCAAAGGGCTTGACTAAATCGGTCAGGGGCGCATATAGACATTAAAAAGCGTTGGGCTCAGGGAAGAGCCCTGAGGCACCCCGCATCTCAAAGGCATCCTATCTGAGACGACATTGTCTTCAAAAACCTGGAAAGACCTTTCTGTGAGGAATGACTCCAGCCAATTTAAAAGCATACCGGTCACTCAGCATTCTCTTAGTCTTGTTACCAGGAGCTGGTGGTTGACCGTGTCGAAGGCCACGCTAAGGTCAAGTAATATAACAGCTGCGGACCCTCCGTCATCGAGAATTTTCCGCGACTACTCAATAACCACTAATAAGGCATTCTCTGTACCTTGGTTGGGTCTGAAGCCAGTTAGCGAGGGGTGTAAACAGTTGTTTTGTTCTAGAAATGTAGAGAGAACAGAATTAATGTATTTTTCACTAATTTTGGCTATCCCAGGCAAAAGTGAAATTGGGCGGTAGTTCGCGAAGATTTCGGGGTCCATGGATGGTTTCTTCAACAGGGCTCTGACCCCGGCAGAAAAGGATATATTATTAAGTTCCAGGATAACAGGAGCAATAGCGTTGAGGACCATATTAGGGATAGTGGGGGGAGCACTATCGCACGGGGAGCCAGATTTTAATTGGGCAAAGTATATTTTTAAAGCTTTTATGTCCCTGGGGGGGATTATGTCAGTAGTGGGGATAGGAAGTTGGGTGGGGTATTCTGGGAGGTCAGACCCTGTTGGCATTACTAGTGGGGGAAAGATGGAGTAAATATCTTCAATTTGCTTATGGAAGAACATTGCCAAATTGTTACATCTTTCATCTTTATTCTCTGAGGGTAAAAGGGGAACTGGGGGTTTCAGAAGAGACTTAGTGATTTTAAAGATTTCCCAGGGGAATTGGCAGCGGAAAGTATTTTCTTTCCATAGTAGTCAGATTGAGCGGTTCTAATTTCTGTCTTATAGGCTCTCATGGCAGCTCTGTATTTATTTTTTTTCCGTTGTGGAGAAACCCCTTCTCCAGTTTCTCTCCAAGCGCTTACACATTTGTTTCATTTCCCTAAGTTTGGGGGAGTACCATGGAGCACAATGCTCTACTTTATTGCTGGTTGTCCATTTTTTGGGGATTAGGGTGTCTAATGAAAACTCCAACCACTGGTTAACATTATTGCTGGCAGATTCCGGGTCGCTTCCTAGAGCCGGCTGGTATTATTCAGAGTCGATGCCCAGGAATCAAGAGATAGTTTACCCCAATTCCTATTCCACATCCAGTAAGTATCTGTTCTTGGCATATAGAGCTGTAGATTCACATGCTTTGGATACTCCTGTCATCTAGTGTTGGGTCCGGATATTTGCAAGGGGTTTTTCTTCGAAGAAGTCTTTCATTGTCACGAGGTAAGGTGACTTTTCCTTTCGGTAATAGTGCGCATGGTCATTGACTCTACTGTTAGATTGTTTTTCTGCAAGAGGGTGAGAATGGAGTGTAGTATAAAGATGTCCATGCATATAAGTGTATAATGAAGAACTGCAATAACTACAGGTATCCATGGAGGCGGGTGGGCACATGTGAATCTACAAGGTTCGATGGGCCCCCTTTTGTTTCGGCACCGTGCTGGTGGAAGCTGTCTTTTCAGTGCAGAAAGTGTCGGCTCCGAAGGTTGCTTGATTTTCGCAATGGAGGATTTCGGCTCTGATGCAGACTTGTGCTTGGAACCGGAGGGCTCTGGCTCCAAGGAGGACTTTTGAGGCCTCAGTACAGAACCGGAAGGCTTGACTATCTGTTTCGGAGATGAGCTTGGAGGCGGGGTGTCGGAAAGGTCGTCTCGGTGCTTACCATGGCCAGGAAGCAGAGGTGGTGCGAAGCCTTGTGTTTTTTTGGAGTTTGTTGGGGCAAGGGGTCTTTGATACTCACGTCACCTTGTCCCTGCGGCAGTTCTTCGGCATCGAGGTCTATCTCAAGTTCAGATTCTGAGTCTTGTTCGGAGAAGGCCTCCTCCTTCTCTGACGCTGATGCCTCGATGTCTTCTTGGCCGGAATCTTCACTGAAGATGTCGGGCGTGTCTTCGATGCTTTGGCGCTACATGTCTCAAAGTAGAGCCCGACGATAGCGAAGAGTCTTCTTTGATCGGAACGATCTACAAGCGTTGCAGGTTTCTTCTTTGTGCTCGGGAGACAAGAACAAGTTGCACACTTGGTGTGAGTCGGTGCGCAGATACTTTGTATGGTACCAAGGACAGAATTTAAACAGAGTCCGATACATCGACGGATAGCTGACTCGGCGCGGTTAGGCATCAAAGGCCGTCCATGAAGCTTTGCGATCGAACGTCGATTCCAAAGTCAAAACGATACGCTGA
Organism: Lissotriton vulgaris; assembly: GCF_964263255.1. Lineage (NCBI taxonomy): Eukaryota > Metazoa > Chordata > Amphibia > Caudata > Salamandridae > Lissotriton > Lissotriton vulgaris. Next base: position 1,754,601,015 of record NC_141694.1, on the reverse strand, counting down.
GAAGTAGGAGAAGCGTACGGAAACAATACAGTCGGGGGTAGAGCAGATTGTGTGTCGAGGGGAACCCGAAGAACGTTTTCCAACCTGAGTAGAGCTGTCCAAACCCGATGGCGGAAAAAAACAATCTAACAATGGAGTCGATGACTATGCGCAATATCACCGAAAGGAGTAGTCACCTTACCTCGGGACTAGGAAAGACTTCTTTGAAGGAAAACAACTTGCAAACATCGGGACACAACACTAGATGGCTGGAGTATGCATAGCATGTGTATCTACAGCACACATGCCTCGAACATTACTTTATATTTGCTTTCCTAAGTGCTGAAGGTGTACAGTTTATTTACAGGTCTTTACACTTTCTTGTGCATTACAAACAATTACAATCTATAGCCTTTTCTATTAAACTATCTGTACCGCAGCAAGATTATCACATAATTCACTTTACTTTAGTTTTTCTGATGCAAAGTGAGAGGATTTTGTAAGCACAAATCCCCACATTAAAAAAGTAACCACAACTTGTCAGAAGACAGCCTAAAATTTGATCTGTGCATTTGAAGCGCAGCAAATGTGACAAGATAAATACAGAATGTTATGACATCTTTATTTTTTGCTTGCACTTTCATAACCCACAAAAAACTGGCTTGCGTCGACACACAATTTGGGAAACACTGGTTTATAGTGTTTCTCTTCCCCTTTTGGTATCTTAGTAAATATATTCTAACTGCAAATTCCACAATGATCATAGAAAATGACTGCTGAGCACAAGTGTTGAACCACTTATTATATTGTGGTCTGAGCTTCTGTTTGCTAGAAGTTAAAGATTTAGAAGGCAGAGCTGTGCTCACCTCATACTCTTTATCCCTCATTAGTTTACCAGCTACCAACATTCCGAAATGTACTCATTATCATAAATACAAGTAACCACTTTACCGGACCACAGACCCCGTACTCCTAATCCCGATGCCGGATGATTTTCTTTTGCAGCAGTATCCCTTTGACCCCTTGAGAAAGACTTGGCCTGCTGGTCATTTGGGTGAAAAAAGGTGTTGGCTGTTCCTTTGATTACTTGTATTTATGATAAAGAATGGAAGATACTTTTTCTGAACATTAGGGTCCAATTTGGATTTCGTGCCCTGCAGCATTTGCAAACAGGCTGCAATGCGGCTGCTCCCCTGATGATGACTGCAATGAAAAGTGACTCGCTGACTGCTCTGCTGTGAGACAGGCACCTGCTGCCTACATCATATCTGTATTGCTCAATGAACCAATTAGTTCATTTATATAGCGCGACTAATCACCCAAGAGGTGTTCACAGACAGACTGCTGTTTATGGTTCAGCCAAAAAGTTCTCTCCTTTGCTCGTCCTCTGCCTTTTTTGACAGCCGTCGAACAAGTGGCTTGTAAGTGTAAATCTCCCAAGACACTGTCAGAAACACAACTTTATTCACTATTGTTTTAGATCCTACGGTAGTGACTGTGGCCTGCACTGGCTGAGTGTTACTCATAGCTTCCACATGTTTTACCTGGGGAATAAAGAGGCTATCTGATCTCTGTCCCCATAACTGCAGTTTTTAAGCTTAAAATTGCCTACGTTGCATCTTTGTCTTTTTTCTACAAATCTCGACTACCATACCCATGCAACTGCTGAAAAGGGGCACAACATATGAGCTGGACTCACCTCGACAGCCTTGCAAATACACTGCATGACCTTTACACGTATGATTATTGGAATTAAGGAATCTACAATAGTCCTGTCGAGAACATTATTTACGTTAAGAAAATGATTTACCGCTTTACTACTGTTTATCATCAAAAATGATTGCACATGGGCACGACATTTATTACTGTTCCGCGGAGGTAAAAGTGGAAACGAAAGCATTATCAAGCCTCATCACAATTGCTGGATACCTAGAGCAACACCAATCTTTAAACTAGAACTATTTTTGGCAACAGGGTGGCAGTAAAGTGATAAAAAATGATCACGCTGAATAAGAATGGTATAAAACTGTCTTCGCATGCCATGCGTCTGTTCGACATTAAACAAGGCTCGGGTAGGGGAAGACATCTAATAACAAGCATTTGCAATGCTACAGGTCTCGCATTTACGCGAGTTTAAGGTATTGTAAATGACAATGCCTTTTTTTTTTAAAAGGCATTGTCGTTTACAATGCGAGACCTATTGCATTGCAAATTCTGGTTTTAATTAGTTACCAAACATAATGCCCAAGTGCATGTCTATGAAGTATGTGTAGTCCCTCAGCCCACATTAGCAAAGGGAAGCCCTTGCTACTTGTAGCTTTCATAGCCATGGGCGTCCGCAGAAATTTTTCCAGGGGGGGGGGCAACATTGTAACTTTGTCACTCGCCTTCCAGGATGGGGGCAAAATTGTAACTTCATCACTCGCCTTCAAGGCAAGTTAAAGGCAGACGGCCCATTGTCATTCTTTATGTGGTGATCAGCAGCAGACAGAATGACAATGGGCCTGTCCAAAGTCCGCTCGAGGTCGGGGAGGTCGGGGAGGGGCTGCTGCAGCCTCTAGAGTTCAAAGAGAAGTGCGAGAGGCCCCAAGTGTGAGAACATTTAAACTCCTGGGGCTTCTCGCAGGGGAACAGCCTGCTGTAATCATGAACATTAAGGATAAAACAAAAGGGACCGGCGATCCAGGGGGGGCAAGCGCATCCCCCTGCGGACGCCCATGTTCATAGCCTCACCGAGAGTTTTCTTATACGCAGTGCTTTAAATGGGAAAAAATAAGTGCAGGTACTCATTAAAATGCGCAAGAGGTGTAGTGAGTGGGCGGGGTTAGGGGCGGGGCTAAGGGCAGGACATGATGATACTAAACGACTTCTATAATAGTTGCAGCACACACCAAAACACATGATAAATGTGTTTATATAACCAAAGCAGGTTAACTCATTATACAAAATGAAAGAGAAATGCAATAATATGTTAACATTTCCTATTTTCTGCAATAGTTGCACCTTCTTAATGCCATACTGTTAATTGCTGTTGTTTAGTACAATACTATATATTTTTGAGCAAGTGGGAAGGAAGAAACTGAAAATATCCCCACTTCGAACCAAAGCTCTTATGGCACCAAGCAAATCTTCATGACCTCCCCAGATGATATCTCTTGACTCTTCCATCGATCTATCCATTCATACTTTCATCCAACCATTCGCCTGCTGATGTTCACCATTTACATTCTGTTGTCTATTCAGTTTTTCATCCATCATTCAGTTGATTTTCACCATTCCGTCTGTCCACCCTTCAAATCCAAACCTATCCATCCTTCCTTAACCCTATCCATTAATCTTTTCACTCATCCATCTCTTTATCCACCTTTTCACTCATCCCTCAATACTTTCGCTCATCTATCCATCAACCCTTTCACTCCTTAATACCATCCGCCCTTTCATTCCATCCACCCTTCACTCAATCCCTCCTTTCACTCATCCATCATCCACCCTTTCATCCATCCTCTCTACCTTTCATTCATCCATCAAATATTTAACTTATCCACCCACCATTGGCCCTTATATCCAATCATCCACCCTCTTTCACCCATCCATTCACTCATCTATCCATTCATCTGCACATCCACCCTTGCTCACTCATTCACCCATCCACTCACTCACCAACCCTGCCTACTACGTTATTTATGAACCTTTGTCGCCGAGCAGACATGTACACACAAAGGACCATCCATTTTCTTTAAAATACCTCCTGAGAGTTTCTTTATTCTTTCTCTCTCACTCTTTTCTTAAAAAAAACAGGCTTACAAATGCAGGCAAACAGACAAACATAAGCAGACACACAAAACATTTCGGTATGTTAAAATCCATGTTATACTCTTCAGTATGGCTTTTTAAATTGCCACTGCCAAGGGATTGATGGGATTTCTGTGTTTACGCAAATGCAGAGGATAGTGTGAATGTGTTGACAGCACAGGGCCAGAATGGACCCCAGAGCTGCCAAGGTTTCAGATTGCTATGTGTGACATTTTCATATTTTCATTGTAATTATGAGTGACATTTCAACGATATGAATGACACTTTCTCACTAGAAAAATGAGGGAATCGTATAAATATAAAAAAATTACACATTTGAGTCGAGCTGCTAATGTTTCAGATTGCGTATGTGTGACATTTTCATAGATTCGGTGGATTTACGAGAGTCAGGCAACAACTCGATGTGTAACACTTAGAGGGGCACATTCTTGCGAGCATAACCATGGTATGAAGTCAATGGAAGTAGACAAATATCAGAAATCGCACTCATTTGAGCAACAAGGAAGTCAAACTCGGCAGCAGGTGCTTTTGAAGCTATAATTTAATTTCAATAAAAATCAGCACCCTCTACCCCAACCTCAGCTTCAGGTGCGGCCAAACCACATATAACAAAGGGATCTCTGTGACAAAAACAGCAACTCACTGAGCTATCTACATACAATACAGTACAATACAATATGCCTTTTTGAAGGCGTATTAACCATCTAAGCTACTTATTGGTCAGAGTGCAAACTGTCAGTAGAGAAAACTGACTTCTCGACAGCGGCAACAATAATCCCATGAGTTATCTCTGACTTAGCAAGTCTAACTGTGCTGAGAAAATAAAGGGTGCTGCTTTGTAGTGTCACTGTCAAGCAGGGATGGTAAACACTTTGCACTACTAATAAATCATCAAAACTGCTAGTTTAGACAAAACGTAGCACATATTCAGCCCAGACAGACAACTCTATTGTGCCCATTTGCAAGCCCCCTGCCGTGCTGGAGCCCCATAATCATTTTCGTAACAAACTTTTTAAATGTCAGAAGCAGGAGAATATTAAATTATCTCTTTACAGCTGTCGGAACGATCCACCGAGGAGCTGCTGGCCTGGCACCGCATGGATCTCTAGCCTGTCTCTTCTTCAGGAAGTCAGACAGCGAGCCCTGCTGCAGTGTCTCTGCCTGTGCCCTCTGCTCCCACCATGAGACTCACAATGTGAGTCTGGGGCAGAGGTCATGAGGAGGTGTGCAGGTGATGGATTCTCGAACACGGCCTCCTTCAACTCCATGCAGCAGGGGAATTTCATGGGTGCACTGGGCCGGCTGGCAGGCAGGAAAGGCAACATCCTGCCGCAGCCTGGGCATATAAGAAACAGACCTTGAGGCATTTGACGTTAGGAAGGTGGGCGCCTCAATACAGAAAACAGTTAGATTAGCGCTCCAGGGGCCTCTTCGATCGCATTGTCTGGGCATTTACCCTCAGATCAAGAGAAAGGACGTGTGAAATTCCGCCGCCCTTTTGTCTGATAACATTTCTTATGTTCAAAGTGTTACCCTGCACTGACTTTTCACTTTTCACTACCTGAAGTGATGCGCTTTGAAAATCACATGCGCGCACACTAGCAGGTAAAATGAATCTCCACCCAGCTCTGTCAAGCACAGCATGACGGCGAGCACCGGACATTATTTAAAATGTATTTTATTTTATTTAAAACACTTGTAGTGCGCAACTGTCACCTGACAGGTATCCTGGCGCTGAAAGCTTACTCCTAAGATGGAAAGAGACGGGAGGCTAATTAGGGAATTAGAAGTGAACGGGATTGGGGAAGAGCCAAGTTTTGATTCGCTTTCTGAATGGCAGGAGTTGTGGAATTTGGCGAATGTCGACCGGCAAACTGTTCCAAAGTTTGGCGGCGGCCACTCTGAAGGATCTTCCCCCGGTCCTTACCTTGTTAAATCAGGGTACCAACACAAGGCAGGCTGAGGTGGATCGGAGAGTTCTGGTGGGGGTGTACGAGGAAAACATTTTTTGTAGGGATCTGGGGCCTGTTCCGTGTAGTGCCTTGAAGACAAGGCAGAGTGCTTTAAAAGCTATTCGCTGCTTCAAAGGGAGCCAATGTAGCTCGGCTAAGGCTGCTGTGGCCGAGGATCTCCTGGTCCAACCAAGTGCCAGTTTGGCTGCAGCCGACTGGACTCTTTGGAGTCTGTCCAGTAGAACAGCTGGGGACTCGAGCAAAAGAGCATTACAATAGTCAAGGCGACTAAGGATAGTGCACCTGACTATTAGTGCTCGGGCCTGGGCGGGGAGTAGTGGCATGATTTTACGTAAAGAACGCAGTAGGGCCGAGCAGGTAGAGACTGTTTTGGTTACCTGCGTTTCCTTGCTGAGGTTGTTGTTTAGCATAACACCCAGATTGCGGACACTAGTGACCGGCTGTGGTTTTTCTGGGTTTTCCGGGGGCCAGAATTCTGTAGGAAATAGGCGAGGAATCCGGCTGCCAGAACAGAACAGGACCTCGGTCTTGGAGGATTTGAATTGCAGGGAATTCATGTGCAGCCAGCCGGCTGTGTCTCTTAAGCAGTCATGGAACGATTCCATGGGGATTGAGTCTTCCCCCTCCCAGGAGAGGATGAGCTGGGTGTCGTCCGCGTAGTTTACAGTTTTCAATCTGTGGGATTTGATTAAGGTGACCAGTGGTTTTAGATAAACGTTAAAAAGGATCGGGCTAATGGACGAGCCCTGGGGTACACCGTGAGGTACTGGGGAAAAAGCGGATTGAAAAGGGGGGAGGGACACAGCCTGTTTCCTATCTCTCAGGTATGAATGGAACCAGAGCAGGGCGGTGCCGTCGACCCCTGCCTCTCTGAGCCTCTTCAGCAGAATCACATGGTTAACCATTTTGAATGCGGCAGACAGGTCCAATAAGATCAAGGCCACTGCGTGGCCCTTGTCTGCACACATCCGAAGTTCTTCCATGGCTGTAAGCACAGCCGTTTCGGTGCCATGGGCTGGGCGAAAACCGAATTGGAAGTCGTCCAGGATGTGATTCTGCTCAAGATGTGTCGAAAGACAGGAGCTAACCCAGCGTTCCACCACTTTCGCTGGAAAGGGTAGAAGCGATATAGGTCGAAAGTTGAATAGACACTCGGGGTTCAAGGAGGGTTTTTTCAGCAGCGGGGTGATAAGTGCTTGCTTCCAGGGGGTGGGGACAAATCCACAGCACAGAGATTGGTTGCAGATCCTACGGAGGGTGTGGAATAGTTCAGTTCCGCACGCTTTCCAGGTTTTAGGGGGCAGTGGTTCGAGGGGGGACCCAGAAGTGATTCCGTGTGCCAGTCTCTCGAAATCTGCTTCGGGAATAGGGGGGAGAGCCTGTAGACATTCCCTTGGTAGGTGTCCTGGGCTCGGCGGATCAAGGTTAGTAGTGGCGGCTCAGGGGGAGTTTAGATTATCTTGCAACCCTGCTGAATAGCTCAGCTGCGGCTCTGATGGGCGGGAGGGAGCTGCAGAAGCGGCGACTCGGCTGCCAGTGAACTCTGGCTCACCAGCACAGCCATGAGCAGACCTTTTCATGTGTACCGGTACTCTCCTCGGGCAGTAGAGAAGTGCCGGTACTCAAAGTGATACATTTAGGAAGTGCCGGTACTCAGTACCGGTGAGTACCGGTCCATTTAAAGCACTGCTTATACGCAACCACGGTACCACCATTATTTTGTGCTACTACCCAAATGGGCACTGTTACTCCAAAGCTGCCCCCTCCAAATACTCATGAAATTCAATTCAATCTCTCAACCACGAGAATCTACTACTCCTTAAAATTGTTAAACTGTGCAGCAATGTTGTACAATGCATTCAAGCACTTTTTCTAAAGTGTTCAATGACTTGTCTGGGATAGCAATGCATTCTCAATCCTACACACAATATTAGGGCACCCCTTTGACCTTTATTCGCTATGGGGGACAGATCTCAATGCTTACTACACATCTATACCATACTTGGGTAGATCACAACCTCACTACCTTTCTACTGACTTAAACCCAACAGATCTACCACTAAATCATTTGCAGGCACGCACACCTGCAGTGCTAAATAAAATACCGCATTGTATTAGTATTTATGGAGGGCTTTCAATGCTGCTAATAAGTATTTCAAGGCCTGAAGACTACTGCCTCCCATACACTGTCCGGCTGTGAACATACTCGTAACCACACTGAATCACTCCACTGCAACGACAAACGATTAGACACTGCCCCCCCCACCCCAAGTCAAACATACAAAGTTCTTACAGTGGTTAACCAAATCAGCTAAACTTCAAAAAAGCAAAACCTTTTATTATGCCACGGATAGTTCAGCAACTCCTAGCCCATGGCCTAGCAACCTGAAGTAGTGTAAATTTATCAAAATCATAGAAAGTGAAAGAAATGACAGACCTGTGGTCTCTCCGGTACTTACATCTCCAGGATCCGGTCCCCTCGTCGGACACCGTGCGGTCGGCAGCACCCCCTGCCAGAACGGCACAAACGTGCTGGAGCGGCACATACGGCTGTCCTCCAATGCTCCTCAGCTTGCCGCCCTCGCTCACCTGCCCGCGCACATTGAAGCCTTAACCTGAGTCTGAGTTTAGGATGCGGACTAAGCGAGGGCCATGACCACCCATTTTCCCCCCGTTCCTCTGCGGACCGTCCACCTCCTTGTCTGCCATCTTCACTTGAGCAGCGGCGGTTTGTTTCAGGGGCAGACTGGAAAAGAGGCCGCCAGACTAACACCAGCTGCTGAAACGCCGTAAAGAAAGTGAAAGAGCTCCGAAGCGCTGTGCCCGCACAGCAAACGCGTGCACATCTTGTGCTGAAATGCCGCAGGGAGGGAATGCGAAAGTGTGCCTTGGGCCTGATGGAGACAAGGAGGCTGCGAGCAAGAGGGAAAGCAAAAGCGTGCCATGTCGTGAGCATGCACATCGGCTGTCCGGGCTCAAGCGGACATTGCCAGAGAAGACACGCTGTGAGCGTGCACATCGGCTGTCTGGGCAAGTGCACATCTCCTGGCCTCCTTCGGCAACCAAGTCGACGACAATAGAACTCGCCAAGGCGAGCAGCGCATGCACTGCGTCGCTAGGCGAGACCTAAAACGGAAAGAAATCCGTTTACCCCTGTTGCCACTCATTTCATAAACAAAGAATGAAACAGAGATCACAGTCCTTTTTATATCCGACCTGGTCAATAAACTCGCAGAAACATGAGCCAGCACCAGTTTTAGAAACAGCTCATGCTTATCTGGGCGTGTGAGAATAGCGTATATGTAGAACCAAGGGTGTTGATCTCAGAGACGGACGATACACCCAGAAAGGTATCTAAGTCTTGCCAATAGCGCTTGGAGCCCCCAGCCTTGCTCAGGTGCACAGGCTGGCTGTCCCAAACACCTGCTTGTGCCTACTTTGCACTTCCACTGGAATCTTGTAGCCTGAAAAGACTGGTTCACGAGAGTAATTAATGATTGCATTCTATGCCTCCACAGTGGCTGCTAATTAAATGTTATGGCACTGCCTTGTGATGAAAACAGCTGTCAACTGCCCACCCATCGATTATGTTAAGGAACAGGTATGGGCTTATAGCGAGAGAAAAAAGCTGTAAATGCACTCAAAAGAGGGCTCTAAGGGACTACGACCCAATGTTTCCGATCTGACATTGACTGCTTCGGTGTGCTTTCGGCCTCTGCCCCGCACTTTCAATGTACTTTGAAGGAAAACAACAAGAACTACTGCCTGCAATTAATGGAAGGTCTCAGGAACAGGATCTGTAAGGTGAGTCCATCACCTCTTCACTTGTACAATAGAAGAAGTTACTTACCTTCAGCAACAATTTATCTGTTACAGGCATATTCTAGTTGTAAGACCTTACATTTAGAATGTTCCCCAGTTATCAGTCTGGATCTGGAGATTTTTCATCAGCAGTACCCCTGCGTGTCGGCAGGCGGCGTCGGTTAGCTCCATCACCGTCATCCTGGGTGCAAGAATGATGTTGCAGGACCTACATAAAACCTGTCCGTGTGCGCGGATGTCGGTTCTTAACATGACTTTCCCACCAGAAGCAGTTGGTGCGTCAAAACTAAGGGGCTTTACAGGAGTACCTATCCCTAGAAATCAGAGCAGGGAAGATGGTTGGGGAGGTAAGGTACCTACAACTAGAATATATCTCTATCAAAAACATTGTTACTGAAAATAAGTAACTTGTTCATCTGATGTTGACTTCTAGTTGTAGATTCCTTACCTTTAGAATAGATACCCCAGTAATACCAGCCCCGGAGGAGGGTCTGCAAACCAAGATCGCACGAGGAAGTTCTAGAGGATAGAACGGGCAAAGTACCTGTACCTCCGGACTTGGCTTTCCAGGCAGTAGTGTCCGGTAAATATGTGCAGGGATGCCCACGTTGCCGCCTTACAGATATCCAGGACTGGGACTCCGCATGCTAACGCTGTGGTTGCCTGCTGTTGCTTTAGTCAAGTGAGCAGTTAACCCACCAGGAGGTTCCTTCTTTGCCAATGTGTAGCACATTTTAATGCAGAGGACAACCTATTGAAAAATGGTCCTTTTCTGTACTGCCCGACCTTTCTTGGCAACCACATAGCCAAAGAAGAGTTGTTCATCCACCCGGAAGTCTTTGGAACGATCAAGATAAAAAGACAACGCACGTTTTAGGTCTAGGCGGTGGAGTCTCTCCTCTTTCTTGGAGGGTTGCAGGGGCATGTAAAAGGTGGGCAAATTGATGGATTGTCCCACATGAAGAGGCGTGACCACCTTAGGGAGGAACAAAGCTTTTGTTCAGAGCACCACTTTATCTGGACGGACGGAACAAATAGTGAGTCTTGGAAGGCAGAGGCTAAAGCTTGCTAACTCTGTGAACAGAGGTGATAGAAATGAGGAAAGCAGTCTTAAGGGTCGGAAGCCTGAGAGGGCAATTATGAAGAGGCTCTAAAGGAGCACATATAAGAAAGATTAAAACCAAATTTAAATCCCTTTGGGGCATTATGAAAGGAGACAGAGGAAACAAGTGATTAAGGCTCTTCAGAAACCTATTGGCAATGGGAGAATTAAATAAAGAGGACTCAGACATGAAGAGATAGTAGAAAGAGAAGCCTTAAGGGTGCCCAAAGAAGAGCCTTGCTGGGCAAAAGAAAGTATGTACAACAGAACTTCTGAGAGAGGAGCAGAGAGTGGATCAACAGCTTTTGCTGCGAACCATGTCACAAATTTGTTCCATCTACAGGCGTATACCGATTTAGTGGAGGGACGCCTGGCTGTCAAGATGACATCACAGACTTTGGGTGGAAGGTCGAAAGCTGTCAAGTGTAGCCGTTCAATCTCCACGCAAGGAAGTGGAGACTGGACAGGTTTGGGTGAAGAACCGTCCCCTGCTGCTGTGACAACAGATCCTTCCAAAGGGCCAGGCTGACCGGAGGATTGATGGCCATTATCTGGTCGGAATACCAGACTCTTTTTGCTCAATAAGGAGCCACAAGAATGACTTGAGGCCGGTCATGCTTTATCCTCCTGAGCACTCTGAGTGAATGCCATCTTGGAAACTCCAACGTGTAATACTGCTGACATTGCGCATTCTCTTCAGAGGCTAACCGATCTAACCAAGGCTATCCCCACTGCTGAAAGAGGCCCTACGCCACCTCTGGATGGAGACGCCATTTGTGATTGACCAGGCATAGACTGCTGAGCTAGTCCACTCTGGCATTCAGGGAACCCGCCAGGTGGTGAACCATCAGGGATATGCCCAGATGTTCCAGCTATGTCCAGAGGCACAGAGCCTCCTGACAAAAAGTCCACGACCCCACCACGCCCTGTTTGTTGCAGTACCACAGGGCAGTGGTGTTGTCCGTAAACACTTGCACCACTTTCCCTTTGAGAGAGGAAGGAATGACTTCAGTGCCAGTCTGATCTATGGGGACATGACTCTGCTGGAGACCAGACCACTCTGATCACTGCTTCTCACAGGTGGCCGCAACATCCTAAGAGTGATGCATCCGTCACCACCGTCAGATCTGGTTGGGTAAAGAAGAGGGATCTGCCTCTGACCCAATCTTGGTATGTTACCCACCACTGCAGTTGATGGACAGTTCCCTTCGAGATCTGGATTTGGTCAGAAAGATTCTGAACAACACAGAAGGCAGCCAGAGCATCCAAAGCGGCACCACCCAGAGTAAACACTTATCAAAAAGGAGAACACTGCCCATCTCGATGGTAAGCTGCACATTTACCACAAAGTTAGATACCATTTTTACAGAGATAGAGAGGCAAAAAAGCAAGTCCTAGTGTTTTATACTACAGTATAACAAATGCTCATAGAATTTGAGTCTTGGAATATTGTTTCATCTTTATTATGTCTTTCAAATGACAGCACAGCCAATGTGTTTCACCTTACAAAAGGCTTCATCAGGGCAAAAGTTGATCTACTCAGAATCACAGGGATCTTCTAAGTGTAGTGTATGGTCAAAGGACAAAGAATATACAAGCACAGGCAAGTCAGTGCTAAGATCGTAAATACAAAATCAAAAATGAGAGGGCCATCGTGTGAGCCTTCTTAGAGTCAAAATTCAGCTTACGTGAGAAAGTAAAAGGCACCTTGGTTCCTAGTTCCCAGAACAAAATCGAATCTAATTGGTTGGTATCCAAGATGCCTTGCACAAAGCAGAAGATGATACAGAAGACTGTTTCAGTGACCAATATGGCACCCTGTGGATGAGAACAAACCTGGAAGTGAGGTGACGAACAAGATACTTACCTTCGGTAACGATAAGAAACAGTAGTTAGTATTAGATTCCTTACCTTAGAATATCCCCAGGCGTCAGTCTGGATCCGTAAACTTTTGCGTAGCAGTACCCCTGCACGTCGGTAGGCGTCGTCTGCAGGCGTCCCCTGCGGCTCCGCGTCCGTCGTCGGCGTCGTGATGACGTTGCTGGAGTATATAGACGCCGCCTCCGCGCGCTGACGTCAGTTCTTTGTACACAGCTTTTCCGCGCCACAACACGCAGAGCCATGTGAGAACCAACAATGGTGCCAACCGTAACTAGGGCCCTGAAAGGGATGTCCTTAACCCTAGGTATCAGTTCGCAGAACTGGGAGGATGGGTGGGGCGGTAAGGAATCTAATACTAACTACTGTTTCTTACAGATATATCGTTACCGAAGGTAAGTAACTTGTTCATCTGAAAGAAACAGGTTAGTATTAGATTCCTTACCTTAGAATAGATACCCCAGCAATACCAACCCCGGTGGTGGGTCTGCGAACCAATACAATCCTACACCAGAAAGTCCTGGAGAACAGAACGGCCAAAGACTGGCAGTAGTGCCTCGCAAAAGTGTGCAGCGAGGCCCACGTAGCCGCCTGGCAAATGTCCTGCAAAGGGACTCCCCGGCCCAGGGCAGTAGTAGCCGTCGTGGCCCGAGTGGAATGGGCCCTCAGCCCAACAGGAGGCTCCTTCCGAGCCAAAGAGTAGCACGCTTTGATGCACAGAACGACCCACCGAGAGATGGTCCGTTTATGCACCGCCCGTCCCTTCTTCGCACCCACGTAGCCAACAAACAGTTGGTCATCCACCCGGAACTGGCATGTGCGATCCATATAAAATGAGAGCGCACGTTTTGGGTCCAGACGATGGAGCCGCTCTTCATCCTTTGAAGGATGCGGAGGCAGGAAGAAGGAGGGTAAGGTGATGGACTGCCCGATGTGAAAAGCAGAGACTACTTTGGGCAGGAAAGAAGGTCTAGTTCTCAGAACCACCTTGTCTGGATGAATGGACATGAAAGGAGGTTTGACAGAAAGAGCCTGGAGCTCACTCACTCTCCTGGCAGAGGTGATGGCAACCAGGAAGGCCGTCTTTAAAGTCAGGAGACGTAGAGGACAGGAATGAAGTGGCTCAAAGGGAGCACACATCAGGAAGGTCAGAACCAGGTTCAAGTCCCACTGAGGCATCACAAACGGAACAGGTGGATACATGTGTGTGATGCCCTTCAAGAATCTTGTTACAATAGGGGACTTGAACAAAGAAGGTTGATCAGGCAGCCTCAGAAAGGCCGAAAGGGCAGAAAGGTAGCCCTTGATAGTGCCCAGAGCAGAGCCCTGCTGGGCAAGAGAGAGAAGAAAGAGGAGAACCTCGGAAAGAGGGGCAGAAAGAGGGTCCACAGCCTTTGCTGTGCACCATGCCACAAATCTGTTCCACCGGCAGGCGTATACCGACTTAGTGGAGGGATGCCTGGCTGCCAGAATCACATCACAGACTTCAGGAGGCAAGTCGAATGGCCTCAACTGTCGCCGCTCAATCTCCACGCATGGAGGTGGAGGCTGGACAGGTTCGGGTGGAGGACCGTCCCCTGCTGCTGCGACAGAAGGTCCTCCTGAAGGGGCAGGCGGATCGGGGGACCGACTGACATGCTGAGTAGCTCGGGATACCAGTACCTTTGAGCCCAGTCCGGAGCCACAAGGATGACTTGGGCCCGGTCTCGCCTGATCTTCTTCAGCACTCTGGGCAGAAGTGGTATAGGCGGAAAGGCGTATAACAGACCGCAACTCCACTCATGCCGAAAGGCGTCGCCGTGCGAGTGCCGTCTTGGAAACTCCAACGCGCAGAACTGATGACATTGCACGTTCTCTTCTGTGGCGAATAGATCTAACCAAGGCTCTTCCCATCGCAGAAAGAGGCCTTGCACCACATCCGAGTTCAGACGCCATTCGTGATCCATCGAGCACCGACGGCTGAGTTCGTTCGCCCTGGCGTTCAGAGAACCTGCCAGGTGTTGAACCATCAGAGTCACGCCCTGATGTTCCAGCCACTGCCAGAGGCGTAGAGCCTCCTTGCAAAGGGTCCACGACCCCACCCCGCCTTGTTTGTTGCAGTACCACATGGCGGTGGTGTTGTCCGTGAACACCTGCACTACACTCCCGCTGACAAAGGGGAGGAATGCCTTCAGTGCCAGACGAATCGCCCGTTGCTCCAGCAAGTTTATATGGAGCCGGGACTCCGCCGGAGACCAGATGCCTCTGATCTCCGCCTCTCCCAAGTGGCCTCCCCAGCCCTGGAGGGACGCGTCCGTCACAACAACGTGCTCCGGTTGGGGAAGGGAGAGGGATCTGCCTCTGACCCAATCGCGGTCCGTAAGCCACCACTGCAGTTGTCTCGCAGTGCCCTCCGAGATCAGGACATGGTCGGACAAGTTGCCCTGATGCTGGGCCCACTGAAACTTCAGGTCCCACTGCAGAGCCCGCATCCGCCACCGGGCGTGATGCACCAGAAGGATGCAGGAAGCCATGAGTCCCAACAGCCGCAGCGTCAACCTGACCGAAACCCGGGATAACGGCTGAAAGATGGGAATCAAAGCCTGTATATCCTGGACCCGCCGTTCCGGAGGATAAACCTGAAACTGCGCCGAGTCAAGAACCGCTCCGATGAAAAGGAGCTTTTGAGAGGGACACAGGTGTGATTTCGGCACATTGATGGAAAACCCCAGCTCGTGCAGGAGGTCTGCCGTCATCTGAAGGTGGTGAACGACTGTCTGGGGCAAGCCCGCCTTCAACAACCAGTCGTCTAGGTAGGGGAAGACTGAAACCCCTAACCTGCGCAGATGGGCTGCGACCACCGCCATCACCTTTGTGAACACCCGTGGGGCGCTGGTAAGGCCGAAGGGGAGCACGATAAACTGAAAGTGCTCGTGGCCTACCGTGAACCGCAGGTAACGCCGGTGGGCCGGCAGGACGGGGATGTGAAAATACGCATCCTGCAAGTCCAACGCTACCATCCAGTCTCGCGGGTCTAGAGCAGCCAAGACCTGAGCCAAAGTCAACATCTTGAACTTCTCCTTCCGGAGGAAGCCGTTGACGTTCCTTAGATCCAAGATAGGACATAGGCCCCCTTTGTCCTTCTTGGGCACCAGAAAGTAGTGGGAATAGCAACCACGTCCTACTTCTGGCCCAGGAACGCGCTCGATGGCCCGCTTGACCAAGAGGGCCGTAACTTCCTCCTGCAGAAGTGTCAAGTGGTCCCCCGACACACGGTGGTTCTGCGGTGGCATGGCTGGAGGAGTGGTCTCGAAGGGGAGGGAGTAGCCCCTTCGGACGAGCTGCAGCACCCACCTGTCCGATGTTATTGTGCGCCAGTGGGAGAGGTGATGGCGAACCCTGCCACCCACCGGCGTCACATGGGCCTGAAAGCACGGACTAGGAGGATTTAGTGGCGGATGCTGCGGGGGGAGGTGTGGTCTGACCTCGCCGCTGTCCCCGACCGCCACCCCGGCGGTTTCCACGGCCGCCACCGCGTTGATAAGTCTGTTGCGGCGCGTGGCTGGCAGCACGTGTGGGACCGCCCCTTCCTTGGCCACGAAAGGAGCGAAAGGAACCCGTTTGCTGGCGCTGGGTCGAGAGACCCAAGGACTTGGCCGTGACCCTGGAGTCCTTGAAGCGCTCCAGCGCGTGGTCCGCTTTGTCGCCAAACAGGCGACTGCCATCAAACGGCATGTCCATCAATGCATTCTGGACATCTGCCGAGAAGTTGGCAGATTTCAGCCAGGCATGGCGACGGATCGCCACCGTCGTGGACATCGCTCTGCCCAGTGAGTCGGTCGGATCAAGACCACACCTGATGGAGTATCTTGCTTCGTCTCGGCCTTCAATCATAACCTTGCCGAGCTTAGCCCGTACCTCCGGTGGGCATTCAGGCAGCAGGTCGCGACCGTATCCCACAGAGAGTGGGTGTAGCGGCCCAAGAGGCATACGGTGTTGCAAGACCGCAGTCCCAGACTCAGGGACGAAAAGACCTTCTTACCATACTGGTCGTACCTCTTAGATTCCCGGTCGGGCGGGGCAGACGGGAATGCGGTCTGGGAAGTCGAGGCCTGGATCACCAGACTCTCAGGGGTGGTATGGGTGGACAAGAATGTAAATGTAAATGTAAATGTAAATGTAAATGTATTGCGATTTATATAGCGCACGTATCACCCGAAGGCATCAAGGCGCTTGCCTTGGGAACCCGTCCTGGTATTCCCCTGTGAGATAACCCCAGCAGGGTATCCACAAGGTGAAAGCCAGGCATCCCGCCGCGAGGGGCCGTAGTGGAGATTAAGCAAGCTATTGCCCAGAGTCGCTGAGTGTGAACCCGTGAGTCGAGTAGGCACCGGAACGAGAATTATCGAGTCCGTAGAATTTTTGAGCCCAAGACCCGCTGAGGCGGGTAATTGAACCCTGGTCCAGGACCGATCTCAGCTTCCGGGTCTGCTGCCTCTAAACCCTGAGCCACACTTCTCCACAAGAACTTGGGGTCATCCGTACACGGACGGTGGCGTCTGGCCACGTTCCTATCAACAGGCGAACCTGAAGCGGGCCTGGACCACGTGCCCAAAAGAACGTCAGTCAAGGCCGAGGGCAACCCCGATGGAATCGGCGCCGGAGAGGCCGGTTGACCAGCCGGCGTCGATCCCATAGGCCCCTGCGGTGCCGGGGCCGGAGCCGTCGGCGGCGCCGGGCCGGAGCACCCGACGGCGTCGAGGCAGGAGCACCCGACCCGCTAGGGCCCCCGGACGGGACCACAGGGCCCGAAGGCCCCGTCGGAGAAGACAGATTCCTCATGGCCATGAGGAACTCCTCTATCTCCTCAGGCGTCGCGCCTTGCCCAGGGACCGCAGGGTATGGAGCAGGCTGCGCCGGTGGCTCACGCGGAGCCGTGGGGGTGGGGTCACCCGAACCCCTGGCCGCATCGGCGAGCGTCGGGGGGAGTCGGAGGTACGATGACGATGCCCCGACTTCTTATGTTTCTTACCTGAGGAACCAGAGGAATGGTGACAACTCCCGGAGCGCTCGTGACGGCTCCGCGACCGCTCCCTCGAACGCTCCCTTGACCTCCGGCCGGGCCGGGACCGCTCCCGACGCGGGGCCGACACCCAGAGCTCGAGCAGCTTGAGGGACCGCTCCCGCCTAGCTTTATTCGTCAAGGCCCGACAATCGACCCAGGCGTCCACGTCGTGGTCGGGGCCCAGGCACCGGAGGCAGAGTCGGTGATGGTCCGTGACCGACATCGCACGGTCACAGTCATCACAGTTCTTAAAACCAGGCATCCTACCGGCACCGTAGAAGAATCAAGGATTCAAGAAAAAACTTGGTCAAAGACTGGAGTACTGCACTTCTCGGATCTGCGCTAACTGGCGCGGAAAAAAGAAGAACTGACATCAGCGCGCGGAGGCGGCGTCTATATACTCCAGCGACGTCATCACGGCGCACGACGCCGACGACGGATGCGGAGCCGCAGGGGACGCCTGCAGACGACGCCTACCGACGCGCAGGGGTACTGCTACGCAAAAGTTTCCGGATCCAGACTGACGCCTGGGGATATTCTAAGGTAAGGAATCTAATACTAACCTGTTTCTTTCAGATGTTGGATACTTGATAACGTATCTCAGATGGTTGTCTAGTCCATCTTGGATACAAACCAATCAGATTTGATGTTGTTCAGGGAACTAGGAACAAAGGTGCAATTTACTTTCTCACATACACTGAATTTTGACTCTAAGAAGGCTCACACGTTCAGCCGTCTCATATTCAATTTTGTATTTAGGATCGGAGTACTCACTTGCCTGTGCTTATGTATTTTCTGTCCTTTGACCATACACTTAGAAGATCCCTGTGATTCTCAGTGGATCAACGTTTGCCCTGATGAAGCTTTTTGTAAGATGAAAAAGTGTTGGCTGTGCTGTCATTTGAAAGACATATTTAAGATAAAACAATATTCCAAGACTCAGGTTCTATGAGCATTTGTTATACTGTAGTATAAGACACTTGGACCTGCTTCTGGAGCCTCTCTAGCTCTGTAAAAAAGAAAAGTCTGAAAGATTCTCCTGATGATGCGCCCACTAAAACTTCAGGTCCCAATGCAGAGCCCGCATTTGCCATGATCTACCAGTAGGATACAGGAGGCCATGAGGCCATTCTCACTGAAATCCGGGATAGAGGCTGAAACATCAGTATCATAGCCCAGATATCCCAGACTCGATGTTTGGGAGGATAGGCTCTAAACGGCAATGTGTCCAGAATCGCTAGGTGTGACTTCGGCACGTTGATAGTGAACCCCAGAGAGTGTAGGAGGCCACACGCAGTCTGGAGGTGGGAGACAACAGCCTACTTTTGTAAAGACTCGAGGGCACTAGTAAGGCAAAAGGAGAGTATGGTGGACTGAAAGTGCTCGTGGTCCACTGTGAACCGTAAGCAACATTTGTGGGCAGGCAGGACAGGGATATGGAAATAAGCGTCATGCAAGTCCAACGCTACCATCCAGTCTCCTGGGTCAAGGGCAGAAAGGACCTGGGCCAAAGTGAACATTTTGAACTTCTCCTTACGAAGAAGTTGATGGTCCAGAGGTCTATGATAGGATGAAGGCCGTTGTACTCTTTGGGCACCAGAAAGTAGTGGGAATAACAACCACATCCTATTTCTGGCAGAGGGTCCCTCTCTATGGTTTCTTGGCCAAGAGAGACGTAACTTCCTTGCAGAGAAGTGACAAATGATTCTCCGATATACAGCCTTAAGAGGGTGGCATAGAGGGATGGGTAGCTTTGAAGGGGAGGGATTTACCCTTCGGACCATCTGCAGAACCCACCTATCTGATGCAATGGACTTCCAGCGTAGGTGGTGATGGCGAATCCTGCCATCGACTGGCCGATGATGGGACTGAAATGCCAGACTAGCAAGTTTGGAGGCGGTGGTAGAGGGGGGAAAGGGTGGACTGCCCCACCCGCTGGCTCCTTGCCCCATGAGGACGCTGAGTCCCACATCCGCGGCCACACAGAGGCCGGACAGCTTGCATGAGTCTGTGGCAGGACAGGACATGGCTGGGCATCCCTTCCATAGCCACTGAAGGCAGATTGAGGGGGATGGGTTGTAGCCGTGTGGCCGGAGGATCTGGCCATAGCTCGAGATTCCTTGAAGCGCTCAAGCGCCGAATCTGCCTTGTCACCAAAAAGGCAGTGTCCTCAAAGGGCATGTCAATCAAAGTAGCTTGGATATCCCCAAAAAAGCCAGAAGTAGCATTTTAATGCAACAGAAGAGGCAACCTTTCTGTCTAGTGAGTCGGTGGTGTCCAATCCCTAACGAATACTGAATTTGGAGGCATCTCTCTTGTTCAGAACTGCCTGGGAGAGAATGGCCTGTGCCTCCTCTTGACACTGAGGCAGCACCTCTGCAACTGTATCCCAAATTGTATGGGATGATCGGCCTAAGAGGCAAGCAGTATTCACCGACCGCTATGCCAAGCTGGAGGAAGAAAACATCCTCTTCCCACGATGGTCCAGGTTCTTAGATTCCCTAACGGGGGTACAGAAGATGAGGCGTGGACAACCAAGCTCTCAGGGGAATGGTGTTGTGTAAGGTATGGTGGGTCACCCGGAGCGGGGCGATGGCAGCGGGCGATTGTCCTATTCATAGGAGCCCCTGCGCTGGGTCAGGGCCAAGTGCCCAGAAGGACGTCAGTGAGGGTTTCATAAAAGGGCAAAAGAGGGTCGGAAGTAGAAGCCACGGGCTAAAGCACCTCTGTCTTGACTGTCACTGAAGGAAGCTCGAGGCTAAGGACCTCCGCTGCACTTCTCACCACCACTGCGTAGGAAGCCCCCTCCTCTGTAGCCACAGTAGGACAAAGCAAGCCAGTGTCAGGGGAAATGTCCAACCCACTCGCCTCTCCCAGGTCCATCAGCCAGGCCATGGGGTCTTAGAGCTGGTCAGTTAAAGGGTCCAACCCCTCCCAGTCTTCTTTACCACCTCGTGGCACAAAACCAACACCTGGAGTGAGCACAGTGACAAAATTCCCTTCCGACGTTAGAACAGACGTCCATTGACACCGGTCCGGGTCCGTGTCCACGGCAGGGATGAGGATGTTGTCAACGCCGACCGGGGGCATGGTCAGTGTCAGGAGTGTCACGGCCGGGATCGACGTCAGGGAAGGTCAATGTGGAACGACTGATGTCGGTCCGGATCGGCTAAGGCCAACTGACTCTGCAGGGCCCGAGGCGCACCAGCGGAGCCGCACAGTCCAAAGAGGAGGTGCAAGGCCTCAGAATTGTCTCAGTTAGGCAGGAGACGCTCTGGCTCCCCAAAAGGGTGGGAAGTGCGGAGTCATCTCAGAAGTAGGCAGTAGGGACCAAGGCCCACAGCGACGACGCCCTGAGTCCGGCTTCGCGTCAGCCGACGGACAGGGCGAAGTCGAAGAACGCCTACGTTTCTTCGACTTCTTCTTATGCTTACCCGTTCAACCCAAAGATTTTGGATGGGACTCTGTGACCGCCCTCAAGACCTTCCTCTGGACCAAGAACAGGAGCGACGTGGAGTCGAGCGCCAGCCTCCAACAGCTTTTGGGGCTGCTCGTGTAAAGCATTCGGATTCATGGCCCGGCACTCTGAGCATGACTTTGGGTCGTGGTCGCTTTGCAAGCACTAGAGACAGACAAGGTGCGGATCAGTCATGGACATCGCCTTGTTGCAGGATTTGCAGGCCTTGAAACCGGGGGACGGCTAAAAGTCACCAGGAGTCCAAGACTCAGAAAAAACTTTGACAAAAGTTGAAAAAAGGTTATCCAAAAAATGGCTAAGGGGTAGCTCTCTTTGGATTTGGGCTTAGACTGGTGCGGACAAAGAAACAACTAAAATCAGCACGCTTGGGCGTCGTCAATGTAGATACTGCAACGTTATTCCCGCACCCACAATGCAGACAATAGACGCAGAGCTGACCGGCGCCACCTACCAACCTGCAGGGGTACTGCTGAAGAAAAATCTCTGGATCCAGACTTAGGCCTGGGGGAAATTCTAAAGGTAAGAAATATACAACTAGAAGTCTCTATCAGATTGAAGAATTCACATGACGTCGTACTGTGCTTAAGCCATAACTGTTATTGTTCTTTTCATTAAATGTATTTAAATCAAAAAAATTAAGTTTTTGATTCATAGGGAACTTCATGAAATATCACTGCCGGCTTGTGTCTGGGAGTGTTCCCACATTGAGGTTATATGGCACTACCCACAAAACAAGAGACTGGACTAGGGTCCCCTCATCAATGAAGGATCAGCTCTTACTCACCCACACTCAAATATACAAAGGTGACTGATAGGCGCTCTGATCAATCGTAATTTCGATCACCTGTACTGCCCTTCCAACCATTCAAAGAACAAGGAGTCTCTCTGTCTCTCTCTCTCACTCTCTCTCGCACACACACATACACCTCTAGCCAATCCATCTGATCACAACTGAAGATGACATCATTCTAATAGCTGACTTTTACTTTTATATGTTTGTTACCAGCATTGGCATACTGCACATCTAGCAGTGGTATAGCATCATAGTGATGAGGACTGTCTGGAACAGAGCTTTCCACAAGCTTACCTTTCCTTGCACTACACAGTCGGATTCACCATATGATAAACTGTTTGGTGTACTCTGCTCTGTTCCATCCTAGTGGTTGTGTTGTGTCCATTGCATGATGTGATGGTCAAGCCTCGTATTCAATCTCAGAGGACTCTGGGTGGTTACATTACATAGGGGGTGGGCAGTTTCAATCGCTGAGCTGTGAAGCTTATCCTACTTCACTCAGAAGAGACAACTGCCTGTTAAATAGGTTTTTTAGTTATTCAGTGTATGGTGCTGCTGGCAATCAGTGTGGTGTTTGTGTGCGTGTAGTTGTGTATACAATTCAGGTCTAATGTATTTTGTTAAGCTTGTAAAGTGGATATCTCTAAAGTATTTAGTGCCTCTGCGAGTAACTTGACAGACTACTCTAACCAAAATGGATGATCCACGCAGACACACTGCAGCCAGTATGTCATTCTAAAAAATCTGTGGACAGAACCCACCAGCCTTACTAGCCATGTTCTTTGACAAAACAAAACCAAAACTCTGGCCCCAGAACCCAACGATCTTACTAGCCATGACCTTTGATCACGCAAAGCCAAACCTTTGGCCACTGAGGAGTCTTACTTACCATGACCTTTGATAAAATGAAGCCAAACTCCTGTCAACTATAAACAGAGCTATGTGTATACAAATGCTTAAAAAATCTATATAGTTTAAAAAAAACTGATAATTTTTCTCAATGCATGGGATTTTCCTTCATGCCTCAAGCACCCCTGGGGCTAGCCAGCCTGATATAAAACGTGTAATACTTTGGTAAGCCATTCATAATCTTTAAAGTAGAGAAAATAAAAACATTTGCAGTCTTATTAACCCCTACTTATGTATAGCCATCGAATTGACTGGCTAATTATATATGTAGACCAAGAAGCCATTTTGGTGATCCTTTATCTGAGGCCAGGGTGCAAATCATAGGTCCTTGAGGGTCGATTCCATTACAGATTCCTAGACTAACCAATAATAAGCTGTGTTTTATGGAGATTAAGTGAAGGTAAATGTATATTTTCATGTAGGTGTATTAACCCCTTGCATGCTGATGACGAACCCCAGCCGTCATGCACTACAGTGCTCGTGTGCTGATGATGGCTGGGGTTCGTCATGGCCCACCCCGGTTCATTTGTTTACAGCACAGGGGCGGAAACGGGCCAGCAGTGAAGGGGTTAAAAACCTAACATGGATCATGCCAATAATAGCCATGGCTATACCTGCTGCGACCAGCCTGCCCATCAGTTAACATATGGTCATCTTACCCAAGATGGTAGCTGTCTGCGTCGTTTTGATGAGCGGCAAGGTACTGTCATATGCCTCTTTGGGAATGTACACCGATCGGTCCTTCAGCTTGTTCTTCTTCAGGATCCGGTGCAGCTCATTCAGCACGCCCACCCACTTGCTCTTCTCACTCTCACTGTCCGCCAGGATCAGGATGGAGCACTTGTTATTGCACGTCGACAGCTGTGACGCTGTGACCTGAGGAGCAAGGGAGAAACCACATTTACACTAACAAAAGACACAATGTGTGTTCTGCTGATGGAGGTATCCACCCAGCAGTCCTTCAAGACCTCCAGACACTGCTACAATGATTGTTTGGCATTACCAAAGAGAACCTATATGTTGTACATCTCTTTGTAGCAAAAAGAACAAAACATGGGCATATGACTACAGTTGCTGAAGAATACTCAATTAATAATCCTACACTACCCGAATTACCTTTTACTGTTAAGTGGAGGAGGTGGATTTTAGTATATTAGCAAGTTCGCTATGCCCAAAGACTTCCAAAGTCTGCATTTTACTTCCCTCACATACATATCATCCAGAAACATCAAAATAACTGTACAACACACACAGATCATAATCTCCTCCTGTATATTACTCCCTCCACTTAACAAAGCTTTACTACGCTAGAGTACCGTACAAAACACAACATCTCATTTTAAGTTAATTGAAGTTTACTTACTCTGAAGATACAGGGAATGTCTTTTCGGTTTGCATGGATAACATCTGAAGCCAGGACAGAACTTACAGAAAAATCTTCATCCCTGACAATGATAAATAATATTACATGGTGAGAAATGCGACTGCAATAGAGTGAGCACAGTGCCATAATAAACACGGATCGCACATATCTCTATGTGAGTATATATATGCAACACATCCTGAACCTTGAGCCAACCTTCTGACATTTTTTATATCCTGGATTGTGTAGCATTGTATCACAAGTGAGAACGAATATGCTACTTACCAGTATGCATCTGTTCTTGGCATGTAGGGCTGCTGACATTCATATCTGTGCATAGATCGCCGCCTAGTGTTGGGTCCGGATGATCGCACATTGTTGTCCTGGAAGAGTCTTCGAAGTATCACGAGATAGGTGGCTCCTCCCCTGGACTATAGTGCACATGGGCATCGACTCCATCCTCAGATTGTTTTTAGCCATTGTGGCAAAGATGGAGTGAAACTCTGTGAATGATGACCATGCTAGAAGTATGTGTGAATGCTGCAGCTGCTACAGGCGCCGGGGAGGAGGGCGGGCAATATGAATGTCAGCAGCCCTACATGCCAAGAACAGATGCTTACTGGTAAGTAGCATATTCGGTTCGAGGCATGTGGGCTGCTGAATTCATATCTGTGCATAGAATTCATAGCAGTCCCTCCATTAACGGCGGCCGCCTGTGCCAGTTGCAGCAGTTTGGAAAAGTGTTTTTAGAACAGCCTGCCCTACAGCTGCCTGCTGTTTGGAGTGCACATCAACACAGTAGTGTTTTGTAAATGTGTGTGTGGTAGACCATGTGGCTGCTCTACATATGTCTTCCAAAGGAATATTTCCAAGGAAAGCCATGGAGGCCCCCAACTTCCTGGTGGAGTGGGCCCGCGTGGAATGATGAGAGTGCGCTTGGCTTTCTGATAGCAGATCTGAATACACTTAACGATCCACCTGGCTATACCAGCCTTGGAAATGGGGTTGCCTATGTGTTGTGGCGAAAAGGCAACAAATAGTTGTTTAGTCTTCCGAAAATCTTTGGTCCTATCAATGTAGTACATTAAGGCCCTCTTGACGTCAAGTATGTGGAGCATCCTCTCCGCAACCGACTCTGGATTTTGGAAGAACACAGGTAGTTCTATAATCTGGTTGATATGGAACTGAGAAACCACCTTAGGAAGGAACTTAGGGTTAGTGCGAAGCACAACCTTGTTGGAATGAATTTGAATAAATGGCTCTTGGATAGTTAGTGCCTGGAGTTCACTAACTCGTCGTAGCGACGTAATCGCTATCAGGAAAGCCACTTTCCATGTCAAGAACTGAATCTCGCATGAATGCAGTGGTTCGAAAGGGGGACCCATCAGCCTGGTGAGGACCACATTTAGGTTCCACTCGGGAGCTGGTGGTGTGCGAGGAGGAATGACTCGTTTGAGTCCTTCCAGAAAGGCTTTAATGGCAGGCACTCTGAAAAGGGAGAGGTGCTGTCTGTTTTGGAGATAAGCAGCCATTGCGGATAGATGTATACGAATGGAAGCATAGACCAGATTACATTTGTACAGATGTAAGAGATAACAAATGATGTGCTGAATAGATGCATCCAGCGGGTTAATGTTGTGGTCTGCACAATAAATGACAAACCGCTTCCATTTTGCCGCATAGCATGCTCTGGTAGTGGGCTTCCTTGCCTCCCTGATTATGTCCATACAGTCAGGAGGTAAGTTGAGGTAGCAAAACTCTAAGACCTCAGGAGCCAGATCGCCAGGTTGAGCTGTTGCGGATCTGGATGCTAAATGTCGCCATGGCTCTGCGTCAACAGCTGGGTGTGAGGCGCAGCCTTTGATGCGGTACCACGGACAGTTCCAGAAACGTTGTGTACCATGGTTGGCGAGCCCACGTTGGAGCAACCAGGATGAGAGTCATCGAGTGCTGCTTCAGCTTGCGTGCCACCAGCGGCATTAGAGGTGCTGGGGGAAAAGCGTACGCAAATTTGCCTGACCAGTTCATCCATATCGCATTGCCCTGCGACTGTGGGTGTGGAAACCTGGCGGCAAAGCTTGGGCATTTGGCGTTTTCCTTTGTGGCGAACAGGTCTATCTCTGGATGATCCCACCTTAGGAAGTACGGGTGGAGTACTGATGGATGTTTCTCCCATTCGTGCATTTGGTGGCTGTACCTGCTGAGCAGGTCTGCCATCTGATTGTCCTTGCCCGGGAAGTGTTCCGCCATGAGGAAGATATTCCTTTGAATGGCCCACTTCCACATGCTCTGAGCCAGATGAGACAACTGTGGAGAGTGTGTACCTCCCTGCTTCTGGATGTAGTACATGGCCGTCATGTTGTCCGTCCGGATCAACACAACTTTGTTGCACATATGTACCTTGAATGCTTTCATTGCCATGAAGATAGCCATCAGTTCTAGAACATTGATGTGCATATTCCTTTGCTGTGGTGTCCATAGTCCCTGCACAGTGTAGTGGAGTACATGAGCTCTCCAACCCTGGAGAGAAGCGTCCGTCGTCAGAATGATCCGTGGCACAGGCTCCTGGAACGGTCGTCCCTTGCAAAGGTTTTGTGGATTTCACCAATGCAGAGAGTTGTATGCACGACCGGTCACCAACACTAGGTCTTTCAACAGTCCGTGAGTCTGAGTCCACTGACGTGCTAAGCACTCCTGAAGCGGACGCATATGTAGTCTCGCGTGCGGGACTATGGAGATGCAGGAGGCCATCATGCCTATCAACTGCATGAACACTCTTGCTGGAAGCGAGTGTTGAGGTCTGAATTTCTGTATCAGCGATTGAATGCTGCTGACCCTCACTGAATGTGGCTGTGCTGTGGCTGCCAGAGTGTTTATCGTCGCACCCAGATACTGCCGTATGTGGGCGGGTTGCAGGTGGGACTTTGGGTAATTCAGTGAGAATCCCAGATCGTGAAGAAGGTGAATGGTGTGGGACATGTGGGCGGCACACTGCTGGGCTGACTTTGCCTGGATGAGCCAGTCGTCCAGATAAGGGTAGACGTGAATGTTTTGTCTCCTTAGGTGTGCCGCCACCGTCGCCAGGCACTTTGTAAACACCCTGGGTGCCCTGGTGACTCCGAAAGGTAGGACCTTGAACTGGTAATGTTGGTTTTGGATGGTGAACCGGAGGTATTTTTTGTGTGACGGGTGCAGCGGAATATGAAAATACGCATCTTTTAGATCTAAAGTTGTGAGAAAATCTCCTTGACTGAGCAACGGTAGGACTTGCTGCAGTGTCAGCATGTGAGAGTGCTCCGACAGAATGTACTGATTGAGGGGTCTGAGGTCCAGTATAGGTCTGAGGGACCCGTCCATTTTTGGTATCAAGAAGTACAGTGAGTAAACTCCTGTGCCTCTTTCTTTTACAGGCACAAGCTCGATTGCCCCTTTTTGCAGCATGATGAGGACCTCCTGCTGCAATAAGTGCAAATGCTCGGCGGACATAGGACGGTGTCTTGGGGGTATGTTGGGTGGAGTGGATATTAACTCCAGACAATACCCGTACTGGATAAGCTGTGTGACCCACCTGTCTGTGGTGATGGACTTCCAGACTGGCAGGAACTGTTGAAGTCTCCCCCCGACAGGTGTTGCGTGGTCAGGGGGCAGTGACAAGGCGTCACTGTTTGTTAGTGGCGGAGGATCTGGAGTTGTTGTTTCCACGACCTCTGCCTTTGGCGCTGTTTCCACGATATCCACCTCTACTTTGTTTGGTGTATGTGGTCTGCGTGCCGCCTTTATAGTACTGTGTGGTTTGGGAGAGCTGGCCTCTGGAAACACCTCTATCACTTGAGCGACGAAAAGAACCACCCCGGAACTGCTGCGACTGTAGAGCCCCCATGGACTTAGCAGTCTCAGTGTCTTTTTTGATTTTCTCCAAGGTGGTGTCCACCTCTGGGTCAAATAGATGATCAGGGTTTACTGTCTGATTTAGAATGGTGGTCCGTATTTCTGGCTTGAACCCGGAGATTCTGAGCCAGGCATGTCGTCTCAGCATGACACTAGTGTTAACAGCTCTGGCCGCGGTGTCTGCTGCGTCCAGTGCACATTTGATAGAAGCATTTGATATGAGCTTCCCTTCTTGGATGAGCATCTCAGCTGCATCTTTGTATTCATCTGGCAGGTGCTGTAACAGGGTCACAAGTGTGTCGTAATGTGCCCTGTCATACCTGGCTAGAAGTGCCTGAGTGTTTGAAATGCGCCAGATATTGGCCGCCTGAGCTGCTACCCTTTTCCCTAATGCCTCAAACACCTTAGATTCCTTATCTGGGGGCGGAGCACCACCCGTTGTTTGTGAATTAGCCCTCTTCCGGGCATTAGAAACCACAAGAGAGTCTAATGGCAACTGTCCCTTAATGTAAGTAGGGTCTCCAGGCGCCGTTTGTACTTCTTTTCAATTCTGGGGTTTATCACCCTGGCTCTTGTAGGCTCCTTAAAGATTTCCCCAGCATGCTTCAAGACACCCTTTAACATAGGCAGAGTCTTGACAGTCCTCTCTGAGATGGAAAAGGTGTCAAAAAGAAAGTCCACTTCAATGGGGTCAGCATGGAGCTGGACGTCATGATTCTTAGCTGCCCTTTCAATGAGGGCATTAAACGCTGCCGAATCCTCAGTAGGCGACGTTTTCACAGCATACCCTTGAGTGTCTGGGGTAGAGTGAGGATCACCTGGGTCAGCAGCAGCAGCAGCCCAGGGTTCATTGGTATCATCTGGATCAGTGTATACAGGATAGCTGTATACATCATTATCACCTTCCCCAGTGTCCACATCTGAATAAGTGGGTGAGACATCATGGCCACGTGGAGATACCGGTTCTACAAGAACAGGTGTCGAAGTAGAATCCTTTTTCTTCTTCAGTGGAATTTTATAGGACTCCATTGGCTGTTCCGGGGCGATTTTCCGCTTATAAAGAGAAAGTCTGCCTGTCTCGGCATCGATAAACTGTTCCTGTTGCTCTTCCAATGAGGATTGTCGATGCTTTATGGCCAGGACCACCGTTGTTGACTTCGGCACCGAGGACACCTTCTCGGGCACGTCGGTGGCCATTTAAGGGGCGAAAGCCTTCGGCACCACTTTCGGCGGCAGCGTGAAGTGGATGGGTGTCGACGTCTTTTGAGGTTTATCGGCAGGCTTCGAAGGTGGAGGATCTTTAGGCCCGATACTTGAGGCCTTGTCCTTGATGCGCTTTAGGGAGTCTGCCACCTGCTTCGAGAATGAGGCAGACGGCTGCGTCAACTCGACGGAATCCTTCGAGGCACCACCAGGCGTGGACTCGTGGGTCGGTCCGCTCTTGGCCTTGTCTTGTCGACGCGGAGGCTCGAGAACCTTCGGATCACCGAGTCCTTTGTCGGTGTCGACTGTCTTCAGCGCCGATTTGTTCGGGTCGACTGCCCTGACCTTTGCTTTAAGCGCGCTAGACTTCGTCTCGACGCCCTTGAGCTGTTTCTTCGGGTCGATAACGCTCTTCTGCTTCGTCGGTGCCGACAGGTCCGAGGACTCCGAGCCGGCCAAAGCAATACGCACTTTTGGTTTTGATGTAGGCAGCAGTGCTTTCACTTGCGTCGAGACCAGAGCTTTTACTTACGGTTTCGATTTAGCAGGTTGCGACTCCTTAGTAATGTCCGAAGCCGAGCCCGAGGGCGGGGCCGTAGAACTTATAGGAAGATTTTGGGTAAGGCCTAGTGGCGATCCCTCGACCTGAGCCTTATGAAGCGTTTCGACCCCAATGTCAGTTTGTGTGCTTAGCTCCTCGCTCAAGCTATCTTCCATGGCCTCAAAGGCCCCGTCGTCATCTCCTACCTCGTCGACGACTTCTTCCGCTTCGAGCATTTCAACATCCGCGTCGTAGTTGGAGTCGACCTCCGACGCGGGATTCGACAGGTTCTCATGAACCTCCCGGTCTGCTCCTTCATCATCCCCGGCATCGAAGATGTCCACAGGCGCCGGTGCAGTCTGCTGGGATTCCTTGCACGCAGCGCGTCGAGGCAGAAGAGTCTTCTTGGATCGAAAACGGGAACAAGCCATGCAGCTGGCTTCATCATGATCCGGCGACAGACACTTGTTGCACACCGGGTGGACGTCGATGTAGGGATACTTGGAGTTGCACACGGGACATCTCTTGAACGGGCTCCGTTCCATGATGGTTCGACGATAAGGCCTCTGGCGTCGACCGGGCCTTCAGCGAAGAAAAGCACGCGGCTCTCCTGGAAATCCGGCTCAGAACTGAGCTGGAAAGAATCGGGCACCGAACGCAAGACTATACCGACGAAAAACTAAAGGCCTTTTGGCCTTAAGAAAACTTTTATATTGATTCCGACTAGAGTAAACCAATATACATCCGAACCCAATGGCGGGAAAAAACAATCTGAGGATGGAGTCGATGCCCATGCGCACTGTAGTCCAGGGGAGGAGCCACCTATCTCGTGATACTTCGAAGACTCTTCCAGGACAACAATGTGCAATCATCCGGACCCAACACTAGGCGGCGATCTATGCACAGATATGAATGTTAGCAGCCCTACATGCCAAGAACAGATGCATACTGGTAAGTAGCATATTCGTTACTTGGGGTGATATTAGGGGTTTTAAGTACAAGGAATTTAAGTACAAGGACAGAGTCTACTCTGCTGATACAAGGAGACAGCCAAGTCTGCATCGAATCCTGGAATGAGGCAACCGGTTAGAAATCTGGTTTGCTGGGGTTCGGCTACTTCTCAGTGGTACAAGAAGCCGTGCCGGGGCATGAATCTCAGGCGCTGGGAGGGTGCTTCTTATGTCTCTATGCTAAGATGAACACAACCTGAAATAAATACTCTCCCTTCTTATGTCTGTCTTCTGTTCTCAGACATAAAGTGAATTGTACCTCTTTCTCATCCCGTCACCCCCATCTTTTTTCACTGCAGTGCACCTTTGGAGATTCAACAAGGATCGCTTCCTTCAAATGTGCAGAAGAAAGCAGGTGCTGCATATTTCACTCTTCTGGAAAGGTGGGGAACGCTGCGAGCTATATAAAGGTCCATGTGCCAAGCCTCTAGGGTGAAATGCAGCGCAGAAGCAGGTTTGGGAGCCAACTTGTGAATTATCACTCCTGGACCATAGACCCAACTTAAATGGATAGCAGCCATCTCTAGCAAAGGTGTCAGCTCTGGACTCAGCATTCAAGCGTCGTCTTAAGACAAGGTCACTTTTTGTTATAGTGGGTCTAGCACATGGAGCTAGATCAAGATTTCTGATGAGTTTTTCTCCTCCGTGGTTTCCAGCCACAAGACGAGGCCTGGGCCTGAGTGCTCAGTAATCTGCAGCCTATGGCTCCCAAAACACACAGCTGTCAATAAGTAATAAAAGTTTCTGCCTTCCTTCTGATAATCCTTCCTGGCCTTTTACAGCGACAGCCTCACTAGCACAGTCCTCACCTTTTCACCACAATGCTGTCACCTCATCTCCAGGGTGTTTTGCACGGCAGCACCATCTGCCATGTACAACAGTGGCAAAGCACAGATGCTACTGTACTTTCACCAGACCTCTTCAAAGAACACAAATCCTCTACTGCCCTATCACGTTAACCGTGGCCTTTGACCCTGTACAGCGCTCCATTGCCTTTCAGCTAGGATTGCACAATACAAAACACCACAGGCACACAGATATCCTTGCTGGAAAAACTTGCATCAAGACAAATATCAACCTCTGATCTGACCCATCGCTTCTCTAGACAGATGACAGAGATATTGGATTAGCTGCATTATTCAGGGCATACGAGTTATGTGCATAGATATTTTGCACATGTAGTATTTAATGCTAGGAGCACCTCTGAGGGCCTCACCCATTCTCCATTCCCTAGTCTATTTGGTTCATTCCAACTGATGTTTGCCAACATTCTAAATGAGGACAGTTGCGAAGACAAGGGATGCTTGGTTCTTCGCCATTTCTTCTTCATTTAATAAGTCCACATTGTAAGTTTACCTATGGCTTCACCATTACAAAATTGACAACTTCGACCTTTACCTCCCCATTCCAGTTTAACAACCTGAAATCCTCATTTTTGTGCCCAGAAGCCCAAGCAAGTTGTCGTCTGAAAATATAAATATTTGGTTTACAATTTTGCCACAGACTGAAGGGACATGCTGTGCCACACCCGAACACTTACCTCATGTCAATCACCTGACTGACAACCACAGTGGGCTGAGACGCTTTCCCCTCAGCAATCTCATACAAAAATAGCTTAAAATCACACACCACAGCCAGCGCTCTCTGCCACCCTTTCTTCACCCCAGTCGGCTTGGGAACCTGTAATACAACAATATCCAAATTGGATACAGATTAACTTTTATTTGAAGTAAGGAATAATAATTCGATGTGTAAACACAGCACAATTACTTTCTTTAGTGGTGATCCACAAAATGACCAACCCCTCTATGAAAATGATGCTAATCATAATCAAATATTTATCCATTAAATCACTTATTTGTCTTTAAAACTGCATTAACATATACTGCACTCAAATCACAATTGTTTTGCTTGGCCTGCATAGAACAAAACTTTTTAAGGCTTTGCCGAAGGTGAACATGGTATCAGTTCTGTGCAGGAAGCTGGGGCTGGAACTTTCTTAACACTTTGGCAAGAAAATATGTACAAAAAAAAAAGAAAAAGGCCAGAATGTGGAGGTAGCAGGTGACTGGTGAAATAATCATTTGGGGGGGAGGGTAAAGGGGGGGACTTAATTTCCGTGCTAAAGATGATTATACTGAGGGATTTGTTTGGCACCACATAGTGCATAAAACAAGCATGTATTCAACACCAGGCTTCGGTTCACAGTTTACACATTCCAGTGTCTATTACCGAGTGTGGGCGAAATCAAGCAGGAATAATAATTTTCAGGAATTCCTTAGAATAATATTCAGAATCAAAACTCCAGAACCAAGAAACAGATGGTGGCAATATGTTTTGGCTACTAAACCTGGAGCTAACAGACTCAGTGGTCAAGGCCTTTAATTCTACAAACTGACAAATAATTCAATTCAGCCGTAGTGTATGCACAGGCAGATTACTTACAAGGAACAGCCAACTGCAAGGGGCCGCATTAAAAATTGTATCTGAAAACTTTGGTCAGATGGAAGATACATATATCTGTATTTTCAATAGGGGTTTTCATCTCTTGGACTTAAAAGTGCCCAGTACATTCTATGAATGGAAATGTACTAGTTGCATGCATATTTGTTTTTAAAACATCTGTGACTAACATCCATGAAATGCATGTTCCAGTATTCTGACACTTATATCAAATCCACATTTCCGTGAAATACGAAAACTACATCACAATCAAAAAAGTGTTTCTTTTCAAACCTGTAGGACAAAAGCCATATTGATCAATGCTCGTCAATGCTGAAGTATTTGTGATTTCTATACAGAGTAAGTTCTGCACGGCACTACAAATATAGTATACCCCTACTCCATTCACAAAGTTATTGATTGAAAATGTATTTTGCTGTATGACACGATGCAAAGCAATTATCAAAAATTTAAAAGACGGTGTGGCTAGAAAGCTTCCCACATTCACAATACTTACTCTAACATGGCCTTCGTACGCTGTTCCTATGCCTTTCTGTGGATCAATGCCAAGCGGGCCCTTGGTTTGCTCCGGAGGGATTGGGCACACGGCTGGTGCTTTGTCCGCACAGGTCACGTGACAGGAGAAGCCACACACTTTACCCAGAAGAGAAAAAAGAAGAGGGTTCATACATCAGATTTCAGCGTACATTAAATCCTTTGTGACGTGACATGCAGTGAGTACCACTGGAAAGCCACAGCTGAACATATATCCAATAATAACAGTCAGGTTCACCTGTCACATTTTGTGCATAAAAAGTTGATGCATGCAGATTGTCCGCAAGAACAACCTTCGTGTCTATGGTTGTTAGTTTTCCTTCTCAGCTCCTCTCTCCTTTACCACTATCAGTACACGGATCCCACTACGGGAAAACAACATGACTTCTTTGTCAAACGGATCAGAAATGTAATATGAGGTCTCACACTGAAAGACCATAGTGCTCCTGGATCACTTACAAAGCTGTGAATGCACCAACCATAACAGTTTCAGGACTTGACTTCTAAAACATTGAACTGAATGGGCTAGGAGCCAGAGGACTTGAGATGGCAATGCTGATTCATGCGCATCACGTCCAACAATGCAGATTAGTATATTTATTTATCGTCCATGAGTTCATCTCTAGGTAACCACGCTGTTGCAAGTCCCCAAAACTGGAGAGCTCAGAAATACTGGTCAGAAAAGGACCATTAGAGAACACGACTATTCTCGGCCTGTGCCTAAGCACAGTCAGTCTAAATTTGTGAAGACCATAATAACTCACAGCTATGTAGCCATACGTTTCTGTAATCTCTCACCATTGTCTTTTGGTTTCTTAAAGGCAAAAAAAGAGTATTGATTCTTCTTTTACAAACTCGTACCACAAATCCGAGGCAGCTTCCAGCCAACAAGAGAGGGCACTGACAGGAGCTTGAGGGGCCTTGGACTTAACCTAAGTAACGTGCACCTACGAACACTTTCTTGCAGGTCAAGGTTCAGCTAGACCAATCTCAATGCCCTTCTTAGATTGTGAATCTTACTTTTTAGCATGAGGGTGCTTGCAGACATTAAAAGCATAGGAATGAACCTTGAAAGCTTTGAACCCCAACTTTCAATGAATGTCAAGTCACCTGTATTCACGCTGGACACCAACCTCATCCACAGAGAACACATTGCCCAAAATCACAAGGGTGGTCTGTACCAACTGTAGAAAAAGTGAAAACATTTCTTCCAGAAAGCGACTTCAGAACTGCTGCCTTCGTACACTCCCATCTAAATTATGGTAATGCTCTACTCCACGGCCTCCCAGACCCTACGATGGCACCCCTTAAGGTCATTCTATATGCAGTAGGACATCTCACCCACGGCTTCAGGAAAAATCACCACATCACTCCAAGACTGAAGGAAGTCCATTGGCCCCCTATGCTGTCCCACACCATCTTCAAAACCTGTTACATCATTTACAAAGCCATCATGACCAGTACTCGGCTTATCTTACAGGCCCATCTCTGATGGTTTCTGTCAAACCTACAGCCAGGACAACATCAGACTCCAGTCAAATAAGAGAAAATAAGAAAAAAAACGAGACAGCAGTGTTTTTCCATTAATGCACCCAAGATCTAGAACAACACACCCTGTATCCATCAGGTCTGCACAAACGCTGATCCAATGTAGGAAAGAGGTGAAGGAGCTGAAGACTCTCCTCTTTAATGAACCCTACATCACAATGCATTGGTGCAAACAGCTAACCAGCTTGTGGATGTTGGCATTGGGTGTAATGGAGTTTTGGGTGTGCTGTTTGCCAGATCTTTCCTAAATTTCTATGACTATTCACAGGACTAGAGTACCACTTTTCTTCTCCTCCCCCTCAGTGCCTTTCTGATACATGGTACGAGTAGAACCCAAGGCGAGGTCAGAGTGGCATGGTACCACATCAGGTACTGTCATTGCGGGGAAAGAAAGGAAAATCTGGGGAAGACAGCGGAAAAACCCACAGACAGGACAATGTTCCTCTCAGCGACCCACAATAGCCAACCAAACCCTCAATCCACCACTCATTTCCATCACACTGTGCCCCCATTGAATCAGCCACACCGTCAAACTGTGACTATGACCACAGCCAAGTCTTTCATCATTCAGCTTTGTGGGTTAGGTCACTATGTGGATTTCAGTGCCTTCTAAACCTTCACAATTTGGTGACCTGAGTTCATCAACAGCTTGGGAGTAGGGTTGGAAAGTTCAAAATAGTTCGAAGTGATGCAATATGAAACACCTTGTTTACTGTCATAGTGAGTTTATTAGTGAAGGTATTCTCAAAGATCCTGGGACTTTGGTATCATTGTATACCTTTGGGACATTTCTAACCAGCATCATATTTTGATTCGGAAACGTGAAACCATGACCAACATGTAACCAATGCTGCAATATCTATTTTGGAAATGTGTGTACGAGGTGTGCCCAGGCCTATTAGTTCAGGATGTTATACTCAAAATAATCCACACACTACACTATTCAAGGTCAAGCCTAGTCAAGCAAAACATTACACATAATTTTCAAGCATCACCTCAACCTCTTCCTTCCACTTGCCCCAAGCAAATTCCTCGCTGGGCTGGGAAACGAGTTCAAAATATTTTAAATTACTGCATTTAAAAAATAAATAAAACTCACATCAGTTTGTCAAAGCTGGTTAGAGACATGCACTAAATTTGGACTGTCTATTTTGAGAGGTTCAGCTGTCTGGTCGCGTTGGAAAGCCTGAGTCAACAATGTGTGTGTTTATAGATCTGTGCACTGACTTTCTCGAAATACACTGAGAATGATGTGACAGAGTTTGCCAATAAGAGAGTAATAGAACTCTGCAACAAACAGGAATCCACTTACGGTATGAAATTCTTGTTTATAAAAAGTCAAAAATATACAAAAGGAGGTCGCTCTGTGTCTAAATTGTAAAAAAATATATATCTCTGACTACTGTGCTGGACTCTGATGGGAACCAGCCGGGTTGCTTGTTCAGAAGGGGAAGTTGGAAGAGGAAATCAAATCATTATCAGCTTTTATTTCATAAGTATAAATATAGGTTTCCGCTGCCCTGCGGAAGGGGCGTACAGCTTACAGGCTGAGATAAGCAATGCTCGCCTGGAGAACACCAGCACTGGGCTGTGATGAACTGCTCTAAACGTTGGCACAAAGAAAGACAGTGAAACCTACAAAAATAACACCACTGTTTCCAGTCCTTGGATTGTAGGGTGTTATTCTAGTCCATATTGTTGAATTTGCCTACGGTGTGGTAGGATTTCCTCTGTAATGAACATTTGCTGGCGTGCTCCAGTGTTCTTAAGCATGCATCCGCTACATTTCCCTCTTGAAAAAGGCATTTAAATTGTGGGAATGCAGCGGTGTCCAAAGTTTGAAAACCACCTTTATATTTGCTCAAAAAAAAAAGTTACTTATCTGGAAAAACATCTACTTTCCTGAAACTATACTTATCTTAAACAATATCTACTTTCCTGAAACTATAGTCAGTGACCTAAAACCTGCAGGTGTTTGTATTTTCCTTTCTATATTCCTTTTTTGGGTGGGACAATCCTGCAGCAATTGTTACTGTCAGAGTGTAAAACATAACCCCTCTCTCCTTTCACAACATCTGCCCCTGGTCGCACAAACAGAGAAAAACAATAGTATTTTACCACAAAACGGAGACACGGACGCATGGGCCCTTGGCGGGAGGTTGAATTATTATTGTACTCATAAATAAGGCAACACTGAAAGGGGGTGCCTTATGACGCGCTCTGCCTCACATGGCAATTATAACACCTGTGCCCTAATTAAAAAATAATGTAAATAGAATTACATGGCAGTACCAGAGCAGCACTGTCTCTGGGTGGACTGCATCAGAGAAATGGCTTGTGTGGTTTTGCTGGAATTGTTTTTCACTTGCTTTTGACTTCATTTTATTCATTTTATTTTATTTATTTGTTTTTCAAATGCGTTTTTCACTGTATTTAACTTTGTACGTTTTTATTTTAATTTCTATGTACAATACTGTCTTTCATATGTGTTCGTATGTAGGATGTTATTACATAATTTTTCTCTTTTTCAAATAAAATAAATGTTTAACATAAAAAAATACTGAGTAAAAAATCCAAGAATTGAAGCCCCATTGTTCGTTTAAAGGGGCACGGAGGTGTATGATGCTTAGGAAGGGATGTCCTCCCAGTAATGTGAGGGCACATCACTGTCAGCCTTGTTCGTGGTCCACTAAAGCTCTCTGGAGCAGAAGAAAGCGGGCATTTTTGTGCTAGAAACAGTTTTTTTTAATTACAGGAATAACCAAATAAACTACTATGTGGATTTGGCACATCTTTTAAGCGTTAGGCAGCAATCCGTATACAAAAATAAAAATTTCTGAAGCACAAAAATTTATAAACAAGGGTCTTCGTCACATCTGACATTAAACCTTAAAATCTGTACAGCTATGAAAAATACTTCCCTTAAATAAAAATAAGTGCATGTTTCAAATAAAGTTGGATCCCCTGAGAAATGCTCAATACCAATAAACAATTTGTTAGCCATATGGATATGATGTAATTCCGAGGTACCTGGTTATGACATGCATGCACTTTAGTTGGCAATAGTCTGTTTGAGTCTGAGATTGTATTGGGAGATTCTGGTTTTGTTACATTTCAATGTAAACATTATTTAGAATATATAGCACTTTTTTATGATTCCAGAAATGGAAGCATAAACTGTACACACAGAGCCTTTCCCCGTTGTCATGTATTGGGGCACTGCATACGCCACACAGATCTTACACTATTTTATAATATGCAAACCCTACTTCACAGTGTTCTACAGAGAAGAGCTACACCAAGTGCCTAGGAAGATCAAGGATAATAGAACTGATTTATTTAAATAGCATGGAGGAAATGTGTATGGGAAGTAAAATGAGAAAGAAAAAGAAAGACGGACTACAGAAACGGCAGAAAGTAAGCAGAAGAGAAAGAAGAAGGAATCAATAAATGAAAGCCTGTGAACAAAGGCAGCCAAAGGAACAATTTTCTTTGTGGATGTTTACATTGTGTTTGTGAAGAATGCAGTCACTCACTGGTTTTACCAGGTGCCCTACGTAGTATGCGGGGTGGGTGAAACAAAAATGTGACTTACACGGTAGCAGACCGATATGTTAACAGGGTTGCCTGAAAGCCCTATAACGCAGTATATTATATATGTATTTTTGCAAAAACCTGAAGTTATTGGCTAACGACAGATCTAATGTGTGAGGAGGTCTTTATAAATATATATATATATATATATATATATATATATATATATATATATATATATATATATATATATATATATATATATAAGAATTAGCTCTATGGAGCATCACTTGCCTTCCTTCACTTCCTTCACTCTTGCTTCCACTCAGTATGCATGCAGAACAGATCACAGTGATTGACCTTACCTTCACAAGTGCATCCTTGCCGTATCAAACCAACCATAAGAGACGTGCACTGATTACATTTCGTTGGTGTATTAAATGATTTCACTGTAAACTGGTGTGCTTTGGGCTGCAAAACAAAAGAAATATCTTGCTTGTAGTGCACATTTTCTCCAGTACTGCTTCTCTCTGTAGCCTACAATCTACAAAGTACACGGGTTATCTTAAATACCAAAAATACTGACATAAAGGCAACATTGAGTAATTAAAGAGCAACAATTTGATTATTTTCTTGGATCCCTCGAATAAGGATCACTGAAAGACTCAAATGTAGTGAACGTAGAGGTTGAATCTGTGAGTAATTAGTAGCTGGATCTTGAGGATCATGAGAAAGAAGCAAAGTAACTCTGAATAAGACTTTGCCCAGCGGGTTAGTTGCATATAATTGTGTGCAGAAGAACCATAGGCTAATTTATTGGACCAGACATTTTTGTTTTAACCAGGGTCACAGTGGCTTTTGAAAGACTGGTCTCTTTGTGAAGTGGTACAAACGAGCTAGGAAGTGATGCAATGATAACTCAAATGTTCAAAGTAATAGCCCAGTGAGCAAACAGAAAATTTAGGTCTTGAGTAGTCAAGTGCACCGGCGCGAGTGTAAATAAGGATACACCTATGCTCCAAAAGTCTCACTGGGTACTAATGAAAGAGTTGGCACCAACAGGTCACTATGCTACAAGCAAGCTCATTTTGAAATTTACGTGACTCTCGCAGTATTATGAAAAAAGGGAGAGCTTCTTATACAAGCCACTCGACGATAGACTAACACGAAGCACATGAATATACTTTGCAAAAACAGTTTTGAGTATAGCGGTGACCTATCAACCTCCTACTGTACTCTACTGTACTACTAATCCACAGTTTCCAAAACCACTGTACGTTTCAGAAGACATCAAGATTATGGCAGCTCAGTACAAAACATGCCCTTGTACAATTTGCTCCACCATGCTTTTAAATCAACCTCCAGCTTAATTTACTGTTCGCTTAGTTCATAACATCACCCTCTAAACTCGATTCTGCTCCCCCACTTCCAAACTACACACAGACTCGCTACCCCAAACGTTCTGGAACCACAGTCAGATTATTTGGCATGTTAGACTACATATACTAGAATTTTCTCCCTCCTCACTTGAGGGGAGCTACTCAACACCCAATTTCTAAGTAGCCCACAAACACTACTCCCACTCTCTGCACTAAAACTGGAGGCAAAATGACCTAGGCCGCACTGATATACAAAAAGTTATATTAACTAATATGTATTGGTTGCCCTGCTTGTTCTGCATACCCCTCTGTTTTTCCCTGAAATCATAGAATATGTCAAAAACTTCACTGTAAGTGATTTCCTAGCAATATCATACTCTGGGAATACAGCAAACGATTAGGAAGCCAAGAAACCCAAATACAAGATCTATGCTTTGGAGAGGTACTCCTGTATGCTTGAGGGCAACCAAGTCATGTGAGACGAAAGGGTGGTAAAGGTGGAAAGGACATAAATACCCCGAGACCTTGAAATCGAAAGGGCACAATACCCTTGACTCTTACATCACAGTAAAGTGTTGTTATCAATTGGAACTCGACGAGGATATCATGGAAACGGGATTTTGAAAATGTGTAGTAGGTCAAAGTCTCTATTCTCTGAATTTGATTAAAAAGCACGGATATAGCTGTATTGATATGAGTGAGAATCAGTGACACATATCCTATGCCTCTGCAAGAGCTCGGTCCAAGAGCGTTAATGGCTTTTGAGAAAAATATTCCATCTATTGGGATTCTGCACAATCTTAATTTTCCAAGGTAGTCCAGAACAGGCATCGGACCTTGAGCACCAGGGGTACCTAACTCATCTTGCCTCAAATATAAGAGCAAATACATTCTCTTGAATTATTAGCTACTCAAAA
Source organism: Lissotriton vulgaris (assembly GCF_964263255.1). Lineage (NCBI taxonomy): Eukaryota > Metazoa > Chordata > Amphibia > Caudata > Salamandridae > Lissotriton > Lissotriton vulgaris. The sequence goes on along the minus strand of NC_141694.1, from coordinate 1,754,559,844 downwards.
ATCGAAACACCTCGAATTTAGTAAATGGAGTCCAGCAACAAGACAAATGTGGGTTGGAATTTATTCCCCCCTCCTCGATAGTGAGTCAATTTACTTTATTCGATGCTTACAATATAAGATCATAAAAGTACAGTAAAAAACATCTATACATAATACACATATGCATAAAAAGATAACAAAGATAAAAGCATCATAACAAACACCATTAGGGAACAGTTAGTAAAAGCCAACTGATGGGAACAATTTAGAATTCCTTTTTGTGTATAGTGCAATTTCCTAATTCTTCGTGATTGGATTAAAAAGGACACCACAGAATAACAGACCATAGGATTAGGCAACGAATGTAGAAAATACTTTGCGACACGACATTGTTTAAAATCATATTTACGCATCAATGGCAAAATAAATCTTTTACGTGGTTCTGCATCCAATTTGCAAAAAAAGAAAACATGTAGATTTGATTGTGCAGAAACACCATTGCAAGGACACAGTGACAATTCATTTATGGAGTAAATTCCATCAGGATGGTCCAACAAGCATGAAATAAAATTCAAACGAAATCTAATTAGAAAAAATCTGTGACGTGAATTTTTCACAGTATAAGATGTTGGCCCTTCCTGTACCAATGGACTTTCTAAATATGCTTTGACTGATACTTTTGTACAGTTTGCTTTCAGTCTTGTGTCAGCCCTTAATTTGAGGAAACTGTATTTTATCTCTCTTTTCGGAAAATTCACACAGGCGCTAGGGATAGCGAATGGACATTCTAATCCTAAAGATGAAAAAGTAGATCTAATATAGGAAATCCACGGAATCTTGTGGACATTTTCCAGGGATAGGCAGTCTTCAATTAACTTTTGTGCGCAATGAATAGATTCCCCTTTCCATATGGAATGCCACAACATTATAGGAGCCAAAGCAATTGTGGCGGTCACATAAGCGACATCCAATTCTGCATGAGCAATGAGACTGGAGCAACTTGTGGGGAGGCCTCACTAATATCAGGTGGTCCAAAATAGTCAATGTAAGGGTTACTTTTTACAATAGGATCTATTGCTTTGGCCTATAACACAAAACAATTATTTGGTGTTTTATTTAGGAATGTATTCATTTTTATTTGGTCACCCTATAACTAACAATAGTTAGCACACAATTGTAAATACAGATAAAGTCAAAGGAAAGAGGGGATATAACTAGTTTTGGTGTAATTGAAATGAGTGAACTTTTAGATCCTGTCTTAACATGAGCAAACTTTTGGTCCCAGAGAATGCTGGAAGAATGTTTCTGAAAAGAGCTTGGTTCCAGAAATGAGTAATTTAGGCAGAAATGGAGCTGGTGCATTGACAACTGAGAAAATTATATTATTTTGGCTTGTAAGCAGAGCATTAGCTTTTTCGTTTTGATAAGATAATGCACTTGATTCTTTTGGTGGTTCCCAGATTCAAACGCATCAGTGGGACTCGGTTCTCCTTTCTGGGTCCGAGGCTCTGGAACTCTCTGCCCATTTCATTGAGGCGGTTTACATGCGGTTCATAATACAGCTCAAAACATGACTGTTTACTTTAGCTTATAACTACTGGCTCCCTTGTCTGGAAAGTCTCTGTTCAGAACCTCAGCGCCAAGAAACCTGTTGGTGTACATGCGCTTACACAAACACCCAAGTAACAAGATGACGTAATTTTTTTTGTAATAATGTCTTCAAGAGCAATAGGGTTATGCTTTCTGATAAGGCACACACATGGATATCTCATGTAGTTTTCATTTGATGACTGGCCATGATATACTGTCGAGGCATGCACACACTGAAACTTGATGCCTGTGTGAAGACTATCTGTCCTGGCACCTATGTAGTGGCTTAGCAGCTACATCGGATCTAGATCTACATTTAGAGACTACAGTTTTCTCAGTTCTAAATCACACCAATGCCCTATGAGATAAAGGTTTTTTAGGGTCAATCTTGAAGTCTAAACAGGAGTTCTCTTCCTCTTCAAGGCTTAAAATGCTATAAGACTGTAAAACTCAAAGATCAAGGCCACATCCACAGAGGGGAAAAACTTTGCAACAGCATTTTTCTCTACTTCTTTAATCTTTCACAGGGTCCATGAGAAGGATCCATATGTACTCAAGAAATACAAGTGAAAAAAGACTTTCACACAAGTATTAACTTGGGAAAGATGCATGAAGAAAATTGAAATTGACTGTATCGAGAATAAAAGTGGGAAATATTAAGAAGCAGGATACATCCTACATAAACCAATAAATGCATTAGTGCATATGCACCATTTAACACAATGCATGCATCACCTTTGCAAGGATATTTCCGTTCAAGGCAATGTGTTATGTTGCTATACAACTACGCAAGAATGGAGTTATGGGACCACGTTTTCTGCTTATGGGGGCAATCTGGTAGACATTGCTGGTGCCAAATAAGGTAATCAGCCTTCTTTTACCTTGCCAATGAACACATTCCGAAGACACATGGCCACAATACATTCTAGCTCACTGATGTTTCTCAAATAGAATAAACATAAGTTACTTACCTATAAACTGTGGTTCTCCAATATTGGTATCTTTCACAGATTCACATGCTTGAATCATTCCCCATCTTCGTAGTGGGTGTCCCAGGGTACATTAAAAGCAGTAAGTAAGGACTTTAAATTGAAGTTAATAAGAAATACATTCACGTTAACATCTCGTCCTAGTCATTAGGAATGGTCCAAATTCCAGCCAATAAGGCAACAGCCTCCTCTAGAACCCTCACCATGGAGGCACCAGACTCTCAGATTTCCAAGCACAAGTGAAGTTCCAGTGTATATAAATAACTATGTCAGCCCCTCTATGGGGAGGAGAGCGGGTCTCTCATGTGAATCTATGAAAGATACCACTATTGGAGAACCACAGTTTACAGGGAAGTAACTTATTTTCGACTACAGTATTGGGGTATCTTTCATAGATTCACATGCTGAATCCGAATAGATAGCAGCAGTAGTATTGTAGGCATGTATGCTGATAAAAGACAAGCAGCAAAAACATACATAATCTTGTACATAGTAAAATGCATCACAAATATATATTTGCATTCAGATAGCACATATCCAGTGGCACGCCACATTAATGATGAACATGGTGGCAACCTCAGTATGTTACAATATTTTGTTATTGACAATGTGCCCCTTAGTAAACAAGGTGGTGATCGCGAGAAAAGGCTGCGACAATTGGAGACTAAATACATCCTTAAACTCAACTGTAAGACACCTAATGGGTTAAATATTTGTGAGGATATTCACCATTTCTTGTAGGACCATTGTCCTTGACTCCATCAATTCTGTTGTACCTTTTAAGACCTCAGGTATTTCGCAACATACTGCAGTAGGTCCTTGTACACCTTATATGTATATAATTTTTGCATATATGGTAAGATTAACCATAGTTTTTCTGATGCCCGATCTATTTTCTGATGCCTGACTTTTTCTTAAATTTTATTAGTTGGAAACAAGTTTATAAGTGTATTTCTTATGACACTAATAATATAATCAATTTGTCTGCCCATATTGTTAGCTTTTGTCCGAATTTGAAATCCTCCGCTCTAAGAAGATTTATTTAGTTTTTCAATGGATTGATAGATATTCGCCCTAGAAAAAATGACCATTTATAAGTTAATGGGTGACATCTGCAGTCCTTAAAAAAGACTTAATTCATGCCGATCCCTCTCAACCAGTTTAACTTAGTGTCTGTTAAACACTAACTGGTTTAGTATGATGACCACAAGAATTTTTTTTTTACTACATGAAACTTTATTTGCACCGTAGAATCACTTTGCACTTATTGTTTTTTATTGCTGCGAACATAGTGTGGAGTCATAGGCGTTTTCAACCGATAATTACTTTGTATGGTCTGTTTAGATAAATTCGGCCTTAAGCCGCAACAGGTTCTTCAATATATGATCAAATGCTTTGGTTAGGTATTTATATTTATGCATTCACGCATTGAATTTGTGATCAATGTTATATATCCAGATTTCATCTCAAAGCGTCAAGGAATTAAATTGTTTAACCACAAGTTCACAATCTAATGGTATCAGTACCAATAATTTCTCTACATATGATTAAATCTTTTGGTAGAGTATCAATATTTGGGCATTTATGCATTGAAGCTGTTGATTAAGGTTGAATACCCACAACTGACATCCTAGCATTAAGGATTTTGAATAGGTTGACCTTATAATTATAGTTTAATTGTATTGGTACAAAGAATCACACTTGACTCCATTGATTTGACAAAAGCTGTTGTTTTCCAAATTTTTACAAATGTATTGGGACCGGTAATATTTTAAATTAACTGAAAGATATAATCAGTCAACAGGATGTAATGTTGAATGTAAATGCATTTGAGCTGGTATTATATTTTGGAAAACAGATTTGTAGTTTATATCGCAGTATGTTTTCACTGTCTACCATTTGTGTAGTTCAAACAATCACATGAGCACAGTCACCAATGTATTTAAATTCAGTTGTTTGAGCAACTGGGTTATGTGAGCAAGGCTACACGTTAGCCGAAACGCGTCATCCTGCCCGACATCTCGCACTATTTATAATAAATAAAGTCACTGCAGTCAGCAGTGTAAGCTGATTTTGGAGTCCGTGTCTTTCTCCGTTTGGTGGTTTCAGGCGCCGGAGCGGTAATTGGATATATATATATATATATATATATATATATATATATATATATATATATATATAAACACACACATATATCTATAGGCATTCTCCTGCATATATGTATATAAATATAATAGTGTACATACTGATGAAGCGATAAAACAAACTTAAGTCAGTTATCAACCAAATAAAAGGAATAGTCAAAACATATGGGAAGGAGAGAGGCTTAACTTATTGAAAAGACATGAGGAACCGCTGCTATATAGGCACACCGGCAAAATGGGCTGTCGAAGAGGAACCAGCTCTTGTAGAGTGAGCTTTCAATGTTGAAGATAGTGGTTTGCCTGTTTGTTGATGGCATAACTGTATAGCTGCTGAAATCCAACGTGCTACAGTCTGTTTAGTAACAGGATATCCCTTCCTGATGTTCCCATATGCCACAAACAGCTGGTCAATTTTTCTGCAAATAGAATTCGATACATCTCTTGAGATCCAAGGAGTGCAAAGATCTTTCTTCTGGTGTTTGCGGATTTGGGAAAAAAAATCTTTAATATGACTGGTTCATTTAAAAGAAAATCTGATGGGAACTTAGGGATGAAGGTAGGATTGGTACGAAGTATAAGCCTTTTAGAAATCGTTTCATAATTCTTGATGAGCAAAAAACTTTAATAGACGAATGGAAGAGACCATACTTAGCCAGCTGTAGGAAAAAAGGAAGTAACTGCTCTTGAGGAGACTGGATATGATGTGCCTTCGGAGTTTGCACACCAACGGCAGAATCTTTTCCATTTAGGCTTGTAAGTTTTAAAAAGGGACTGAGCTTTAGCATTAGCAAGGACCTCCCGACAGTTAGCAGAGATCACTCGATCGGCGAACCCATAGCGTTCAGGAGCCAAGTCGACAATCAAAAAGATGTTGGGTAGCTGAGACTTTGGAACGTTGATGAACAGCCCCTAGGACTGAAAAACGCGCCGGCATTTCTGAGTATGACTGTTTGTCTCTGTAAAGGATTTTATTTTCTTATTTTCATGAGACAATCGTCCAGCTAAGGGAAAATCTGAATCCCTGCTTGACGTAGATGGCCCGCCACCGGTGCTAGAATCTTGATGAACACTTGAGGAGCCGAACGAAGGCTAAATGGTAGAACCCAGAACTGGTAGTCCATGCCAGCCACTCTGAAGCATAACAATAACCTGTGCTTGTGGGGAATGGGGATATGAAAATAGTAGTCTTGGAGGTCTAAGGTAGTGATTTGATCATCTTGATTCCCTAACTGAAGCACCTTCTGAAGAGAGAACATATGAAAGGTCTGTTTTTCAAGAATTTATTGAGGCAACATAGGTCCAAGATGGGGCGCCATTCCCCCGATTTCTTTCTTCTGAGGAAAAATCTTGAATAAAATCCTATTCCTCGCTGTGTGCCTGGTACCACTTTGATTGCTCCCTTGTGCCACATGACCTTTATCTGAGATAGTAATTCCGTTAGATGAGAAGGCGGAGGACCATGGGGTGGACAATTTGGAGGGATTTTCTGAAATTCAAACGTGTTGGAAACTATATCTAAGACAATCTGTCTGTTGTTATCGTAGACCATTTGGGGCGGAATCAGGAAATCTTTCCACCAATTTCGCAAGACCTGGTGGGGATTGTGGCCGGCACTGGGTGTTTGTCACTGTTTCTTGGTGGCCTCTCTGCCTCTGAAGGCTCTCTCAAAGTTTTATGAGAGAAATATCTGCAGATATTACAGTCTCTCACCTGGTGATCAGGGTGAAGGCAGTAAATACACTTCTTGTGGTGATCATACAGGTGCAGTCTGAGCCTCTCCCAGGAGTCACAATGCATAAACAGAGACCTTTTTGTAGAAGACATGCTAATCTGAAGAAGAAAATTGTTCAGTAGGCAAAAACTTCAATGTTAAAGTTATTGCTTACTGCTTTTCATATACCGTGGGAATCCCTATTCGACGACAGGGAATTCAAGCATGTGAATCTATGAAAGATGCCCCAATACTGGAGAAACTATATTTTATCATCCATTAACTATTTAATTATTTGTTTTTAAAAGCACAAAATATTCAGGAGTTGATATGGAGCTTTATCAGAGAATGTTTCAATGGTATAGGATCATAAAGAACAATGGAAGGTACAAATAGGGAACAAACTTTGCAGAGAGGGATCAATAGAAAGCTGACCCATTGTAAGTAAAATATGATATATATTGAAGCATTCTCTAAACTGAAAAATAGTAATTCTGCCTGTACGAGCTACCAGTTCGCACTACCTAAGTGGCAGTAATTCCCCATCATCTCTTTGTGCCTAGGTTCATATGGACATGCAACTCTGAAGCATGCAAACTTTTCCAATTGCCATATTCATGTAAATTGAACTGGGATATAATCTGTGCTCAACCAAGAACTGCTTACGCATAGATAGAGCTTTCCTTTGAGCTTTGTGCTTAGGTGTAAAACCTTGACGAAAGAGAATGATAGCAATTTAGTAAAAAACTATAAGATTGTGATATGGTTTTAACACACTGAAGAAAGTATATGATACCAACTTAGTAAAAAAAAAAAAACACTTGAACAACTGGATAGCTGGTAAGACAATTCCTTCAAAACCCAATTACCTTTGGCGTGGAGGCACCTGAACTGATGTACGACACTCTCATTGTTGGTGTCTGAATGGATCGGGGAGGGCGGTCCGTGATCTGCAACATGGCGAGAAGAGCAAGTTATTGAATATCATTCTATGGTGATGGGATATTTGAAGCAATCTATTCAAAAAGAGAGAAAATCAAAGACGTTTCTTTGCCCAATGTGACTTCCAAGCTCTGAACCAAGAGTAAGGTTAAGCTAACGGTGAGAGCAAGATGGCTCAGATGCCCTCCTGATCTGCAGGTGACAAGTGTGGCAGGAATCCTATATCTTAACAAATTATTATTATTCAGTTTGTCACAAGCCGATTTGAATGCCACTGTGCGCTTCTTATACAACACTGTTACACATGTCAAGCTTACAAAATACTCATTTGGTAGCAATAGAAAATAGAAATCCTTCAAGTACTGAGTATACTTTTCTGTATGCTCAAGTATGCTCTTGTGCAACAATGTAAATGGACATTCTATTTCAGCAGCAAACAAAGTGAAATTAACTTTAGTTCACAATGACAATGACTGAATTAGTACAAGTACTTTACAATACACATACGTTAGATTTGCTAAGCGAAATGTTTCAGTATCAATACATTGAGAATATAAACAAAAATCACCTTTGTCCAAACAAACATTAAGATTGTGGCTGAAAACAATTCCTCATCTTCCAGCAAATTTTAAGGCGCTAACTTGCAAGTTTGGAAATAGAGCAAATTTCTCCACCTTGCATATTAGGAGACAACAACGTTTACTACTTCCACTGGTGTACTCATTTAAGCATGGACATGCGTTCTTCAGAGACAGTTGTTCAGAATCTCCAAGGCGGACTACTTTGTTGATTCTAGAAATTCACAGACATTACAAGGCGGACATACATTTCTACTTCCGAACTCAGCTAACCAGGGATTCAGACCCCTGTACTTTTTAAGTGTGGCAACAGGGAAATGCTAAAATGGTCACTGGTATCTAAAAATATTAAACAGCAGACCAGTTCCCGGTGCACCATTTAAATGACCGGGAAAAGAATGGAATCCAACACAATGTACCCAATTCAGAAAGGTAATCATAGATCTACACTCGTACAAAAACTATTTCCTCAAAGTGGCAGATTTAGAGTTTCCACTTATTCACAAAACCCAGCAAAGGTATGCCTGAAAAACTTTAGCAGTGACAGATTTAATGAGAGATGCATCAAGGGCTACTTAAGCTTTTTACTTAATGAATTGGGGCGAGGCACAGACTCAGAGATTCTCTTGGACAGAGTTTAGTAGGTGAAGCATTCACCAGCATCTTGTTAACTACTGGTGCAGAATGGGGCTGCAGCCATAGATTTGTAACCATATAAGTCACTTCTGGTGGAAGGAGACGATTTACCACTGAGCATTTTTATGAGATAAGAAGAGAGTCAGTACCCTCATGACTGTGGAAGTTCAGCTGCCAGTGTTTTTAGTGAAGAGATTCCTTTTCCACCAGTCAGTGTTTTTAGTGAAGAGATTCCCCCTTCCCACCTGAGCCATCAAGACCCAACTGAATAAAAAATAAATCCCCCTTTCCCTTTAAACGATGAGTTTAGCTGCTTAGTCTTGTACTATAGCTAAGCACCCTCATTCTAATCTTGTGATGAATCTCGGTGTACGGCTCCAGCAAGGGAGCCTCTTCCTGGATTCTGTCCCCATGCAACCAAGGATGCAAAAAAGAAGCTACTGCTGTGGTAGATACCGGAAAGACACTGCCTAGTTCTTCAAGTAAGTCAGTATGTCGTGCAGAGGGCACCATGCAACTGGTGCTGGGACATCATTGATATTAAAAATGACTGTAAATGTAACCCTTTCTTATTTTTATTTAATTCAAAACATATTCAAATATTTTCTCTACATTTACTGCTGGGATGGATCAGTAAATAAAAAAATATGAAAATGAAGTACCGAAAAGTGCTTTTATTTATAAAGCGAAAGGGCTGACAGCAAGTTGTTGTCTGACCCGCCAAAAAAGCTAAAATTTTTAATTTTAATTTAATTTAATTTAATTTAATTAAAAGACGAGTGGGTCGGAGTAGTGATGGCATGAAGGTCCATTGTAATGGCATGGGCCTATCAAGAACAAGCTTAATCTTCTATACACTGTAAGGGTCCATATACCTACAGAATAAAGCTGTCCTGATAGTCCATTTGTTCTTGATCCGGTAATGGAAGTTGTTCAGATGTAGTCTAAATTAATCCTATTTCACTCTTTACTCTGCACACATTTTTTTTATTTATTTATTTATTTATTTTATCATTATTAAAGCTTTTCGCCTAGTTGAATATTTTGCTTCACACGAGAATAACATGCTTGCTTATAATATCAGCCTTGCTTGGTAAGCTATGTCTGTACAGTGAGTGCCGAGGCCTTCAAGGTTATTTCAAAACAGCGCTTGTTGTTTGGTTTGATCAGCGCACTGAGTAGACATAATATATATGCAGCTGTGGCCAACTTTGGGTTTTAGGCTCGATTAATAATGCACTACACAGAGCATGAGTTACACACTTGATGAATATCCGCATGCAGAGAGCTGGTGCAGGAGATGATGTGATCCATTTCTGCTGAACCCAAAGGTATGGGCCCGCCCTTCTAAACCCAAAGAGACCTTCTGCAGATATAATATAATATACTAGCTAGGGAGGTTAAACTGAGGTTCTATCTAGAACTTTTCCCATTAGCATTTTAACATACTTTCACCCATTGTATTTTATGGAATAGTAACCATGCTGTTAACCTTGTTCCTTATAATATGTTTGCTTGTATTAGCGAAGATACTGCGCTTGAGAACACTGTATTAGAAATAAACATTTCAAACTTGCACGTGTCCTCATTTACTCCTGGTTCTGGATTGATGTGTTAGTATAACGAAAGATTGTTCATGTGTACCACGTTACCGGAGGTGTTTTAAGCCGATGTTCTGGGTTGTCTAAATCATCGGGGTTTCGGTAAGAACCAATGAGACACTGATTGCTAGTCTGGTAGGGGATTTTGGATACTAAGATGAGTTTTGGCACACCCTAATTCACTGAGGTTCTAAGTCTCTATGCACAGTTCTGTGTAGGAGCAGAATCCCTGCTATAGTACACTGGGCTCCAGGTGTGATTTTTACTTTCAAAATGTGGAGAATTGTTTCAGCATGTCAGACAGTAAGTAAAATGAATATTTTTTTTACAATAGCTCCATTAGGTATCGGATTTCCTCTTTTATGCAGAGAAGCTTAGATAGACTTGACAGGCAGCTCTCACATGAGATCATTCATGTTCTGATATCAGCTAACCTTTCATGTACCCCATCTTGTCTTTCGAGATCACAAACTATTAAAGACGTAGTTCTCGCTTCAATATGTTTTTCCACCTAACTTCCCATTTCAACCACCACCTGCCCACAAAACCTAAAATCTGCAGTCGTACTTCCTATACTAAAAAAAATAAAAATACTGCTGACCCTTTTCTCTGCCATCCAGTTTCCCATCTAACATTCAACCCTAAGTTAACTGAGCTCATAGTTTTCAACAGACTTACTACCTTTCTATGCTATCAGTACTTCTTTAATCTTTTCCTGTCAGGCTTCCAGGCCTTCCATTCAACTAAAATCACATCCTTGCATCCGGTTCACGTATTCCTCTGCTCCACACAATCACCTATCTGCTATCCTCCCTCTTCTTGAACGATCTATAGCATATGACATTGTAGATTACACTACACTACATTCCTCCCACCACATCATTATTCCAAAGGCCTCCTCTGATCTTCAATAATTCTTTTCTTATGTATAAGATTGCTCATCCTAAGTGGAACTGGATCCCAAGAGACCATCACAGACCCCCTCTACCAGCTGAGGTAGCTGAAGAATCAGTCCTAGACCAACTCCCTTTCTCTCTATATGCCACCTTCTTTGGGGATATCATTTCCTCCTAGATTTTCTTCTATCACCGTTACACCAACAAAAGCAATTGACAGTCTCCTCCTCTCTCCAACACATGCATCTGACAGCCTCTCTGATATTGGGCATTAAACAGCCCTTAGGATTCTAATGCAAACCTCCTCCAAACTGAAGTGCTTGTACTGTCCCTCCTCATCTGTATCCCATCATCTGCCTAGTTAAATCCACTCTCCTTCAGACATCTAGACTTTCTCTTCCCCAGTAAGTCAGAGAAAACAACAGGACTTTAGCAGGACATAGTTGCATATTTTTAAGCAGCAAAAGCCATACCTCTAATGGCTCAATGTCACTTGTGGTGGACGGTGACCTGGATCTTGAATGCATATGTGACTTAACCTCCTCGTCCCGTGAAGGCGTATTGGACATAGTAAAGTTGTCAACGGAATCAATCTGTGAAAACATACAACACTGGTCAAACACAGCTCTGTTTTGAAAGTCAACGATAACGTATGCCTTGTTTATCATGTGTCATTTCGAATTCTAATAGGCTACATAGGAAAAATACAGCAAGAAATGCATAGAAATCTTATGTTAGCTCAGGAGCAAGCACTCTCCATTTACTATGAAGATGTCTCAATTTAGAAATACAAACATACTGAGCCCTGTGCCCAATGCTATTCTACTGGGATGGGAGGAGGGTGGGGAAGGCGTTAGGAGGTATTTGTGTTGATATGGGACTTCTTCAAAGTGTTTCTGCTCTGCAGCGAGACAAAGGTAACATTGAACCTTTGTAACTGATAATTCTGCTGCTCCGAGTCTATGGCAGTGATTTTAGCAGCAAGAATCTGTGCAATGTTGATCCTCATCACTGGTACAAAACCCACCACCAAAATATATATCAATACTATGCTTGGTAAATTGTTTTTTTTAAGGTTCAGGGTATTTTGGCCCTATGATTCTATGTGGGGACAGCACTAGCTAGTGATCCGTACCCACTATTTGGCATTTCAGAAGGTAGCAGGGGTACCAGGGCCTGTATCTTGGATGCCACAAGTTCAGTTGAGATGTTCAGGTTGTGATGGTGCCCCGAAGTGGTCCTGCAGAGACCAGTGGCCCACTGGCTAGAACACATTTGACCTACATCAATTTTGGAACGGCAGCAGCTAAGAAGCTGATTTAAAAGGTTCGATAAACTTGGCGACCCCTCAAGCTAATGGGATGAAGTCTAATTGAGGGATGAAAATTCAGATTTCAACACAATTTCAAGAGCAGTGCAGGACATAGATAAGGGCACTCCATAAGAATGGGAGGGAAAAAAGAGTAGGTTCACCCCTTTCAATTGGTAAAGATAATGGAGCATCTTGTTAGTCCTCAGAAGCTGAGCTCAGTTGATCTTGTTGCTCCTGGGCAGTCTCTGTTAAGATAAACCCCAGGCACTTCCTTCCAGTAAACTGGGCCTTGGCTTTCAACTTGTGGTACAGATCACGCCTTTTGGTAGGCATGGGGGGATGGGGACTCTGTCAGCAAGGTAATACTAGGCTCTCTCTACAGCTCTGGAGATGATTTTTCAAGCTTTTAAGACTGGAGTGAGAATGGCAACCAGTATATTTCAGGCCTTGTCTGTGTCTCTCCTAGGTGGGTGCAAGGTCTTCAAGGGTGCAGGGTAATGTTGAACCAAGTATCGGCTTAGAAGGCAGCTTCTTACACCCTGTCAGACGTTGGCAGGGTTTCGTCAGCCATCCAGGGAATTTGCTTTTATAAAATGTTCTAAGCCGCGTCCAATACCAGATGAGCATTCTCCTGCTGCTGCTGTCCAGTTTGTCAGACTGCCTTTCCTGGTGACTACTACTTAGGCTGAGTTGGCCTGGCTCAAGTGGAGGGGCAATGACCCCTTCTTGTCTCTCACTTCACGGGGGTAGTAATCATGAAGGGAAAGTGAGGTTTCACTCTCTCAAAGGACGTTGTGATGAACAAAAGGGCCAGGCTGACTACTTCTCCCACCCACAAGGAATGTGTTTTGGGGAGCAGGGAGCTGGAGACAGGAGATGTGTGCATGCACCCAACGTTGTCCAAGATGAACATTGGCAACAAAGCACAAAGGAGACCTTTCTCTTGTGCAGTTCATGCACATAAGGAGTCCAATTTATTCCAGTGCTCTCCCGCCCAGACACACATGAGAAGTTTTTTCGGTAATTTCTTTTGCGCGGTTCTGGCTCTTTCAAAAATCACTACATCTGACTTTAGAACCACCACCTCTCTTTGGGCATGAAGATTAGTCTGCCTACAATGGCATCACAAAATCAAATCAACCACTTTTTCACTCTAGGTGTTTTCTTCGTTTTCTCTTGGGGTCAACTGCTTTTAGACTACACAATTATAACCCTCTTTCTTATATCCTTCAACAGCCTTGAGAAAGCCCCGGCGCAAATCGCCAAGAGGGGGCGAAACACGTGTCGGCTGTCCTTGTTCTATGAATGAAAATAAAAATAAAGGAACTGCACTGCAAACAAAAATGTCTCTGTCCACCATTTTATGATCTGGGAAGAATGGATATTAATCTTGGAAAACTAATGTAACTTTATGTGGAGAACACACTTACCCCTTTTCAAAACTGTCTCTTCAATTGAAGCTCGAGAGGTCCAGAGCTTTGAGTGTGTCTCCACCCACCTATCAACATTACTTATTCAAGTGTTGTTCAAGCCTTAAAATCCCTGGACCTTTGCTACCCCATTCACACATGAAAAGACACACAGGCAAAAGTACTGAAGAACTAAATCTGAAATATTGACCTTTGGGCAAGCAAGCGAACATTGGACCCATGACTGGTGGCCCACGGAATTGGGGGAGTGCCCCATCCCAAAAGAATCAGTTCGTAACCTAGGATTTCACATGGACAACAAACTGTCCATGAAGGACCATGTAAATCATACTGTAGGCACCTGTTTTGGAATCATGAGAAGTCTACGAAAGGTCTTCAAATGGTTACCAGCAGAAGCACGCAGAACTTTGGTTCAGGGACTCATATTAAACAGGCTAGATTATGGTAATTCTCTTCTTCTTGCCATAAATGAGTGCCACATTAGGAAATTGCAAGTAGTGCAAAACACGGCTGCTCGCCTGATCCTGGGTTTTACCCAGACGATCCCCCTCTATGCCATGCCTAAAAAGTCTACACTGGCTCCCTGTTAAAAAAAGAGCCATATTTAAAACCATGTGCCTACAAGGGAGTCCCTATCCATAGAAGTCAGTTTGAAGACCGGAGAGGATGTGTGGGATGGTAAGGTATCTATAACTAATATATGTCTTTTACAGGTAACGAAGGCAAGTAACTTTTTCATCTGCAAGAGACTATTAGTTCTAGATTCCGTAACCTTAGAATAGATACCCCAGCAATACCAAACCCGGAGGAGGGACTGCGAACCAAGTTCACAACAGAAAGTCCTGTAGGACAGATCGGGCAATGTAGCCACTCCTCTGGACTTGACTATCCAGAAGTTGCTGCCATAACTGTAGTGGAATGAGCTTGCAATCCCACTGGAGGATCCTTTTTAGCTAAAACATAACAAATCTTGATACAGATGGATGACCCGTCAAGAGATGGTATGCTTTTGCACAGCCCAACCTTTCTTGGCACCCATATAGCCAACGAAGAGTTGTCTATCCACACGGAAATCTTCAGACGGTGGAGTCTCTTCTCCTCCTTGAAAGGGTGCGGAGGCGGTAAAAAGATGGACAGAGTAATAGTCTGTCCAATGTGAAAAGGAGTGACAATTTTAGGCAGGAACAAGGGCCTCGTTCGAAGCAACACTTTGTCTGCATGGACCGAGAAGAAAGGGGGCTTAGAAGAAAGAGCCTGAATATCACTGACTCTGTGAGCAGAAGTGATGGCAACAAGAAAGGCAGTCTTAAGAGTGAGAAGCCTAAGCAGACAGTTGTGAAGAGGCTCGAAAGGAACGCACATTTGGTAAGGCAAAACAAGGTTCAAGTTCCACTGAGGCATTATGAAAGGAGATGGAGAAAAGAGATGAATAATCCCCTTAAAGAAACTACTTACTATAGGGGACTTGAACAAAGATGGCTAATCTGGTAGCCGAAGAAAAGCAGAAATCAATCAATATGGAAATTTGTAGAGCGCACTACCCACCCGCAATGGTCTCAAGGTGCTAGGGGTGGAGGGGTGCTGCTACTGCTCGAATAACCAGGTCTTGAGTAGCCTCCTGAAGGTTAGTAGGTCCTGGGTCTGCCGTAGGTGGGTGGGGAGGGTGTTCCGGTCTTGGCGGCGAGGTAGGAGAACGATCTGCCGCCGGAGGTCGCTCTTCAGTTGCGGGGGACGGTAGCGAGGGCACGGTCGGCAGAGCGGAGCTGGCGGTTCGGGATGTAGAATGTGAGTCGTCTGATGAGGTATGCTGGACCGGTGTCGTGGAGTGCCTTGTGTGCGTAGGTGAGGAGCTTGAAGGTGATCCTCTTGTTGACGGACAGCCAGTGCAGGTCTCTCAGGTGGGGTGTGATGTGGCTGTGTCGAGGGATGTTGAGGATCAGGTGGGCAGAGGCGTTCTGTATGCCTTGCAGTCATTTCAGCAGTTTGGCCGATGCTCCCACGTAGAGGGTATTTCCATAGTCCAGCCAGCTGCTGACGAGGGCCTGGGTGACCGTTCTTGTGTCGGTGGGGATCCACCTGTAAATCTTGCGGCTGCCAGGTAGCCTTTAAGAGTGCCCAGAGGAGAGCCATGCTGGGCCAAAGAGAGAAGGAACAAAAGAACCTCAGAAAGAGGGGCAGAAAGGAGATCCACAACCTTTGCTGTGCACCATGCCACAAACTTGTTCCATTGACAGGGGCATACCGTCTTAGTGGAGGGACGTCTGCCTGCCAAAATGACAAAATAGGAGGAAGGTCAAAAGCTGTGAACTGTCGCCGCTCAATCCCCACGCAAGGCTGTGGAACCTAGACAGGTACGGGCATAGGACCGTCCCCTGCTGCTGCGACAGACGATCCTCAAGAGCGGGCAGTCTGATCGGAGGATCGATGACCATGCTCAGGAGTTCGGGGTACCAAACTCTTCGTGTCCAGTCCGGAGCCACAAGAATGACTAGGACCTGGTCGCGCTTGATCTTATTTAGCACTCGGGCAGAATTGGTACAGGGGAAAGGCGTACTGAGGCCGCAACTCCATTCGAGAAGAAAAGCGTCACAGAGCGGCTGCCTTCTTGAAAACTCCAACGCGCAAAACTGCTGACATTGTGAGTTCTCTTCGGTGGCAAATAGATCTAACGAAGGCTCTCCTCACTGCTGAAAGAGACCTTGCACCACCTCTGAGTATAGACGCTATCCGTGATCCACCAAGCACCAACAGCTCAGTTCATCCGCTCTGGTGTTCAGTGAACCTGCCAGGTGTTAAACCACCAGGGTCATGCCCTGATGTTCCAGCCATGTCCAAATATGAAGGGCCTCTTGACAAAGGGTCCACAACCCCACCCTGCCCTGTTTGTTACAGTACCACATGGCGGTGGTGTTGTCTGTGAACACCTGCACTGGCCTCCCCTTGAGGGAGGAAATGAAAGCCTTCAGATCCAAGAGAATCGCCCGGAGCTCCAACAGGTTGATATGAAGCCCAGACTCCGCCCAGGACCAGACTCCTCTGATCTCCCCTCTCCCAACTGGCCGCCCTATCCCAGGAGTGATGCACGCGAGTTAAGGTTGGGGAAGGGAGAGGGATCTGCCTCTGATCCAGTCTTGGTTTGTTAACCACCACTGCAGTTATTGCGCAGCTGGGTGGGCATTCTTGGTGTAGTGCTGCTGAATGTCCATATACTTGAGTAGTTGAATGGTGGTGAATAGGAGCTTCAATCTCTAGAGTGCAAGGGCCGAAGAACCATACACAAAGAACATTGTATCTAATTTCTGTGATTTACAAACTATTTTTTTCCGGAATGACATGACGTTTTTGTGAACTAGCTTCGTGGTTTGGCAAAGCTGGACCCTGGCTCAGCTTTTAGCATATATTCTATGGGCCGCCCACCTGTAGTGGAATATGCAGTATTCTTGTATCTCCTCCTGGCTTTAACACAATAACACAATTTAGAGTATGGTGTGCTGAAATGTAGTAGGTGAAAGCAACGGCAAGCTAGCTCTTGGAGCAAATGTGCAGAATAAAGTAGTAAAATAATTATCGAAAATCCCATAACTAATTCCATTAACGAAGAAGGGGAATATCAGACCATTCGCCTATCTGGGGCCTGATAGAGGTGGGCGAGCCACAGGCTGGAAGGGTAACCCCAATAAATCCATGGTATATCAAGGATCCCTCCATAAGAGAAAAACTAGAGAAAGAAACTGATCTTTATTTCAGTGAAAACGAAAAATCGGTAGAATCCTCTCAGTCACTATAGGGGGGGGGGACCTATAAAACAATGGGCAGGGGCCATGCCATCTCACTATTTGCAGGCACTAAGAAAGAAAAGCAGTCAGTAATTTCAAGTCTTGAAGCAGAGATACTGTTGCTGGAGAGTCAGTTAAGAGAAACTAGTACAGAAGAAGTCAGACACTCATAGAAATTAAAAACAAATTAATATGTGGCCCAAGCCACAGATGCTGCCAAATCTCAACACATGGCAACTCTTACTAGAATTTACGAGGTGGGGGATAAGGCCGGCAAATTATTAGCATGGTTGGACCGCAGAGAGCAAGCCAGCAGAGTAGTAGTGGAACTCTGCGATGAATCTAACAACCTGTATACTGAACCGCAAGATATTGCAAACATATTTGCAAGTTACTATGCCCAAATTTATAGTCCCCAATCGACTTATATGGTAGAAGAGGCGGACGTATTCCTGAAAGCTATTTCCCTACTCTTACTCTCAGATGATGACAGAAAGAAATTAGAACAGGAGCTGATCGCTACAGAGGTAGACAAGGCAATACAAGACTTGCACTCAAGCAAGGCAGCGGGCCTGAATGGTTTACCCATTGATTGTACAAACTCGCTCCCAGCAGACTTGCACCCTACCTTACAGCTATGTTTCAGAAGAGCAGAGTGGTGGGAGTACTACTGCTAGATCAGAGATTAGCAAATATTGTGGTTATTCACAAAAGTGGCAAACCAAAAAACAAAAGCTCCTCAAAGGGACCGATATAATTGCTCAACGTGGAAGCAAAAATCCTAGCTAAAATAATAGTCACCCGATTGCTACCAGCCATTACCAAACTGGCACATCCAGACCAGTCTGGCTTTATGCCTGCGAGAAACATTGCTCTTAATTTTGACTACTCTATGGAGTGCTGGCTCGAGTCGATACAATACGGGAAGACACGGTGGTGGTATCCTAGGATGCCGCCATGGCGTGCAGAACAAGTTACTTACCTTCGGTAACGATATATCTGTAAGAAACATTAGTTAGTATTAGATTCCTTACCTTAGAATATCCCCAGGCGTCAGTCTGGATCCAGAAACTTTTGCATAGCAGTACCACTGTGCGTCGGTAGGCGTCGTCTGCTGGCGTCCCCTGCGGCTCCGCGTCCGTCGTTGGCGTCGTGCGCCGTGATGACGTCGCTGGAGTATATAGACGCCGCCTCCGCGCGCTGACGTCAGTTCTTTGCACACAGCTTTTCCGCGCCAGAACACGCAGAGCCATGTGAGAACCAACACTGGTGCCATTTGAAACTAGGGCCCTGAAAGGGATGTCCTTAACCCTAGGTATCAGTTCGCAGAACGGGGAGGATGGGTGGGTCGGTAAGGAATCTAATACTAACTAATGTTTCTTACAGATATATCGTTACCGAAGGTAAGTAACTTGTTCATCTGAAAGAAACACGTTAGTATTAGATTCCTTACCTTAGAAAAGATATCCCAGCAATACCAACCCCGGTGGTGGGTCTCCGAACCAATACACTCCTACACCAGAAAGTCCTGGAGGACAGAACGGCCAAAGAAGCCATCCCTCCGGACTTGACTATCCAGGCAGTAGTGCCTCGCAAAAGTGTGCAGCGAGGCCCACGTATCCGCCTGGTAAATGTCCTGCAAAGGGACTCCCCGGCCCAAGGCAGTAGTAGCCGCCGTAGCCCGAGTGGAATGGGCCCTCAGCCCAACCGGAGGCTCCTTTCGAGCCAAAGAGTAGCATGCTTTGATGCACAGAACGACCCACCGAGAGATGGTCCGTTTATGTACCGCCAGTCCCTTCTTCGCACCCACGTAGCCAACAAACAGTTGGTCATCCACCCGGAACTGGCGTGTGCGATCCATATAAAATGAAAGCGCACGTTTTGGGTCCAGACGATGGACCCGCTCTTCATCCTTTGAAGGATGCGGAGGCGGGAAGAAGGAGGGGAGGGTGATGGACTGCCCGATGTGAAAAGCAGAAACTACTTTGGGCAGGAAAGAAGGTCTAGTCCTCAGAACCACCTTGTCTGGATGAATGGACAAGAAAGGAGGTTTGACAGAAAGAGCCTGGAGCTCACTCACTCTCCTGGCAGAGGTGATGGCAACCAGGAAGGCCGTCTTTAAAGTCAGGAGGCGGAGAGGACAGGAATGAAGTGGCTCAAAGGGAGCACACATCAAGAAGGTTAGAACCAGGTTCAAGTCCCACTGAGGCATCACAAACGGAACAGGAGGATACATGTCTGTGATGCCCTTCAAGAATCTCGTTACAACAGGGGACTTGAACAAAGAAGGTTGATCAGGCAGCCTCAGAAAGGCCGAAAGGGCCGAAAGGTAGCCCTTGATAGTCCCCAGAGCAGAGCCCTGCTGGGCAAGAGAGAGAAGAAAAAGAACAACCTCGGAAAGAGGGGCAGAAAGAGGGTCCACAGCCTTTGCTGTGCACCATGCCACAAATCTGTTCCACCGACAGGCATATACCGACTTTGTGGAGGGACGCCTGGCTGCCAGAATCACATCACAGACTTCAGGAGGCAAGTCAAATGGCCTCAACTGTCCCGCTCAATCTCCAAGCATGGAGGCGGAGACTGGACAGGTTCGGGTGGAGGACCGTCCCCTGCTGCTGCGACAGAAGGTCCTCCTGAAGGGGCAGGCGGATCGGGGGACCGACTGACATGCTGAGTAGCTCGGGATACCAGTACCTTCGAGCCCAGTCCGGAGCCACAAGGATAACTTGGGCCCGGTCACGCCTGATCTTCTTCAGCACTCTGGGCAGAAGTGGTATAGGCGGAAAGGCGTATAACAGACCGCAACTCCACTCGCACCGAAAGGCGTCGCCGTGCGAGTGCCGTCTTGGAAACTCCAACTCGCAGAACTGATGACATTGCGCGTTCTCTTCTGTGGCGAATAGATCTAACCAAGGCTCTCCCCATTGCAGAAAGAGGCCTTGCGCCACGTCCGAGTTCAGACGCCATTCGTGATCCATCGAGCACCGACGGCTGAGTTCGTCCGCCCTGGCGTTCAGAGAACCTGCCAGGTGTTGAACCGTCAGTTGCCAGAGACGCAGAGCCTCCTGGCAAAGGGTCCACGACCCCACCCCGCCCTGCTTGTTGCAGTACCACATGGCGGTGGTGTTGTCCGTGAACACCTGCACTACACTCCCGTTGACAAAGGGGAGGAATGCCTTCAGTGCTAGACAAATCGCCCGTAGCTCCAACAGGTTTATATGGAGCCGGGACTCCGCCGGAGACCAGATGCCTCTGATCTCCGCCTCTCCCAAGTGGCCTCCCCAGCCCTGGAGGGACACGTCCGTCACGACAACGTGCTCCGGTAGGGGAAGGGAGAGGGATCTGCCTCTGACCCAATTGCGGTCCGTAAGCCACCACTGCAGTTGTCTCTCAGTGCCCTCCGAGATCAAGACGTGGTCGGACAAGTTGCCCTGATGCTGGGCCCACTGAAACTTCAGGTCCCACTGCAGAGCCCGCATCCGCCACCGGACGTGATGCACCAGAAGGATGCAGGAAGCCATCAGCCCCAGCAGCCGCAGCGTCAACCTGACCGAAACCCGGGATAGCGGCTGAAAGATGGGAATCAAAGCTTGTATATCCCGGACCAGCCGTTCCGGAGGATAAACCCGAAACTGCGCCGAGTCCAGAACCGCCATCGGCACATTGATGGAGAACCCCAGCTCGTGCAAGAGGTCTGCCGTCATCTGAAGGTGGTGGACGACTGTCTGGGGCGAGCCCGCCTTCAACAACCAGTCGTCTAGGTAGGGGAAGACTGAAACCCCCAACCTGCGCAGATGGGCTGCGACCACCGCCATCACCTTTGTGCACACCCGTGGGGCGCTGGTAAGGCCGAAGGGGAGCACGATAAACTGAAAGTGCTCCTGGCCTACCGTGAACCGCAGGTAACGCCGGTGGGCCGGCAGGACGGGGATGTGAAAATACGCATCCTGCAAGTCCAACGCTACCATCCAGTCTTGCGGGTCTAGAGCAGCCAAGACCTGAGCCAATGTCAACATCTTGAACTTCTCCTTCCGGAGGAAGCCGTTGACGTTCCGTAGATCCAAGATAGGACGTAGGCCCCCTTTGTCCTTCTTGGGCACCAGAAAGTAGTGGGAATAGCAACCACGCCCTACTTCTGGCCCAGGAACGCGCTCGATGGCCCCCTTGGCCAAGAGGGCCGTAACTTCCCCCTGCAGAAGTGTCAAGTGGTCCCGCGGTGGCATGGCTGGAGGATTGGTCTCGAAGGGGAGGGAGTAGCCCCTTCGGACGAGTTGCAGCACCCACCTGTCCGATGTGATTGCGCGCCAGCGGGCGAGGTGATGGCGAACCCTGCCACCCACTGGCGTCACATGGGCCTGAAAGCACGGACTAGGGGGATTTGGAGGCTGATGCTGCGGGGGGAGGTGTGGCCTGACCCCGCCGTTGACCCCGACCGCCTCCACAGCGGTTTCCACGGCCGCCACCGCGTTGAAAGGATTGTTGCGGCGCGTGGCTGGCAGCACGTGTGGGGACGCCCCTTCCTTGGCCACGAAAGGAACGAAACGAACCCGTTTGCTGGCGCTGGGTCGAGAGACCCAAGAACTTGGCCGTGACCCTGGAGTCCTTGAAGCGCTCCAGCGCGTGGTCCGCCTTGTCACCAAACAGGCGACAGCCATCAAACGGCATGTCCATCAAGGCATTCTGGACATCTGCCGAAAAGTTGGCGGATCTCAGCCAGGCGTGGCGACGAATCGCCACCGTCGTGGACATCGCTCTGCCCAGCGAGTCGGTCGTATCAAGACCACACCGTATGGAATATTTTGCTGCGTCTCGGCCCTCAGCCACAGCCTTGCAGAGCTTCGCCCGCACCTCCATGGGGCATTCTGGCAGCAGTTCCGCAACCGTATCCCACACAGAGTGGGTGTAGCGGCCCAAGAGGCAAGCGGTGTTGCAAGACCGCAGTCCCAAACTCAGGGACGAGAAGACCTTCTTGCCATACTGGTCGTACCTCTTAGATTCCCGGTCGGGCGGGCCGACGGGAATGCTGTCTGGGAAGTCGAGGCCTGGATCACCAGACTCTCAGGGGTGGGATGGGTGGACAGGAACTTGGGGTCGTCCGGGCACGGACGGTGGCGTCTGGCCACGTTCCTATCAACAGGCGAACCTGAAGAGGGCCTGGACCACGTGCCCAAAAGAACGTCCGACAAGGCTTCGTTAAACGGCAGCAGTGGCTCCTGTGGGCATGACTGCGGTTTGAAGACCTCAGTGAGGATGTTAGGCCTCACGGCCGCGACGGGGAGCTCAAGGTGTAAGGCCTTGGCAGCCCTCATCAACACCACCGAATAAGCAGCCCCCTCCTCCGATGCCACGGTAGGAGGCGAGACAAAGCCAGGGTTAGGAGAGTCGTCCAGACCACTGGCATCACCCAAATCACCTGTCCAGTCCACGTCGTACTGACACTCACGTGACAGAGGGTCCTCAGACCCCTCCCAACCCTCTCCGTACTCTACATCATCTCCATATTCGGAGTCAACAATGTAGACCGGCTCCTCTGGGTTCACAGGCCCCATCGGCGTCGAGCCCGGCGTCGAGCGACGCCGGTCCGACTCCGCGTCCGGATTCGGGGAGGGCATGGGGACGACGCCGCCTGGAGCCGGCACCGGAGAACCGGCGCCGCGCGGGGACGGCGTCGGGGGTAACCCCGATGGAATCGGCGCCGGAGAGGCCGGTAGACCAGCCGGCGTCGACCCCGAAGGCCCCTGCGGCGCCGGGGTCGGAGCCGTCGGCGGCACCGGGGCCGGAGCACCCGATGGCGTCGAGGGAGGAACACCCGAACCGCTAGGGCCCCCGGACGGTAGCACTGGGCCCGAAGGCGCCGTAGGCCCCGTCGGCGGAGTGAGCGTCCTCATGGCCATGAGGAACGCCTCAATCTCCTCAGGCGTCGCGCCTAGCCCAGGGACCGGAGGGTATGGAGCAGGCCGCGCCGGCGACTCTCGCGGAGCCGCGGGGGTGGGGTAACCCGAACCCCCGGCCGCGTCGCGCGAGCGTCGGGGGGACTCCGCGTCCGGATTCGGGGAGGGCATGGGGACGACGCCGCCTGGAGCCGGCACCGGAGAACCGGCGCCGCGCGGGGACGGCGTCGGGGGTAACCCCGATGGAATCGGCGCCGGAGAGGCCGGTAGACCAGCCGGCGTCGACCCCGAAGGCCCCTGCGGCGCCGGGGTCGGAGCCGTCGGCGGCACCGGGGCCGGAGCACCCGATGACGTCGAGGGAGGAACACCCGAACCGCTAGGGCCCCCGGACGGTAGCACTGGGCCCGAAGGCGCCGTAGGCCCCGTCGGCGGAGTGAGCGTCCTCATGGCCATGAGGAACGCCTCAATCTCCTCAGGCGTCGCGCCTAGCCCAGGGACCGGAGGGTATGGAGCAGGCCGCGCCGGCGACTCTCGCGGAGCCGCGGGGGTGGGGTAACCCGAACCCCCGGCCGCGTCGCGCGAGCGTCGGGGGGAGTCGGAGGTACGATGACGACGCCCCGACTTCTTGTGCTTCCTACCTGAGGAACCAGGCGAATGGTGACGACTTCCGGAGCGCTCGGCACGGCTCCGCGACCGCTCCCTCGAACGCTCCCTGGACCTCCGGCCGGACCGGGACCGCTCTCGACGCGGGGCCGACACCCGGAGCTCGAGCAGCTTGCGGGACCGCTCCCGTCTAGCCTTATTTGTCAAGGCCTGACAATCGACGCAGGCGTCCACATCGTGGTCGGGGCCCAGGCACCGGAGGCAGAGTCGGTGATGGTCCGTGACCGACATCGTGCGGTCACAACCGTCACAATTCTTGAAACCGGGCATCCTACCGGCACCAAAAAGTATAAAGAAGTTCACAAAACTTGGTCAAAAGACCGGAGTACTGCTCTTCGGATCTGCGCTTACTGGCGCGGAAAAAAGAAGAACTGACGTCAGCGCGCGGAGGCGGCGTCTATATACTCCAGCGACGTCATCACGGCGCACGACGCCAACGACGGACGCGGAGCCGCAGGGGACGCCTGCAGACGACGCCTACCGACGCGCAGGGGTACTGATACGCAAAAGTTTCCGGATCCAGACTGACGCCTGGAGATATTCTAAGGTAAGGAATCTAATACTAACGTGTTTCTTTCAGATACATGATTTAATGGCCTATATATATTTTCAGTCAAAGAAATTGAGATTTGGCCCAAGTTTTTTGAGCTGGATACATCTACTGTACAAAAACCCAATGGCTCAGGTGGTGGTAAATAATCGCAGATCCCCATTGTTTACCCTCGGGAGAGGAACTAGGCTGGGTGCCCCCTTTCTCCGCTGATTTTTGCCCCTATGTTGGAGCCCTTAGCAATGTGGATACGGAAGGATTTGATGATCAGAAGGCTCAGGTGGGCAGAGGAATTGGAAGACCGCATATCGTTTTACACGGTCGATATGCTGCTCTGTCTGGCATCACCCAGTGACTCCCTGAATAGAGCAATGCACATTTTTATAGCTTTTGGGAAGTGCTCTGGATTGAGCATAAATTGGTCCAAATCGGTCATTTATGCTTTGTGTGGCAAAACACCTACACTGCCACAGGGTATCAATATCACTGAAGCAAAAACAAGTTTTAAGTACCTGGGGATTCACGTGTCGAAAGATCGCACCCTCTTCTATGAGCAAAATCTCCTGTCCCCGCTACAATGACTAGGATCAGATGTTAAACACTGGGAAACGCTTCCATTGTCCCTGCTGGGGCGAGCGGCACTGTTTAAGATGATGGCCTTGCAGCGTTTCTTATATGTACTACAAAACTCACCTTGTCAGTTCGGGCGGTTTATGTCAGATCCATAGAGAGCTCCCAAATGAAACTTCTGTGGGGAGATAAGCCACCCAAGATATCCATTTTAAAACTCACTCGTGGATGGTACGATGGAGGGAATACACTCCCCAACATAAAGAGATATTACTGGGTGGCTCTGCTAGCAGCAATTAACCAGTGAATCTATAGGCCCCCGGGAGATCCCGGATATCTAATGGACAGATGGCTGCTTCCAGGAGGGGATTTCATAAGGGTGTTATATACCGAACCCACTAAATTGAAACTTACTGCCGCCACACTACAATCGGTACATATATGGCGGGTGGCATTGAAAAGTTTGGCATGGGAGGGGAAGATGACATGCACCACTCCTCTATGGGACGCTGAGGTTTTTGGCACTCTCAGGAAAACCAAAGGATTTGACCGTTGGGACATGATCAGCATCTCTAGGGTTGGAGATCTTTGGAAGGCGGGAGAAGTGGTCACCTTTTCCCAATTGCAGAGGGAGTATGACCTGGCCAGTACCGAATATTTCAGGTATATGCAGATTAAACACGCACTGTAGACGACAATAGTTGGGGGGAGAGACACCACCCGAATCCTCCTCACTCGAAGATAGAATCTTAGATGAATATATGCCAGAGAAAGACATTACACTAACTTATAAGAAACTAATTAATAATATGTCTGATTCCCTCCTTCGGCTCCGATCCAAGTGGGAATATGATGTAGCGGGCTGGAGGACGGCGAATGGCTTAAGGCACTCGCGTCCCTCAAAGAGGTAGCTATCTCATCTAGGTTGAGACTGATACAATTGAAAGTACTTGACAGAATCTATCTAGCGGGCTCTGCAATGGTGAAAATGGGCTACCGAATGGAGCCAGGATGCACGAGTAAATGAAGACAAGAGGGGACCTTTATTCATACACTCTGGGAATGTACATAAATACAGGGCTATTGGTCCGAGATTACGACATGTATGGCAGAAGTGATGGGTTGAGAGATTGACTGTAATATTAAATTGTGCCTTCTGAATATATGGGGCCCCACTGATCTAAGCACAAAAGGTAAAACTATGGATCACTCTTGGTATGCCAATTGCAAAGCGAAACATAGCAAGACTGTGGAGGGAGCAGGATCCACAAGCCATCACGGAGTGGGAGAACGACTTAGACTGGTGCATGTTGACAGAGAGAACGGTGTACGAGTCTAGAGAGTGTCCGAGTAAATTGACGCACATTTGGGAGAAGTGGAATAACTATAGGTGAGTATATGTGAATCCTTGAGGCAGAGATATGGGGATGACCCATTGTAGACCAACAAGACGCCCTGCTGTGTGTATTAATTGGAAGATGTAATCAGGCATTGTATCTATAGTTAAAGTTAAAAAGCGGTGCTCACTTGATTGCTATTGTAAGTAAAATGTCTGAGGTGTGTAACCTGTTATCAATAAAAATAATAAAAATAAAAAAAATCCATGAACGAATAAGGTATAGCAAAAAGATGTAGATAATAAAGATTTTAAACTGAGTATATTATTGAGTCTGAGGAATGAAGCATTCCTCTGTAAATGTATGCAGTAAATGTAGCTTTATGATGAAGGCTTGGAGAGAAAGCAGCAATAGGAACAATGTCATTGATCACCATTGTAATAGGCTCCTTTAAAGAGAAATCCTCTGTGTTACTTGGAGCGTCTAGAAACGTAGGTAAGTAACTGGTATAATTTTTAGTCAGGGTAAAGTCGTCCTGTTTATTGGAAGGGTGCTGAAGAATATATCAGTGCAAAAAACCTCGAACAGTTTGCTTCAAATAATTTTGATAAATATGGATTAGCAGCGTTATTATCTTGTATGAGTATGTATTTAGGAATTTAAAGACTTCACAATCGTTTAACAGGACAGAGCCAAGCTTCCAGGAGTACTTGGGAGAATATTTTCATATGCCCAACTGGACAGCAAGTAAAACTGAGCACAAGGTTAACCTATTGCATTTCTGCAATATGCCTTCCCCTAAACCTGATACATTTTGGGACTATTCTGTGCACATACCCATAGCAAAAAACTGTGGTTTATTCCTGCCCTTGGCAGGAAGACATTTTCAGCTTTTCAGAATACTCACAACCTGCAAGTGTGGGTGTTCCCAAACTTTCTAGGCCAACCCTCCCTGGAATAAACACTTCCAACCACTGTGACACAATACAGCCCATGTTGTACACTTAGCACTCTTAAAACGTAAGTGTAAGTTAGAAAATGCTGTGTATCTTTGGTGATGCTTAGATGCAGCACTTGCATGTAGGATAATTGCCTATTACCTGAATGGGGGTAGACAGTGAAACAAAGACTAAACGTAACCACCACAAATGTATTCTAGCCGATAGCAAGAACTTAGCTCCATCAAGGTCTCAAAAGAAAATGCATGTGTCCGCTAGTAGATGCCTAACAACAAAGGGAACAAGCATTTGCAATGCAATAGGTCTCGCATTAGGAAATTTTGAGCTATTGGTATTGTAAATGACAATTTTTTATTTCTGTGTTGGTTTTGAAATTAGCTAAATTACTAGCTTTGTCATTTACAATGCCAATAGTTATAACTTTCGCAAATGTGACACCTATAGCATTTGTAATGCAATTAGTGTTGTATTTACGTGACTTAGATGTATTACTATTACAAATAACAATGGCTTTTAATTTTTTTTAATAATTAATACTTAAATAAAAGTTATTGTAATTAATAATAGCAATAGCTTAAACTTTTGTAAATAACTTTTGTGAAGATTGTGTTAAGTGTATTTTATTGTGACGAAAATCCAAGAACAGAAGTTAAATATTAACATCTTTTTGTGACATTTGTAATAAAGTTTGAGACATTGAGAGAACATATTTGAACCAGTTGTTGTTGAATGGTTGCACAGATTGATGCTGTGGTGCCCCTGAGTGGTGGTGCCAAATGAGTGCGATAGATAGATAGAGTGAGGGCGATAGATCGAGTGAGGGCGATAGATAGATAGAGTGAGTGCGATAGATAAATAGAGTGAGGGCGATAGATAAATAGAGTGAGGGCGATAGATAGATAGAAAGTGCCTATAAATAAACCAATCAAAAACATAAACACCTAATAAACAAAAATGCCTGATTATTGAAAAGGAATAGACCAAGATATTAGATTTGTGCAAATACAATAAACAGAAGCAAGACAGTGAAGGGGCAGGAGAGAGTGAGACAGAAATAGAGGAAGAGTGGAGAGGCCAATACAGTGAAGGGGCAGGAGAGAGTGAGGCGGAAACTGAGGAAGAGTGGAGAGGCCAAGACAGTGAAGGGGCAGGAGAGAGTGAGGCGGAAACTGAGGAAGAGTGGAGAGGCCAAGACAGCGAAGGGGCAGGAGAGAGTGAGACAGAAATAGAGGAAGAGTGGAGAGGCCAATACAGTGAAGGGGCAGGAGAGAGTGAGGCGGAAACTGAGGAAGAGTGGAGAGGCCAAGACAGTGAAGGGGCAGGAGAGAGTGAGGCGGAAACTGAGGAAGAGTGGAGAGGCCAAGACAGTGAAGGGGCAGGAGAGAGTGAGACAGAAATAGAGGAAGAGTGGAGAGGCCAAGACAGTGAAAGGGCAGGAGAGAGAGACGGAAACTGAGGAAGAGTGGAGAGGCCAAGACAGTGAAGGGGCAGGAGAGAGTGAGACGGAAACTGAGGAAGAGTGGAGAGGCCAAGACAGTGAAGGGGCAGGAGAGAGTGAGACAGAAATAGAGATAGAGTGGCGAGCCCAAGACAGTGAAGGGGCAGGAGAGAGTGAGGCGGAAACGGAGGAAGAGTGGCGAGGCCTAGACAGTGAAGGGGCAGGAGAGAGTGAGACAGAAATAGAGGAAGAGTGGAGAGGCCAAGACAGTGAAGGGGCAGGAGAGAGTGAGACAGAAATAGAGGAAGAGTGGAGAGGCCAAGACAGTGAAGGGGCAGGAGAGAGTGAGACAGAAATATAGGAAGAGTGGAGAGAGAGGAGAGAGTGGTGTGAGAGGAGAGAGTGGGGAGAGTGAGGATAGTGAGGAGAGGGGAGATTGAAGTGAGAGGGAGGTGAGAGAGGGAGGGGAGAGTGGTGAGAGGGGAGAGTGGGGAGAGTGAGGAGAGGGGAGAAAGGGGAGAGAGGAGGGGAGAGGGGAGAGTGGAGAGACTGAGGGGAGGGGAGAGTCAGGAGATAGAGGAGAGGAGATGTTATAGTATTGTTAGAAAGGAAGTGAAACTAAATAAGGGGGGATGCAAGAGGAGGATGATATGGGAGTGACCAAGAGCGTGAGAGAGAGAGAAATATATTCTAGGATAGCTGAGTGGACTAAATCGATTACCCGAGACATTTGCCTGGGACTTGTAGACTAAAACTAGCGTCACATCTTTCTGACGCCAAAGAATCGAGAACCATTGAGTCGGGTAACACAGACACCTGTTTGGCGCGCCTGGAGATGAGTGGGAGTCTGCAATGCGCTGTATCAAAGGTCGCTATCAGCTGTCCAAGAGTCAGAGACTTTTTTAAACGAGTGTTAGGCACAGGGCTGGGATGAGTGAAGAATAAAAATAAATAAAAAAGAACAAGCATTACAATAATTTCACTGAAGTGCCCCCTTGGGTCTAAGCTGTGGAAAAAAGTCAGCAAATGTAGCATCTAACTGAAGAGAGGAGGCAGGAAATTGAGTAAAGAATGGAGGGGGCTGGTGGTTCATGTCTGCCAAGGCTTTACATGTTTCAGTCTCCAATTATGTAATTCTGAATAGGAGTTCTGCAGCAGATCTAGAAAGAGAAGCTAAGAAGGGGTGGGTCTTCTTTCAATTAAGGCAAAAAGGCACTCTGCTAAACCCAGGGCCGGTTAGGGCATTAACATACAAAATGCGTTATTTTGATGTGGCAGAGGAAATTGCCCGCTTTCTACTTTTTATTAAGCATTTGACATCTGAATGTGTCCTTCTGTAATGCAACCGGTGCTCATGTAAAGCGCTCTGATACCGTCGGGTCAAGTTTGCGCTCTTTAAAACTCTGGGGGAAAATAAAAAGCTTTGAGCATGGTAACGGGTATATTCCAGCAACCAGAGGAAGAATGTACCACGTAATCATGGAGGTAATAAACCGCCTGGGATCAGATGAAGTTCACATCAGATAAAGAGTCAATGCTATGGCCACAAACACGAAAAACATTCTACACAGAAAGAGCTAATCCAAGCATTTCTCCAGACAAACCATGTTATTTGTGACCAAATCTCCATGAGGCGGTCGCGATGCTCACAGCTATCAAGCTCATCAAAGGCACTCAGAACTGGAAACATTAAATTTTTCAGAGGAAATGAAAGTAAAGTTATGCGTGCGGCTGCCGTGCTGAAACCTGAAGCGTGGCTGCCGTGGATGGCATTTACCACTGTTAATTAATGATTCTTTCAAAAAGCAAGCATAATGCAAGAATCAAATATTCCAATTAAAACGTGTTTTTCCTCACGTGAGTTTTGAGACGAACAGTGGCAGAAAACAAGCAAACTCACCGCCACAGCCCGGCTTTAACAGGAAGCCAGGCAACCTTTGTTGGGACGGGGGCGGGGCCAGACAAAAACAGGAAGCAGGCGCTCCTGTGACCGCCGGAGGATTTCCATGTTAGCTAGCGGGGCTCCCGTGCTCGTGGAGAGACCCGCGGCCCCCGCCTGTTAACCTGAATGACACGCTGCCTGCCGAGGGACACAAGAAGAACCTGGTGAGTGGGGTGTGAGGGGGATGTGTGCGCGCGCGTGTGTGTGCGACGGCGGGGGTGTCTCTGTATGCGTGCGTGCGTGTGTGTATGTGCGCTCGTGTGTGTGTCTCTGGTGAGTAAGGGGGGGGAGCGTGTGTGTATGCAGTGTGTGTATGCGACGGCAGGGGTGGGTTCTCTGTATGTATGGGTGCGTGCATGGGCGCTTGTGTGTCTGTGTATGCGCATGCGTCTGTGGTGCCGTGTGCGCCCTCGCGGAGGAATCGGAGACAGCGACGCTCGTGCGTGAGCTCTGTCTTCACATTCCTCCTAACACGCCAACAACAGTTGTCTTCGCAGACAAAGCAGGCTCCGCCTGCTTTTAGGTCTGCTCGCCCTAAAAACTGAGAAAAGTAACTGAGCCTATAAAAAATGTAGTCACTAGCATATCTAGTCCTTCATCATTTACCTAATGACCATATATATACAAAATTCATATTGCTATGCTGTGTGAGTTCATCCTTTTGACCTGTGGGACGCAGGTGATCTAGGAATTTACACTATGCTGGTGGGTCTTTAAAGAGGTGGAGAACAAACAACATGATAGTAGAAAACAACTCTGTATCTAACTTTCCTATGAGCAAAAACAAATTCCGCATGTCTTTTTTGAAGGCATCAGGGACACCCTGAGGATGGAATGATGCCCTAATCCTGACCTTGCAAAGACAGCGGGTATGATGGTAGGATCCATTGAGTAGCCAGTGCCTAGCATTGGCTGAAAGGACACAGGGAGTTTTCTGCATGACCTGCATATTATCACCCTTGAAATGCTGCATGAGCACAGTTGAACACAACCCCCTCAAGCCTGGCCCATGCTTTTGAATGCTTCCCTGAAGATGGGACAAGCGAGGGCATCATACCAGTCCAGAAAAGAATATCGGATTCGAAGCGCATGACTAGTTTCTTGATTTCAAGCTGCAGTTAAAACCACTCTAGTTTACTGTTAGATACAGCTGAAACCTCTCAACAGAAAATTATACTTCAATGAAGTGAGAAGTCATGTTTTAACACCTACACAAACCGTCAACCCTGGCCCATGTTGTTTTTTGTGTCCTGCATCGTATGACTCCTACATACGACACAGTCATACTCTGCCCTTTGATTCAAGAGGCACAGACATTTGAGCAGCACAGTTTCATGTCAGCAGTTGCTTGTAGAATAAAAAATACTGCATTTCTCTGCAGTTAAATTAGAGTTCCACAGAGGGCTGTGTACGATCCTGCGAGGAAGGATATAACAATCATATGATAAGGCTAGCAAGCTCCTTCATTGGCTGGCCACTAAGGAACAATCCCCCATGCTCTCCTGAAGGACCTAGGGGCTCATACAGTGACAACAGCCAGGATTTCTCTGATACATTCGCAAATTATTATGGCGATTTATATTCTCGCCACTCCCCTCCCCAAATCGAGCAAATACACTCTGTACTCGCAAATCATCCCTGGAAGCACCTATCTCTGAGGAGATCAAGGCTGAAATCGGAGGCCTCAATTCTAGCAAGACTCCTGGTCTCAATAGGTTCCCAGTTGAATTTTATAAGAAATTTGCGTTTCTGGTGGCCCCTGCTTGCTGTAGGTCTTTGGGGAAGCCCTTCAAATGTGACAAATACCTAGCAAAATCGGTAAAATCAAGTAGTGGCTCTTCCCAAACCCGAGACACCGTCCAATACCAGTTCCTCCTATAGGCCTATATCTCTGCACAACACTGAGCTCAAGGTAATGGCAAAGGTCATCACGAGTTGGCTTGTGCCTGTCATCTACACCTTGGTCCATAAAGACCAAAAACACTTCATGCCAGGCCGGGGCAACAGGCGCTGTATCAGATTCCTACAGCCGGCACTGGGCTGCTGTTAGACTGCAGAAGGACTTCTAGCACTACTTTTCCCCACCTTTGAAAAAGCGTTTGATTCACTAGACTGGGGTTTCCTACCTATTGTGAGACCTGCGGAAAATGAACTTTGGGCCCGCTAAATGTTTCATTTTAAAATTTTATACACAGCCCCCTGGGCCAGAGTGTGAGAAAATGGCTTTCTGCCCAACCCAAACTCTTATCCACTGAGAGGGGCATTAGGCAGGAGTGCTCCCAGTCTTTAATGTTGCACTGGCGTTAGAACCCCTGGCTGAATGGATCAGGAAAAAAACATTGGTAGAGAGCTTTAGATAAGGCGACGGTGTGGTGGATAATATCTAGCTATACGCCTAAGATGCTCTCCTCTTGTTGAGAGACTCGCCGGCCACAGCGACAGACGAATGCAAATACTTCACATATGTGGCTCCGCCTTAGTCATTAAGTTAAACTGGACTAAGTCCCTTTTAGTTCCGGTGAGGTGGGGGTGGGAGGGGAGGACAATAGTGGCAGGGTTTCACATTTACACCTGTGCAAAGGCACTTTCCGATATTTGGGAATAAACATTCTCATATCTACACATGAATACTGGGGAGCTAATATGGTCCCTCTGCTGCACAAAACGACCTGAAAAGATAGTTGTTGCTCCCGCTCTCCATCCTTGGCAGGATTGCACTTTATAAAATGATGATATTCCCCCCATTATTATATGTCGTCCTGTAAATGATCCATCAGAGGTCTGGACGGGGGCCTTCAAGAGGCTCAAAGCATCCTACAGGACATTTATCTTGCCTGGAAAACATCCACTGCTGCCGCCCCAAGCGAAATTAGTCACTGGTACTTATGATGGTAGATGGGAGTGACTGATATTCAATTCTACTACTGGACCACACATATGACCATTATTAATGACTAGCTGTTTGATAACCGACAGACATGACCCTTCATATTAGCTAGAACTGTCCACTTTTGGGGAAAGAGCTGCTACACTCTTGATTTACAACACCACTATCACAAATATGCTTCCAGACACCACCAAAGGGACACTATGGGCCTGACAGAGTGTGCTTAAACACACAGGATGGTTTGTGAAACCCACTCAAGCAACGCCATTATGGGAGAGCTTTTGACTGGCAAGCATTGGCATGGGTCATCAGTTAATGGGATGGGATTGCATAGGCATATCATATCCAGGTTCCTTTCTTCACATTAATCGGTCATGTCCAGTGATACAAAGCTTTGGACCAGGGTGGAAGGGACACTGACAGCTGTAATGGGATTGCCATTGGGGCTTACCCTTAAGAGGGCTCTACGGGGTTTGCTAGATGAGGAGGGTGGCGTGCACTGTGGCAGAATGTTGGCTGGAATGGCTTTTATCCTCGCTAAATAGGACACAGCCTGCAAATGGGACTCCGCCACCCCACAATCCCTGAGTGAATGGAAAACTGGAAAATATCCTTTTCCCATTATGGAGCAGTAGGTGTGCAGGGCCAAAGGCCGCCATTCCAAGCATGACAGAAAATGGAGACCAGAACCTAGTTGGACAAACCTTGTCATAAGGGCCAAGTCATTTAACATCACTTAATACACATATGCGTTCCCTGTCACACTCGTTCAGACTATATGCTCTAAGCAACATACAGGCCGCCAGGAGAGGGAATAGGCAATGGCCTGATAATCAACGTCTCTTCTGTTTTTTCTATTATGTCTTGCTTGGTCTTTCCTGATATTTTGTTTGTATATTGGCTGTTGGCACTGCATCACAAATATCACATTAATGTATGAAAATTCATAACATTTTGTAAAAACTATAATCAAGACTTCAATATAATTCAAAAAGCAGAAGGACTCCCCCACGTTTATTACACATTCTTGTTTTGCGCAACAGCAAGGTGCTGTGATATTCTGTTTGCAGCAAAAGCAATAGCAGTGTCCCACATGCAGCAGGCCGACAGAAGCCAGAACACAAAGCCCACAAGCAGAGAACAAGGAACAAACAGCCAAACAAACGAAGACAGTCTCTTACACGTCTGCCTTTGTTAACAGGTGTTGAAGTTGGGGAACGCTTCAAAAAAGACAAAAAGGGAAGAAAGCAGTTACACAAAATACAGACAACACCTCGACAGTGTCACTGAAAGCACACTAGGGTAGTTGGGGCAGGAAATCATTGCACAACAAACATTTTTATATTTCATATCCTTATAATGGCTAATCATGGCTGAAGTGTATGAGCTAAAAACAGAAACTCAGTTAATATAGTTCCTAATAAAAAGTGGTGCTGAAACAGGCACCGTTTTAGTTGTGCACCCTTTTAACACTAGTGCATCGGTCTAAATAATTCAGTCAATGGAGTGTTAAATGTTACGTTTACCCTAGGAATACTTTGTACGCCCACCGATAAAAATGTACAATTTTATGACAGGTGCCACCTACGACTAATTCTTATTGCTAATATACCCAGTGCTTGTTTCCTGCACAGTTTTGTTGCATTGACAATTCATGTGTAAGAGTATAGTGTGATTGAGTATGGATGGTGGGTGTACCACTTTAGATACTTAAAAAATTACGTCAGGTGTTGACCATTCCTAGACTAAAATGCAGAAAGTCTTTCTGCTCCTAAATCCTCATAAAACGAAGCACTTCTCATATCCAACTCCCTAACAGAAAATGTGACTCTTCGTTTCTGAACTCCTCTATTCTATATCCTCAGCTAAATCCCTAGTGTTCACTCTAGAGTCCGCTCTTAAACTTATCTCACACATCAACAAAGTTGTAAAACAGATAATTTTTATATTCGCACCCTAAAGAGAATCCGCAAGCTATTTCCTTGGAACATTGAAGAATAGACAGGCGTTCAGTTGCTAGTCATATCCAGACTGAAGATGCCTACCACACTGGAGCATCTCTATGTTCCACTAAAAATCTCAAGTCCATCCTTTCTTCAGTGGCAAGAGTAATTAACTTAGCGAGAAAATATGACCACACCACCCCACCCCATTATTCAGAGACCTACTTTGTCTCTACTACTGCAGTAGGAACCATTTTAAAGCATGTTAAATAATCAACAATATCACCCAGTATTAGTCCCGCCTTACCTAGATAATCGTCTGAATCTCCTATTTCATAAGAGGACTGAGAAGCAATCCTTCTCTAGGGCGGCCACCTCAGCATGGAACTCTCGGCACCTAACCTATTAAAGTTAACCTCACTCACCACCTTCAGGAAGCATCTCAGGACCCATCTTTTAAGGCAATTCGTTTGCTAACCTTTGTGACATAAATCACCTTATGGTTCCTCCTGAAATCTCCCTATCTTTTCTACTGCTCTAGACAATTTTATTCTCACCAATAAATCCTTCCTAATGTTTGTAATACCGCAGGACACTGGTGCAATGTACCAAAGGTAGCTGAGAATTAGTCGGCTCTCCTGGGACTAGGGAAGTTAACAGACAGGACAAATAAATTGTACGATGCATACAGAGCATATGACGTTCATTTATCAGTCCAATTTAGTTTCTTTTTATGGCTACACTGGTTTTAAACATAAAAGACAACTGAGGTTATCATCCTATTTAATGCCTTTATATTGGTGCCTTTGAAATTCAAGTTATGATCAATACATTTGCATCAACAAATAGACCCATGCACAGGAAAACAGAGGTAAGCGTTGGGGAGTTTCATAGTTCAGACAGACACGGAACTGAAAGTACAACAATACACAAAGCATAACATACTGTGCACACATGTAGCGTCAATTCAAAATATCAGATTCAGTCCACGTTTATTTTAATCAAGAAAAATATATTTTTCACTTGACCATAAAGAGGATAATTATGGTGCCACCGACGGTGCATTTGGAGTGCTACTCAGGAAAATCCATCCGGAGATCTCCACCTCCTAAGCAAGCATAGTTTTAAGAAAGTTTATTGAGGTTGCTATGACCTTGATCCTCTGCTATGTTATGAACTCAGGCCTCAACTAACTGTTCTCTCAATGACAGTCCAGCTGTTGTTGCTACTCAGGTTTCTCAATGACTTTGGTGGTGAATTCTTTGCGTTGATGATCTTTGACAGTCTTCCTCATCATACCCACGTGGTCTGAGAATCACTACACCCTGAGGCCTTTTCAAGCAATGGATGCAGCTAATAAGGGATGATGAATTTGGCAATAGGTTTCTTTTTGGTCTTCTATTGAATCAGTCGACACAAGTGAAGTGAGGCACTGCATGCCTCTCAAATAGTGCAACATCTCAAAACTGTTAGCATAAACAGCTCACAAAGGAAGCCCTAAAGTACAGAGGCGATCAAACAAGATTTCTCACAATAACACAAAGCTGTACAGGTAGCTAAGCACTTCAAACTTGAAATATGTATGTACGTGTATTGTCTTTCAATTAAATGCTACCTTGAAGTTAAAGGCTGCTTCCGGCATGAGATGCATCAGAGCTTGAACTGCTCTTTAGGGCCTAGCAAAAAAGAGTTGTTTTCAGCTACCCATCGCTAGCTAATGTGTAGGACGTCAGAATATTCTGAAGCATGGAAAAATTGAGAATCATTCCCGTAATAACAATATTTACATGGGGAGCAATAGCTTCGTCAGTATGAAAACATATTTTTTATGCTTTTATTTTGAAGTGGAATTAATGGAGAAAACAAATCTTTGCTTTCTAGCCATTAATTACGTCTGAAATGTACAGATAATGCATCTGTGCTGTCCTAAACAACGCAAAAGGTACTGGAAGTTACTTAATAATTAAATAGAGGGAAGAGGCAATAAGAGGATCAGAGTTCTCTCTCAAGATAAAAAAGGCAAAAATCTTTAGAAGATGAGAGAATGCGGTGAAAAAGAACAACAAAGAAGGGAAATGAAAACAGACAGAACATGTTTTAAGAAGTGTGAAGGAAACAGGGCAGTACAGGAGGAGCAAATCAAAGTTATAAAGGAGATGCTAATGAAAAAGTAAACATTGAGAAGTAAAACATTTGAAGTATTACAGGTTCAAAACGATAAATCCGAATTGATTAGATGTATTCCATACATTGCAATTTAACTACCTATGAAAGAGTAGGTATAAGAAAACGAGTTACTTACCTGTAACTTAAATTATCCAGTATTGGTATCTTTCATAGATTCACATGCTTAGAATCATCCCCGCAGACGAGGTGGGAGTCTCGCGGTACGATAAAATATACACATAATAGTCATAAAAAGCATTGCACAATAGGCTACTATTGACAGTAAAGTCACTACATTAGCCTATCTTAGTCCTTTTGTAAACCCTCTTAGAACCCTCCACAGAGAGGCAAACCCTCAGATTTTCGTAGCACAAGCGACAGTTAGTATGTAATAGCAATAAGATAAGCCTCTGCGGGGAGGAGGGTGGATCGCATGTGAATCTATGAAAGATACCAATACTGGATAACTGAAGTTACAGGTAAGTAAATCGTTTTCATATCCAGTATTGGGGTATCTTTCATAGATTCACATGCTTAGAAGCAGAATAGTTATCAGTAAAAAAATGCTTAGTTGGATAGTGGATGGTGGGTATCATAAGAAAAACAATAAATACCTTGAAATACCAATACAGCCATGCAATACAATATTTTAACCCTAATAATGGAAAGCATTATATCCAAATGTATAAATATATATATATATATATATATATATATATATATATATATATATATATATATATATATATAAAAACGAAAGTATGTCTGTCTGTCTGTCCTTTATACATTACTACACCATTCATCCGATCGGAATGAAACTTTGGGAAGTTGTTGAGTACACTCCTGCGAAGGTTTCTTGCAACAAAAAAAAAATGTGTTAAATATTGGCCCCCCCGGCTCCCCAGGGCCCTCATAATCTTTCCAATACTGAACGTTTACAGTTTCCGGTGCGACTTGCTTTTGCAATGACCATCAACAAAGCACAAGGACAATCGCTGCAAGTGTGTGGACTAGATTTGGAGAATCCGTGCTTCTCACATGGACATCTGTATATGGCCAGCTCACGCGTCGGAAAACCTTCTGATTAAAATTTCGAATACTGAAATAGACAGCGAATTTGCGAGCATCGTCGACAGTTATAACCCCCAGACAGAAATCGATTGGTCAATCTACATCAGAAGCACGGAAGAAAAAGGCATTACGAGCTTCAGAAACAGACGAGCAACGGGAAGCAAGATTAGAAGCGGTTCGAATACAAACTGCTCAAGCCTGTAATTCTCAAACGAACGAGCAATGAGAATCAAGATTGGAAGCCGATTGAGTACGCACTGCTCAAGCCCGTTCTTCTCAAACGAACAAGCAACGAGAATCAAGATTGGAAACAGATCAATAACGCACTGCTCAAGCCCGCTCGAATGAAACAGGAGAGCAACGAGAATCAAGATTGGAAAACTATCAATTACGCACTGCTCAAGCCCGCTCGAATGAAATAGGAGAGCAACCAGAATCAAGATTGGAAGCCAATCGAGGACGCAGTGCTCAAGCCACACTTAGAAATGTTTTCCATATTAAAATGAATAAGTTTCAATAACAATGACAATGTAAATTGAATGTTATCATAACAAGTTTCCTTGAATTACCTTTCTTCTGAAATCGCAGCAACGCGCGACGGGTAAGCTAGTGTATGTATATATATATATATATATATATATATATATATATATATATATATATATAGATATATGAAGCACAGTATGAAAACAGAAAGACAATACAACATGTATATGTTAACATGCAATGGTATAATCACCTCCTTACAGAGGCTTACCTTATTTAAAAAGGTTTCGCAACACTGCTTGACCCACAGCTGATTCAGCTTCTGTCGTCAGATTGAGACAGTAATGCTGTGTAAAAGTGTGCGCATTTGTCCAGGTTGCAACACTGCAAATCTTCTCCGAAGGTACTCCGGCAAAAAGAGCAGTAGATGAGGATACTGCCCTTGTGGAGGGTAGCCTTGGGTTTCATAAATAAAGGATGTCCAGCTTTAGTATGGCAGAATTGGATAGTTGATGCAATCCGCCTTGCAATAGTGGATTTCGTAACAGCTGTTCCTGGCTTTTGACCACCATAAGAAATAAACAATTGATCTGATTTTCTGATGGACACAGTATGTGAAATATAGAATTTCAGACACCTTTTAACATCCAAGGTATGCAAAGTCTTTTCAGCAGAGGAAGACTGATTGGGAAAGAAAGAACGCAATATAACAGGCTCATTAAGATGGAATGTAGAGGGATCTTTCAGAATAAACGTTGGATTAGTTCTGAGGATAACATAATCATTGGTGAATTTCAAATAAGGTTGTTTGATAGTAAACACCTGAATTTCACTGACTCTCCGAGCAGAGGTGAATGCCACTAAAAGTGCAGTTTTCCAGGAGAGGTACTTGAGGTCAGCTTTGTGAACAGGCTCATATGTATGCTTCATGAACTGTTGTAACACCAGATTAAGCCTCCATTCTGGAAGAGGAGCTCTAAAGAGCCCCTTTAGAAATTGTTTGATCAAGCGATTAGAGCAAAGGGATGCAGCTCCTGCAGAAAGTCTGAAGGTCAAGATGGCCGCTAAATGTAGCTTTACAAATACAAACATTAGATCAGACTTAGTTAATGAAAGAAAATAATGCAGCACATTATCTGGAGAACATCTAAAAGGATGTATATCCTTGTCACTGCACCAAGAAAATAATTGTTTCCATTTCAAAGCATAAGTCTTTAGAGTAGAAGGAGCTCTTGCCCTTGCAAGAATATCTCTACAATCCTGAGGTAAATCTATCTCCTTGAATTCTGTGAATCCAGAAACCATGCATGAAGATGCAATTGGACTGGACAAGGATGAAGAATCTGGCCCTTGCTCATTGACAACAGGGTTGGAACTGCAGGAAGGCGGTATGGTCTGCGTATGGACAGTAGGAGAAGCTCAGTGCACCAATGCTGACGCGTCCATCGCGGAGCAATGAGAATCATGGAGCATGGTTGCATTTTGAGCTTGCGCAAAAATCTTGGGAGCAATGGAAAGGAGGGAAATGCGTAAGCAAAGATTCCTGTCCATCTCATCGCGATCCCCCAAGAGCTCTTCTCCGGTTCCCAACTGGCAAAGAATGGGCACTTCCGATTGTTTTTGGAGGCAAAGAGATCTAGATTTGGTCTGCCCCACATTCGAAATATGTGTTCCACCACTGATTGATCCAACTCCCATTCATGACAGGACTTCGAATTCCTGCTCAGAGTGTCCACCAGAGTGTTGTGAATTCCCAGAAAATGTTCCACCTACATCATGATGTTGTGAGAAAGCAGCCATTCTCAAATGATTTAAGCTTCTTGAGACAGAATGTGTGAAAGGGTACCTCCTTGCTTGTTTAAGTAATGCACGCAAGTGGTGTTGTCGGTTTCTGATGAGAACTGTTGACCCTTGAAGCCTTGGGAGAAAAGACTGCAAATCCAGGGAAATGGCTCGAAGCTCTGAGAAATAGATCGATCTTAAAGGTGTTCGCCCCACCCTTCTAGGGAGGCATCTGTAGTCAGGATAAACTCTGGCACAGAAGGAAGAAAAGTAAGCCCAATTGAGACATTCTTGGAGCGCAGCCACCAAAACAGCGTTTCCTGCATAATTGGAGTTATTTTCCCTAGGTCGTCGAACGACCACGAGATCTGCAGCCATTGACTGTCTAGCTCCTCCTTGATCAGCCTCATTCTTAGATGGGTGTGAGGTACCAACAGTATTGCTGAGGATAGTATTCCCAGGAATGAATTGATGATCCTCACAGAAGCGAACCGTCTTCTTTGGAGGTCTGATGCCAGAGAAATCAGCGTGCTTGCCTTTCTGCTGACAAGAATGCCTTGTCCTGGATAGTATCCAACACTGCCCCTAGAAATTGAATCCTTTGAGAAGGACAAAGAACTGATTTTTGAATGTTGAGGGACAGTCCCAGGGTTTGAAATAGTTGAAGGCATGTGGACGTTGCTCGAGAGGCCTGCCGAAAAGTAGGAGCCTTTATTAGCCAGTCGTCCAGATAAGGAAAAAGTTGTATGCCTTGAAGTCTGAGATGAGCTGCCACCGGGGCCAGGAATTTCGTAAAGACTCTCAGGGCTGAATGTAGACCGAAGGGGAGGACTTTGAATTGAAAATGAGCCCCTGCCACAGTGAAACGAAGGAATTTCCGATGTTTGGGGTGAATGGGGATGTGGAAGTATGCATCCTTGATATACAATGTTGTCATGAAATCTGCATGGTCTAGAAGCTGAAGGATTTCTTGAAGCATGACCATGCGAAAGGATTTCTTTTGAAGATATTTGTTCAGCTTTCTTAAATCCAGTCTCAATTACCCTGACTTTTTCTTTATTAGAAAAAAGTGGGAATAAAACCATTTTCCCACCTGAGAGCGATGCACTCTTTCTATCGCTCCTTTCAGAGAAGAGCAAGATGGAGTAGTTTCTTACCTCTAACTCCAGTTCTGTAGTAGGGGTATCTCTGTTATAGTCATAATCTGTGAATAGTCCCGCCCATGTGCGTGGACCCCGGAGCAATCAAAATAGTCTCTTAAGTTGTCTTCTTCTGCAGCCCTGCATAGACACTTAAGAGAAAATCAAAGACAAATAATGGAGCCTTACAATAACCAAGCTACATTGGCCAGCACTTCATCCTGAAGTGAAAAAGGATAGCCAAATAATATATAAATGTAAACATTTTACAGAGTTTCACACCTAGAGAATCTCCCCTTCACAAAAATTCTTTGACATGATAGAGAGGAAGGGTTGGACAGACAAGCCTCATAGGCTGCCATTATGTGTCTAGAAAAAGGATACCGTGCCTTTAAGGAACACTCCAGAGACCCTCAGTATCCCATGATGCACAACCCCAGGCAAGTTGCACAAGTTACTACTTGTGTAACGATATATCTGTAAGAGACATTAGTTAGTGATAGATTCCTTACCTTAGAATATCCCCAGGCATCAGACTGGATCCGGAAATTTTTGCGTAGCAATACCCCTGCGCGCTGGTAGGCGTCGTCTGCGGCTCCGCGTCCGTCGTCGGCGTCGTGAGCGCCGGGATGACGTCATCGGAGTATATAGACGGCGCCCATGCGCGCTGACGTCAGTTCTGATAACACAGCTTTTCCGCGCCAGATACGCAGAGCCATGATAGAACTAACACTGGTGCCATGAAACTAGGGCCCTGAAAGGGGATGACCTTAACCCTAAATATCGGTTCGCAGAACGGGGAGGATGGGAGGGCGGTAAGGAATCTATCACTAACTAATGTCTCTTACAGATATATCGTTACACAAGTAGTAACTTGTGCATCTGAAAGAGACACGTTAGTGATAGATTCCTTACCTTAGAATAGATACCCCAGCAATACCAACCCCGGTGGTGGGTCTGCGAACCAATATCACACCAGAAAGTCCTGGAGGACGGAACGGCCAAAGAAGCCATCCCTCCGGACTTGACTGTCCAGGCAGTAGTGTCTCGCGAACGTGTGCAGCGAGGCCCACGTGGCTGCCTGACAGATGTCCTGCAGGGGGACACCGCGGCCCAGGGCAGTTGTCGTTGCCGTGGCCCGAGTGGAGTGAGCCCGCAATCCAGCCGGGGGCTCCTTCCTCGCCATGGAGTAGCATGCTTGGATGCACAAGATGATCCACCTGGAGATGGTCCTCTTGTGTACAGCCTTTCCCTTCTTCGCGCCCACGTAACCAACGAAGAGTTGGTCATCCACCCGGAATTGGCGAGTGCGGTCTAGGTAGTAGGAGAGCGCACGTTTTGGATCCAGACGGTGGAGCCTCTCCTCCTCTTTCGAGGGAT
The DNA here is from genome assembly GCF_964263255.1 of Lissotriton vulgaris. Lineage (NCBI taxonomy): Eukaryota > Metazoa > Chordata > Amphibia > Caudata > Salamandridae > Lissotriton > Lissotriton vulgaris. Next base: position 1,754,516,056 of record NC_141694.1, on the reverse strand, counting down.
GCGGAGGCGGAAAGAAGGTGGGCAAGGTGATGGACTGCCCGATGTGGAAGGCCGTGACAACCTTGGGCAGAAAGGAAGGCCGTGTACGCAACACCACCTTATCAGGATGAACAGACAGGAAAGGTGGAGAAGAAGAAAGAGCCTGGAGCTCACTCACCCTCCTGGCAGAGGTGATGGCAACCAGGAAGGCCGTCTTCAGAGTAAGGAGACGAAGAGGGCAGTTATGAAGTGGCTCAAAGGGAGCACACATCAGATAGGTGAGAACAAGATTCAAGTCCCACTGGGGCATCACGAAGGGAACAGGAGGGAACATGTGCGTGATGCCCTTCAGAAATCTACTCACTATAGGGGACTTGAATAAGGAAGGCTGATCTGGTAGCCTCAAGAAGGCTGAAAGAGCAGAAAGGCACCCTTTAAGAGTGCCCAGAGCAGAGCCCTGCTGGGCAAGGGAAAGAAGAAAGAGCAGCACTTCCGAAAGGGGTGCAGAGAGGGGATCCACAGCCTTTGCTGCGCACCATGCCACAAATCTATTCCACCGGCAGGCGTATACCGACTTCGTGGAGGGACGCCTGGCTGCCAGAATGATGTCACAGACTTCGGGAGGCAAGTCAAATGGCCTCAACTGCCGCCGCTCAATCTCCAAGCTTGTAGGTGGAGACTGGACAGGTTCGGGTGCAGGACCGTCCCCTGCTGCTGCGACAGAAGGTCCTCCCGAAGAGGCAGACGAATCGGGGGATCGACTGACATGCTGAGTAGCTCGGGATACCAGTATCTTCGTGCCCAGTCCGGAGCCACAAGGACGACCTGGGCCCGGTCGCGCCTGATCTTCTTCAGCACTCTGGGCAGAAGTGGTATAGGCGGAAAGGCGTACAACAGGCCGCAGCTCCACTCGCGACGAAAAGCGTCTCCGAGCGAGTGCCGCCTTGGAAACTCCAACGCGCAGAACTGCTGACATTGCGCGTTCTCTTCTGTGGCGAATAGATCTAACCAAGGCTCTCCCCGCTGTCGAAAGAGACCTTGCGCCACGTCCGAGTTCAGACGCCATTCGTGATCCATCATGCACCGGCGGCTGAGTTCGTCCGCCCTGGCATTCAGAGAGCCTGCCAGGTGTTGAACCACCAGGGTCACGCCCTGATGTTCCAGCCACTGCCAGAGGCGCAGAGCCTCCTGGCAAAGGGTCCACGACCCCACACCGCCCTGTTTGTTGCAGTACCACATGGCGGTGGTGTTGTCGGTGAACACTTGCACCACGCTCCCCCTGACAGAGGGGAGGAATGCCTTCAGTGCAAGACGAATCGCCCGCAGCTCCAGAAGGTTGATGTGGAGCCGGGACTCCGCCGGAGACCAGAGGCCTCTGATCTCCGCCTCTCCCATGTGGCCTCCCCAGCCCTGGAGGGACGCGTCCGTCACAACTACGTGCTCCGGCTGGGGTAGAGAGAGGGGTCTGCCACTGACCCAGTCGCGGTCCGTGAGCCACCACTGCAGTTGCTTCGCAGTGCCCTCCGAGATCAGGACATGATCGGACAGGTTGCCCTGATGCTGGGCCCACTGAAACTTCAGGTCCCACTGCAGAGCCCGCATCCGCCACCTGGCGTGACGCACCAGAAGGATGCAGGAGGCCATCAGTCCCAGAAGCCGCAGCGTCAACCTGACCGAGACCCGGGATAACGGCCTGAAGACAGGAATCAGAGCCTGAATATCCCGAACCCGCTGCTCGGGTGGGTAAACCCGAAACTGCGCCGAGTCGAGAACCGCTCCGATAAAAAGGAGCTTCTGAGAGGGACACAGGTGTGACTTCGGCACATTGATGGAAAACCCCAGCAAGTGCAGGAGGTCGGCCGTAGTCTGGAGGTGGGTGACGACTGTCTGGGGCGAGCCCGCCTTCAACAACCAGTCGTCGAGGTAGGGGAAGACTGACACCCCTTGCCTGCGCAGATGGGCTGCGACCACCGCCATCACCTTCGTGAACACCCGTGGGGCGCTGGTAAGGCCGAAGGGGAGCACGGTAAACTGAAAGTGCTCCAGGCCTACCGTGAACCGCAGGTAACGCCGGTGGGCCGGCAGGACGGGGATGTGGAAATAGGCGTCCTGCAAGTCCAACGCTACCATCCAGTCTCCTGGGTCCAGGGCAGCCAGGACCTGAGCCAAAGTGAGCATCTTGAACTTCTCCGTCCGGAGGAAGCCGTTGACGTTCCGCAGATCCAAGATAGGGCGTAGGCCCCCTTTGCCCTTCTTGGGTACCAGAAAGTAGTGGGAGTAACAGCCACGTCCTACTTCTGGCCCAGGAACGCGCTCGATGGCCCTCTTGGCCAAGAGGGCCGAAACCTCCTCTTGCAGAAGTTGCAAGTGATCCCCCGACACACGGTGGTATTGAGGTGGCATGGATGGAGGGGAAGACTCGAAGGGGAGGGAGAAACCCCTTCGGACAATTTGCAGCACCCACCTGTCCGAAGTGACTGTATGCCAGTGGGAGAGGTGATGGCGAACCCTGCCTCCCACAGGCGTCACATGGGCCTGAAAACTCGGACTAGGAAGGTTTTGAGGCGGGGGCTGCTGAGGGAGGTGTGGACTGGCCTCGCCGCTGGCCCCGACCACCGCCACGGCGGTTCCCACGGCCGCCACCGCGTTGCTGAACATTCTGCGGCGCGTGGCTGACGGTCCGTGGTGGGGCGCCCCTTCCGTGGCCACGAAAGGAGCGAAAGGCACCCGATTGCTGGCGTGGGGCCGTAAGGCCCAAGGACTTGGCCGTGGCCCTGGAGTCCTTGAAACGTTCCAGCGCATGGTCTGCCTTGTCGCCGAAGAGGCGACGGCCATCAAACGGCATGTCCAGGAGGGTGGCCTGGACATCGGCCGAGAAGTTGGCGGACCTCAACCAGGCGTGGCGTCGAACCGCCACCGTCGTTGCCATCGCCCTGCCCAGTGAGTCCGTGGTATCCAGCCCACACCGGATGGAAAAGCGTGCCGCATCTCGGCCGTCCGCAAGGGTTTGGCTGAGTTTAGCCCTGACCTCCTCAGGGCATTGTGGCAGCACCTCCGCAACCGTGTCCCACAGAGTGTGGGTGTAGCGGCCCAAGAGACAGTTGGTGTTCACTGACCGGAGCCCTAGGCTCACAGACGAGAAGACCTTCTTCCCGAACTGCTCATATCTCTTGGATTCCCTGTCGGGCGGGGCCGACGGGAATGCGGTCTGGGAGTTGGAGGCCTGGATGACCAGGCTCTCGGGGGTGGGGTGGGTGGACAAAAAGCAAGGGTCGCCCGGTGCCGGGCGGTAGCGTCTGGCCACGTTCCTATCCACAGGGGGGCCTGTGGCGGGCTTGGACCAAGTGCCCAGAAGAACGTCACACAAGGCCTCGTTGAACGGCAGGAGGGGCTCCGCGGAGCCGGACTGCGGTTTGAGGACCTCAGTGAGGAGATTAGTCCTCACGGCCGCGACGGGGAGCTCAAGGTTTAGGGCCTTAGCTGCCTTCGTCAACACTACACTGTAAGCAGAACCCGCCTCCGAAGCCACAGTCGGGGGCGACGTAAATCCAGTGTCTGGCGAGGTGTCAATACCACTGGCCTCCCCAAGCTCATATGTCCAGTCCTGATGAGACTGGCAATCACGTGCCAGAGGGTCCTCGGACCCCTCCCATTGCTCCTCGTCACCCGGCTCCTGGAGACCAGGATGAACAGCCAGGGCCTCCTCGTGGAGATAGAACTCTCCGAAGGCCGACGGAATCGGCGCCCAGCGGCGCCCCTCCGACACCTGAGTAGGACCGTAGGAAGCATTGGGGTCGGCAACCACTTCGGCTGCCGGGGACGACACCTGAAGGGACGTCGCCGGCGAGGTCGTAGGGTCGACCGGCGAGGTCCCGGATCCGGAGCCGGATCCAGCGAGGTCGCGCGGCGCCGGGACCGAAGTCGCCAGCGGCGCCGAAGCACCCGACGTCGTCGGGGCCGAAGCGCCCGACCCGGAAGGACCTCCAGACGGAGCCGATCGGCCCGAAGGCGCCACGGGAACCGACTGAGGAGGGAGGGCCCTCATGGCCATGAGGTACCTCTCGACCTCCTCCTGCGACGCGCCGTGCCCAGGGACCCGAAGGTGTGGGGCAGGCGGCGACGCTTGCGACTCCCGCGGAGCCGCGTGGGCGGTGTCGCCCGAATCCCCGGCCGCATCGTGCGAGCGACGGGGCGGGTCGGAGGATCGATGGTGTCGCTCCGACCTCTCATGCCTCTTACCTGAGGACTTGGAACCAGACGATCGGTGTCCACTCCCGGAACGTCGATGACTCCGACCTCGCGACCTGTCCCTCGACCTCCCGTGGGACCGGGACCGGGACCTGGAGCGGCGCGGGGCCGACTGCCTCAGCTCGAGACGCTTGCGGGACCGCTCCCGCCTACGCTTCGACGTCAGGGCCCGGCAGTCGGAGCAGGTTCGATCGTCGTGGTCGAGGCCTAAGCACTTCAGGCACCGGCGATGGGGGTCCGTGACCGACATGAGTCGGCCGCACTTCGAGCAAGGCTTGAACCCGGGCATCCCTGGCACCGATAGTCGAGAATCGACTAACTAGAGGATCAAAAAGATCAAAAAAGTTTTCAGTCAAAAAGTGACTGGGGGTAGAGCTTCTTCCGGATCTGCGCTAGCTGGCGCGGAAAAAAGAAGAACTGACGTCAGCGCGCATGGGCGCCGTCTATATACTCCGATGACGTCATCCCGGCGCTCACGACGCCGACGACGGACGCGGAGCCGCAGACGACGCCTACCAGCGCGCAGGGGTATTGCTACGCAAAAATTTCCGGATCCAGTCTGACGCCTGGGGATATTCTAAGGTAAGGAATCTATCACTAACGTGTCTCTTTCAGATACTTTCAGTTCTTTTTGAAGGTGTATAGCATTCAGGTAATCATTGTTTCTTCCACTGGGGAGGCGGGCGGGTCGCTTATAACTATAACAGAGATACCCCTACTACAGAACTGGAGTTACAGGTAAGAAACTACTCCTGTAGTAGGGCATCTCTGTGTATAGTCAAAATATGTGAATAGAATGGCAAGCCCATCCCAAAACCAATCTAGAGGTGGAAGAAAACAAAAGACTGAGCAAATAATTTCCTCCGCGAAGCCTGCCCAACTTGCGCATCTGTCCTGGCATCAGAATCCAGGCAGTAATGCTTCGCAAATGTGTGGACAGACTTCCAAGTAGCCGCATTACAGATGTCTGCAATGGGGATGTTACGTAGCAAAGCTGTAGTAGCTGCTTTGCCTCTGGTTGAATGAGCCTTAGGCTTACCCCCTAGAGTCTTGTTAGCCTTCTGGTAACATCAATCAATCAATCATATAATTTGTAAAGTGCACTACTCACCCGTGAGGGTCTCAAGGCGCTGGCGTGGGGAATGCTGCTACTGCTCGAAAAGCCAGGTCTCGAGGAGTTTTCTGAAGGTCAGCAGGTCTTGGGTCTGCCGTAGGTGGATGGGCAGGTCTTGGCAGCAAGGTGGGAGAACGATCTGCCACCGGAGGTTGCTCTTCGGAAGCGGGGGACTGTGGCGAGGGCGACGGAGCGGAGCTGGCAGGTGGGGGTGCAGAAGCAGAGTCGTCTGTAGAGGTATGTTGGTCCGGTGTTGTGGAGTGCCTTGTGTGCGAGGGTGAGGAGCTTGAAGGTTATCCTCTTGTTGACCGGGAGCCAGTGCAGGTCTCTCAGGTGGGGTGTGATGTGGCTGCGGTGAGGGATGTTGCGGATCAGGCATGCAGAGGCGTTGGAGCCGTCTCAGGAGTTTTGCCGAGGTTCCTGCATAGAGGGCGTTGCCGTAGTCCAACCTGCTGCTGACGAGGGCCTGGGTGACCGTTTCAGTGGGGATCCACTTGTAGATCCTGCGGAGCATGCCGAGGGTGTTGAAGCAGGAGGAGGAGACGGCGCTGACCTGTTTAGCCATGGAGAGGGTGGAGTCGAGGATGACCCCTAGGTTGCGTGCGTGGTCGGTGGGTGTTGGAGCGGTTCCCAGTGCGGTCGGCCACCAGGAGTCATCCCAGGTCTAAGGGGTGGATCAGAGGATGAGGACCCCCGTCTTGTCCGAGTTCAGCTTCAGCCGGCTGTTCCTCATCCATTCAGCGACGGGCTTCATTCCTTCGTGAAGGTTGGTTTTGGCGGTGTGGGGGTCCTTGGTGAGGGAGAGGATCAGCTGGGTGTCATTGGCGTAGGAGATGATGTTGAGGTCGTGCTCACAGGCGACGTGGGCGAGCGGTGCCATGTAGATGTTAAACAGAGTTGGGCTGAGGGATGAGCCCTGGGGTACGCCGCAGATGATCTCCGTGGCTTCCGAGCAGAAAGGGGGAAGGCGGATGCTGTGTTCTGCCAGAGAGGAAGGAGGTGGTCCAGTCCAGGGCCTTCTCTTGGATCCCGGTGTTCTGGAGGCGTGTTCGTAGTGTGTGGTGGCAGACCGTGTCGAAGGCGGCTGACAGGTCCAGGAGGATGAGGGCTGCTGTTTCTCCGTTGTCCAGCAGGGACTTGATGTCATCGGTGGTGGCGATGGGCAGTCTCGGTGCTGTAGTTGCTGCGGAACCCTGACTGGGAAGGGTCCAGGATGTTGTTCTCCATGAGGTAGCGGTCAGTTGTTCGTTGACGGTCTTCTCGATGACCTCTGCCAGGAACGGAAGCAAGGAGATGGGCCGGAAATTCTTGAGGTCCTTGGAGAGACCGGTGGAGCAGGTCTGTGAGCCACCACTGTCGAGGCCACTCCGGAGCAATGAGGATTATTCGCGCTCTGGATTGAGACAGCTTGATGAGCACTGCCGGAAACAGGGCAATGGGTGGAAAAGCGTACAGAAAGCTGTTCGACCAGCTGATCCATAGCGCATTCCCCAGAGTCCCCGGTTGGTAAAACCTGGAGGCGAAGTCTCTGCATTTGCTATTTTCGGTAGTGGCAAACAGATCTATGTCTGGAGTGCCCCATCTTTGGAAGATGTTTCCTAGCACCTCGTCGTTTAGAACCCACTTGTGGTTCTCCTGAACGAGCCCGCTGTGTGCGTCAGCCTGAGCATTCTGCACACCTGGTAGATGGGTCGCCGTTATCGTCAGTCCTCTGGCTAGCAGCCAGTGCCAGATCGCCTGCGCTTCCTGAGACAGTGTGCGCGATCTCGAGCCTCCCTGCATGTTGAGGTAATGCATTGTGGTCGTATTGTCCATCTGTACAAGGAAGGACGGATGAAAGGCCTTCAGTGCCAAGAGAACAGCTCTGAGTTCCAGAAAATTGATATGGTACGTGGACTCCGCCTGGGACCACGTTCCTTGGATCTGCAGATGGTCCGAATGCGCTCCCCAGCCCGGGATAGAAGCATCCGTCACAATGGTCTGTATTGGAATGTCCTTGTGGAATGGAACCCCCTTGAGGAGATTCTCCGCTGAACACCACCACTTCAGTGACTGCTGAGCGTGCTGGGACAGTGTGATCTTGTCCTCCCAGCTCCCTCGTTTCTGGTCCCACTGATCCTTCAGACATTCCTGCAGCGATCTCATGTGGAGGCGTGCATGTGGTGTAAGGAAGATGCAAGAAGCCATCGACCAAAGGAGAGACGACATTGTCCTCACTGTCGTTGATGAAACGGACATGAAAGTCTGAGCCTTCCGAAGGATCGATAAGGGTCGCTCCTCCGAAGGACACACGCTTGCTCTGAGAGTATCGATGGAGGCTCTCAAGTACTGCAGACACTGAACAGGAGTCGGAACAGACTTGGACATGTTGATGTGTAGACCAAGTTGGCTCAACAGAACAGCCATCCTGTTGAAATGCAATTGCGCTTCCTGGAGGTGGATGCTTTGATCAGCCAGTCGTTCAGGTACGGGTAGACAAACACCTTGTCCTTTCTCAGGTGAGCCGCCACCACTGCCATGCATTTTGAAAAAGTACTGGGTGCAGACTTCAGACAAACGCAAGTACGGTGTACTGATAGTGGTTGGTGCCCACTGGGAAGCGTAGGAACTTCCGCTGTTTCTGTGCAATGGGTACATGGAAGTACGCATCCTGCAGATCTATTGGGCAAAGCCAGTCTCCTCGATGCAGCTGAGGATAAATCTGGTGCAAGGACAACATGCAAAACTTCTCCCTGCGGATCCACTTGTTTGCTTGTCGCAAATCCAGATTTAGCCTGAACTCGTTCTTGTCCTTCTTGCGCACCAGAAAGAACCTGGAGTATAGATCCTCTCCCTTAATAGGGTATCGGCCTCCGCTTGGAGCTCGCGCAGCTGGTATTGTGAGCGAACTGGTGGAATAGCTGGAGGAGGGCTGACAAAACGAAGACTGTATCCATTGCAAACAATATTCAGCACCCACTTGTCCGGAGTAATTTTTTTCCACTCTGCCGGGTAATTCTGAATGCTTCCCCCCACCGGAGTGGGTAACAGACGAGAGGGAAGCGGCCCAGCTAGGCCCTTATTCCCGATGAGGCCTACTGACCGCCTCTGCCCCTCTGACGCTTCAGGAAAGGCTGCCTCTCATATTGTTGTTGCTGCTTTTGCTGTTGGCCAGCTTGGTACCCTGCCCCCCCCCCTAGAAACGTTTGGAGGAGTAGCGCCTCTGGAAGGGGCGGAAAGATTTCAGCAGGTCCTTTGGTTTCTCCAAACAGACCGCCTTCAGCGTCTCAACTTCTGCCTTCATGCGGGCCATCTCCTCATTGGCATGAGTCCCGAAGAGGGTAGTGCCCGAAAAGGGCAAGTTGGCAATACGCTGCTGCGCCTCCGGCTTACGAGAGGTAAGGTGAAACCAGGAGTGGCGTCTCAAATTTACTACATGGCAGTACCCATGAGCAGCCAGGAGAGAGGCATCCGCAACTGCGCTTATGACCTGGTTGGAAACCATCATGCCCTCATTCAAGATCTCTCAGGAATCTCCCCTTCTGTCCCTCGGGAGGAGTTCAATGAATTTTTACAGGGAGTCCCACAAGTAGCGGTCATACCAACCCAGAAGTGCTGTCGAACTTGCAGCTTTCATAGACGTGGACGCCGTACTGCAGACCTTTCCCCCTGCCGAATCCATATGATGGCTCTCCTTGTCTGGAGGGACCGTTGACCAAAGAGCAGTAGAGTGTTGCTTCTTTGCTGCTGTAACGATAACTGAATCCGGGGCAGGATTCGTTCTCAGAAATGCCGGATAGGAATCCGTGGGGCCTGTACTTCTTCTGCAGGATGGGGCAGACTTCACCGAGGCCAGTGTCAGAAACAGCTCCATGGCCGGTTCCTCTAACCCTGGCACCAAAGGCAGCAAAGGGCGAGACAGGTGTTTACGCTGTAGTATTTTAAAGATGACAGAGATGGAAGGGGTGGGCACCGTCAGTGCTATCCCCAACTTTGCTGCTCCCCTCAACAGCATGTCCTGAAACGTCACAATGTCATCCACTGGCGACACCCTCGTTGGAGGAGAGTCAGACAAAGTAGGCGAATACCTCCTGTCACTGGAAGAGTCAGTGTATCTGGTATGCCTGGAACGCAACCTCTCTCTACGACGATGTCGTGACCTGGCTGAAGATCTACGCTCACTGCGAGAGCGATGCCTCCCCCGTGATCTTGACCTCGGTTTCCTGGGTCTCGCCGGACCCACTGGCACCAGCTGTAGTGGAAGAAGAGGCAGCTGATCCGGAATTAAAGGCCTCAGTTGTAGAGGCTGAGGTGAAAGAGGAGGCGGAGGAGGAGGAGGAGGAGGAGGAGGAGGTAGCCGTTGAGGTGACGGAGTAAGAGTTCTAGGCCTTGAGGGAGAGTAGGTCCTCGAGTAATCAGAGTCCGGAGACCTAAGTACTCTCCTCTTCTTACGAGCAGGCCTCGGGGAGGATGCTCTGGAGGTAGACTCTCCTGAGGAGGAACGCCGGCGGCACCACGACCGGGAACTCTCTGATGAAGAGACGCTCACCACTCTCCTCTTCGATGTTGACTTTTCCTTCCTCGACGTCGATCTTCTCGACGTGGCTCTCCTCGATGTCGATCTTCGTGACGTTGAGCTTCGTGACGTCGATCTTCGTGTCGGCGTTAAAGGCAAACGGCGATGTCGCCTCGACTGCGAGCGCCTGCCTATTCGGGACTCAGCACGACGACGATGTTGTGTCAACGCCGGTGAAGTCCTCGACGTCGACCTCGTCCGAGGTCTCGACGTCCTACCCCTCGACGTCAAACGTCGACGTCGCTTCGATCCAGAACCCGGGTAGTCATAACTCTCGACGCCGAAGCCCTCGACGTCAACCGGGACCGGAGCCGTTTCCGGGCCTGAGCTTGACTGGGGAGCCCCCCAGAGGCTGATGCATGGGCAGAGGATGATGATAGAGTCCCTCCATGCCCAGAGGTCTCACCTGCTTCTTGATGTCTACTCTGCTCCAGGCCTTGGAGACGAATCTTCTCCCTGTCACGTAGGGTCCTCCTGGAGAAAGAATGGCAAATATCACAGGATTCAGGTACATGAGTAGCAGGTAGACAGAGTATGCACACTCTGTGGGGGTCAGACTTGGCCTTCTTCCTACCACACTCAGGGCACTTGTCGAATAAAGCTGCCATCTCAACAAGATAGAGGTGGTAAAACTGAAAAGTAATGAAATGGCATCTGTTCCATCAACGTTGAGGCATTGTGATAGAAGACGGAAGGAGGCCCCGAAGGGCGAAGGCCCACTTGGGCTGACTTCGACCCAAAAGTTATCCAGCAAAGCTTGAGCTGTCGACCCGAGATGAAGAGAAAAGGAAGATTGGGTTTGACAACAATACTGATGGAGGGGAGGAACTGTGGAGTCCAAACCAGACGGCAGAAAGAAAACAATCTAACAATGGAGTCGATGACTATGTGCTTTACCAGCTCTGAAGGAGTCACAGACTGTGACTTTTCTTCCAGCGTAAGAGCATGACCCCTTTACCCTGAGCCAGCATAAAGGTAAATAGAGGTACCTAAAAAGACTACATGAAGCATAATGGAATGGAATGGAATTGGATTTGTAGAGCGAGTGGCTACCCGTGGGCGTCCCAGAGCTATGAGTATAGACTTTAGCAGAAGAACGGAGGCCTAGGGAAAAAGGAAGGTTTTTAGGAGTTTGCGGAATTCAAGAATTGTGAGGAATCCCTCCCTGGTGATAGGGGAGAAGGTGTCAAGGTGCGGCGAGACATTTGGGGCAATGGGAGAACTAGGATCTGGTGGCTGGTCTGTGGTTGGGAGGCTTTTTAGAATATTTTGAATTTTCGTTGAGAAGAATTCTGCAAGTTGATTGCATCTGAGGCCTGAGGTGTCGGGGGTGGGGAGCGGGTCTGAGACTTTGAGGAGTTCCTTAACAATACGGAAAGTCTCTCTGGATGAGTTTGTGGAGGCTTGAATTTTCTCATCAAAAAAGGCAGCCTGGGTAGCTTTAAAGAAGAACACTCTCAATGGAAAGGTAAATGTGAATGTTAAAATCATATCATGCTTGCTTTTGTCATACAAGTACCTGCTGAGTGGCCTTGACATGCATAGGGAGAACACTGTGCATATTTGGAGTTTCAGTTATCTGTTAGGGAGGGCTCTCGCAAGTCCTTAAAGATGAAGTTTGTTTTAAAAACTAAGCAGGGAGACAGAGAGAATACTAAGCAGGAAGCATTCAAATTCATGTGTCGGAATACTCCAACCACTGCATTCGACCCCTTAGAATCCTTTGTTGACACTCAAGCCAAAGCCCTACATTTTTCCTCTTCTTCAAAAACAGATTGCATTTTCTGCCCAGTCCTTTGGTTGTAAGGTTTGTCCTGCTGCCACTAATCTTTTCTCCTTCCCAGAGCATGCTGCTACCAAATCTCTTAAATGAAAGCGAAGAGGAAAAGGGGCATAAACCACACCTCCCGATTCAGATGGGAGACCGCCTCTGCACAGCTAAGTTGAAATCAGCCACTAAGTCTATGTACTGTGAGATTTTCACTTATGTTATGTTATGCACAATCATAGTTATTGCATATTTATCTTATGCAACTAACAACCATTGACAAAAAGCAATAGCCTTGGCTTGTTGTTGGTGTAATGTTGCTTGGTGTATTATATATCTGAATGCAATGGCAGAAAAAGCAAAACACCAGTCAGGCAGCGCACTATTCTAAGCACAGAGTGTTAGCTCAAGTGTTTTTCGGTCACGCCCTCAATTACATCGGCCACGCCCCTTTGAGAGACCCCGCCGCCCACAGTTTTTTTCATCCTATTTAAAGCCCTGGGTGAAGTCAATAGGTCTCACCTTTGGGACCTGTTGGCTATTCCTATGCCTTTTAGTGAGTATTCCTATCATTTGAAAACATTTTCTTCCAATGCTGTGCAGCCTCATACCCAAAAGAAAACAGGTGCAAAGACTTGGACACATCCTATCTAGGCGCAAACATATCATCATGAAAGCATGCACCTACGAAAGGATGCAAAGATTTTTTTTATATTTAAAAAGAAGGTCGGCAGCAATTTGCTGCTGTGCCCTCCAAAAGAGGTTTGTATTTTTAAATGTTTTTAATTAAATTAACAAGGACTTGCAGAAGCGCAGAGGAGCGGGTTGGAAGGGGCAACAAGGATGTAGGGGGGATGGGATGGGGGTAAAAAATCAGGTGGGGGAGAAGAGGGGGAAAACCACTTTTAATCATGAATCAAATCACCAAACACATTCAACAAAGGAACCTCCGCTTTAGAGTGGCACCTCGCCTCAAATTCCCAAGATACAAGAAAAACCCACGGGTAGCACATCCTTCTCTGTTCAAGCAGTCAAACTATGGAACTTTTTACCCCCAACATAAGATCCATGGACAACTCAGAAAAATACTCAGGAATTGGCTCTTCCCCACATAAGCATCATACGCAAGCAGAAATATACAGCATATCCCTCTGTATATAAACATTTATTTGTGTTATAGATAGATACATATGTGTATTGCTTTGTATAAAAATGTAGAATAGTTGTTTACATAAAAATAAAAATACATCAATTACAATACTTGAAAACCAGAGTTTATCTAATGCATCTTTAATCTACCTATACTTACTTCCTTTATACATCTAAATACATTCCATGTACTTGGATCTATACACGTTTCTCCTACTCTGACTCATCTCAAACCTCTATTTACTACTCTTTCCAATACACTACCCTATTTCTCACCCTATACCTCTATCAATATCTTTAATCTACATATAATTACTTCCTTTATGCAGCTATATACTTTCCATTTACGTATGGATCTTAGTATTTATTGCTTTCTTCTAATTCAGCATATCCAATGCACTACCCTCTTCTCACCTTATAACTCTCTCAATATATCTTCTACCTCAACTCTCTGACTCATCTCAAACCTCTTTCTACTACTCTTTCCAATGCACGATCCTATTTCTCACCCTAAACCTCTATAAATATATCCTCTACTCCCACTCTCTCATTTATCCCAAACCCCTTACCACTTCAATGATCCCCAAAATAACCCTTTCTAGACTCTCCCCTACTCATCTGACACCTTTTTTTACTATACTGATCCCCCAAAATAAGCTTTTCTAAACTTTTCCCTCTGACTCTTCCACTCCAAATCCCTTTTTACTCATCCCAAGCCTCCTCCTACTGCTATGACCTCCAAAACAAACGAAAAAAAGTCTAAATCCCTCAGTCTTCTATCCCTCCACTATCCTGTGCAATCAAAATAACAGACTAGCATGTCCACTTCTCATATTTCACTACACTAATTCACCACTAATACTTTATGGCTTCCAGAGTAGTGTGCTACTCACCGAAGAAGCACTTCTACACCTCATAATGGGTAACAAGCGCTATATAAATGCAAACCATTTTCCCTCTTCTATCCCTCCACTATCCTTCTCAATCCAAATAACTGACTAATATCCACCACTCAAATTATTTTCATATTTCACTATACTAATTCAACACTAATCCTTTATGGTTCCCGGAGTAGCATGCTACTTGCCGAAAAAGTGCATCAACGCCTGGCATGGGGTAGTAGATGCTATATAAATGCAATTACAATACAATTCAATCACAATACAATCACAATAGACTATAATCTATATTTAACTTTTTATTTGAAGTGTTTGGCTATATTTGGTTCAGTGACCATTTGCTTGTTCTAAATTGCCACTGTGGAAAAAAGTTTAATAACTTTAATGTTGCCCTGTTACAAGAACCATCCAACAACAAGCACCCCTGACTAGGGCAACTTGAGAAAATGGTTTCAAATTGCATGATGTAATGCAGAAACTGAAAAAGGAACATTACATATATTTTGTGGGGAATGACATGATGGAGCATTAATGTTCAAAGTCGAGTGAGTGGTGTCAGGTAAAAGAACACAAATATTTTAAGCATCTACGAAATTTAAGACAGGCGTAGAAAAAAAACACTGCAGCGGTCAATATAATACAAAAGCCCCTCTGCCCTAAAATCAGGTGGTTTCTATAGACAAACAGATGTTCTTCAAACCAATAGGCTTTCAGGGAACAGCGGTTTGGTTTGAGATCCAGGAAACTTACGTCACAAGAGAAACCGATCATGGAAGAAGAGGATGAAGACAGGGAATCCTGATTTTATGAGCAAAGCAATAGGTGAAAAAGAAGATAAAAGGAAAGAAATGAACCTTTCACTGCAATACAAACATTCATGGTGTTTTAGAAAAAAAGCAAATAAAATACTGAAAAGATAACTTGAGCATAAAACCTGATGTATTAGCCTTTATTAAATTTGTGGTCCACTATCATTTAAAATAAATGGGAAAATTATAGAAAACAAAGAATAAAATGACAAATGAATTAAAGCTACAACAGGAATGGGAAGCAACATGACTGTGTATGTGCTGGAATTAAGTCTTAAATAGAGTTTTTTGTTAATAGTGAGTTAGAAAGGAGTGTGGCATCCCTGAATATTTCTGATCCTACAAATGAGACTTCTTCATTAATCATTTTGAGTGTAGATTGATGCCTTAGCCTTTGGAGGATACGTTTTTTCATAGCACAAATAAAACTCGTGATCAACAATGAATTGACACAATGCTACACGCTGAACTCCACTGTGTAGTGTAAAATGTTAACACTTACTTCAAACTGATCCAAAGTGGAGGTAGGTGCATTCAGGAACGCCAAGAAAGAATTCTGGGAGTCTTGGTGCTTCACTCCTAAGGAAAGAACGACAGATGTTTAATCCACATGTAAAAAGATTAACTCTCATTAGTTTTCTATCACAGACATCTGGAGCACCAATGCATTGGAAAACCTTTCAGCAAGAGCCCACCTCAGCAACAGTGATACATGCATGAGATTATGAAATGGTTGGTAAGTGGACTAGCAGCAGATATATACAGAGGTAGCCATCGACGTTTGTCAGCCAAATTCTTCAGGATATTGTTCTGACCGGTGACGCAATGCTCTGAATACTAAAGTTATAGGCAGGGCAAGCTGTAGTACATTTGTAGATCAAAGTTCTGAATGGTGGTAGCAAAAAGTGTAAGGAAAGGGAAAAATAATACACTAGCAATGCCCTCAACTACAAAACCCTACACCAGGGCTGTATTTCTATAGAAGGAGGTGGTCTCGCTGTAATCTTTTGTACCTCTCTGGCAGTCATCCAAATGTCTCAAAAAAGGTAATGAGCCTTTTTAGAATTCAAACTTGTGCTGCACTTTTTTCAAAACAAGAATTAGTAAGTAGAAAAACTAATTCCATTAAGATTATGATACACCGTTGGGCAAAGCAGGGCCATGATGACTGCATATCCTCAATTGAAACACAAGTCTGAAAAAGCACAGATGGGTCAAGCAGAAATAACTATTGCTAAAAAGAAAGCCTGGTAAATCAAAATATTAATGTAAAACTTTTTTACATTGTGAAGCATCGATAGCACAAAATTGGCCTTAACTTAGTGCCAAGAGGAACAAAAAAAACATCTTGGTCCTGTCCACCTGATGTGACCCAGCTACCAGCATTTGTTCTAGAATGAGGTAGCATTATATCCTCTAGTTGCAGGTTATATAAATCCGGGGCAGAAGTCGGGGGTACTAGCAGGTACACCGCGTCCACCCACTATTTTCACAGGGTGGACGCCGGCCCCCCTGCCAAGAAGTTGGGCCCCACAGAAATATGCTGAACTTTTCCCGGGGTAATTTTGAGACACTGGACATGTTCAACAGTCTGCTATCCATTCTCAGCAGCAACGTGCAGGCAGCGAGGGAGGCTTTTTTCACCTCCAGCTGGGCCGAAGTTAAGGGGCCATCAGGTCTCCTTTTGCTTGAATATCCTGACTGGACGAGGCCTGGAACCTCACACTTAAATATGAATGCAACTGAGGGGAAACAAATGCACACAGACTCCTCTGTCCTCCTGAGGCGGAAAGCCGGGAGATCGTTTGTTGCACTGACAGCGTTTTTACTCCACTTTGTTTAATTTCTGTGTTCGAAATTTGTTTGCGCCGCAAAGCTTAACTTTTAAAAAAATTGTACACTTGTTTGCAGCAACTTTTTAAAAATTGTACATTTATCTGCAGCAACCTGCACTGAATTTGTTCTTCTGAAACCCTGCATACAGCCGAGCTAGGTGCTGAGTGGGAGGTGGCATTCGGAGCTGAAATTCAGCGGCCATATTAGGCGTAGACCCAGCCCCAGCGCTCTAGCGCTCGAGGCTACAGTATAAAAACAGACGGTGATGCCTCCGCGTAGCGGACGCGATCAGCGGGCGCACCGGTGTCGCGCCAAAGTGAAGCCTAAGTCCTGCCCGTCTGCGCCCATCCGCGCCGAGGACGGGCAAAGGGCCAGACATTCTGCTCAGGTAAATATCCTACCTAGAGAGGAGTTATTAGCGCTAAATAAACAAACTAAAAACTGCCAGCATGCCCTTAACGTTGATACCTGGGTGGGCCCAATCAGTTCCTATGGTTGTAGGCTAATATTAGAACCCTATAACACTCCTAAAGGGGAAGTGAATCCCATACCCATAAAGGGGGGATTGATAAATGCACGGTCTATGTGCAAAAATTAATTTCATATATACAACCTTATTACTGAAAAAGAGCTAGACTGTTTATTTATCACCGAAACTTGGCTAAGAGAGTGGTCTAACCCAGATATAGTACATGCCTTACCTCCTGGCTTCTCTATCCGAAGACAGGACAGATTAGAACAGCGAGGTGGTGGGCTGGCTATTATCTATAGAGACACTCTAAAATGCTCAACAATGGAGCTTACAGGCGTCAGAGGAGCTGAAAGCCTTAGTTTTTGCATCCAATTGTGTGATACATTCACCTTTGCAGGTGCACTGCTGTACCGCCCTCCAGGCCAATCCACGCAGTTTTTGGATAGCATAGGGGAAGTCCTTGGTGACTTAACTCTTAGGTTCGCTAATTTCACATTACTAGGAGATTTAAATCTACATCTGGATGACCTAAATGATCACCATGCCTCCAGTCTTAAAGATACTCTGCACGTCTTGGGGCTGACAATGAGGATATCAGAACCAACACATGAGGCAGGTCACACCCTCGACTGCATTAGTTCCAACATGGACATAATGACTGTAGAATCCCCTGTTCGGCAATCCTGGACAGACCACTTTTTTATTGAATTCAGCCTTAAGATAGAGGGAAACGAGACAAAGACAAAGGAGACGTCAAAAAAGGGCAAATCCTCACCTTGTTGGGAGAAAATCATAGAGCACCCTGACCTTGATGAATGGGTGAAGGAGAGCAAACCCGCTCTCTCAGGGAACACCATGACAGATAATCAGATATTTGAGGGATGGATGACGACGATTGGAAACCAGATCAAAAACCCAGGAAGAAGTTTTACACCAAGGAAAGGGAGGATATCTGCACCATGGTTCTCATGCGGACTAAAAGAAATGTTGGGTAAAGTTAGAGTCCTAGAGCGAAGGTGGTGACGTAATTATGGGAATGAAGAAAAGAAGGTGTATACGAGGGCTAGAAGGCTCTATCATGCCTCAATAAAAGGCGCAAAAGCCAAGTACTTAACGTCCCAAATTGAAGCCTCTAGCAACAAACAGAAAGAAATATTCAAAATTGTCAACAGCTTTAGAAAGCCAAAAGTATTAACACAAGAGATCCCACCCTCCCAGACCCTCTGTGACGAGATTGCTAACTATTTCGCACAGAAAATAGATACCCTCACAAATGACTTCCCTCAATTTGAGAAAGAGGAGTCAGAGGATAAAACTAACATAGATATATATAAACCTCGTTGGGAAACCTTTAATCAAATTAGTCTGGAAGACACATACCAGGGGATATCTGCTATTAAGTCAGGATCTCCCTTCGATCCCTGTCCCCCTACGCTGCTTAAAGCAATAATAAAAGAGGTCAACCCTGGAATTAATTCTATCATAAACTCATCCCTTCAATCAGGCGAAATCCCCCCGCAATGGAAAGTGGCAGCAGTTAGACCACAGCAAAAGAAGGTTTTGCAGGACCCTGCGACCCTTACCCATCTGCACCCCATTTCACTCCTCCCAGTACTCTGCAAATTAACGGAATCGTGTGTCAACAAGCAACTCATGGCTTTTCTGGAAGAGAATGAAATCCTTCACCCATGTCAAGCTGGCTTTAGGGCACATCATTCAACTGAATCCGCATCGTTGTCCTCAACCGAGACCATTCGAGCTGCATTGGATCAGGGCAAGATGGCTGTCCTGATTCTGTTAGATCTTTCTGCAGCGTTTGATATGGTGTCCCATGCTATACTTTTACACCGCCTAGCAAATGCGGGCATAGCGGGAACCGTTTTCGAATGGTTCAGAAATTTTCTGGCACATAGGCGCCAGATCATTATGTTGGGACAATTTTGCTTTGAGGAGAAAGTGCTGAAAACAGGGGTCCCGCAGGGCTCAAGTCTGAGCCCCACCCTGTTTAACCTGTATATCGTTCCCTTGATCAAACTGATCTCCTCCTTTGGTATCAGTACAATTGCATACGCCGATGATACCCAGTTGGTATTAGTTCTTGACAAGGACCAAACTAATGCGGAAATGACCCTGAGGGATTGCCTATCGGCAACCTTTACGTGGATGACGAACTACCACTTAAAGTGTAACTCTGCAAAAACAGACATTGTGCCTTTTGGACCCAACAACTGTTTCTCACCTCACGACTGGTGGCCCAAAGAGACAGAGGCTCCACCAAAGACTATCAATGCAGTACGAAATTTGGGAATCAAATTTGACAACACCCTGTCCTTTAAACAACAAGCTAAAGAAGTGGCAGGTGTATGTTTTAACATCGTTAGGGGTCTGAGAAAATTCTTTGACCTGCTCCCTATGAGTGCCAGACGGACGGTCGCAGTGGCACTGATAACATCCAGACTAGACTATTGTAATAGTCTGTATGCAGGGTTAAATAAATCTGCCCTGCACAGACTCCAGATGGTCCAACATGCAACCGCCAGACTGGTCCTCAGATAGCCTAGAAAATCTTCGGCCTCCGCTGCATTGGATGCCCTACACTGGCTCCCGATTCAAAAGCGCATCCTATTCAAGGTCCTTACAATCACCTACAGGGCTTTTCATCATCAGGGCCCACTGTACCTGCACAGACACTTTATACAATATCACCCGTCCCGGGAACTTACATCATCTACAGCAAAGCTGCTCCTCGTTCCCAGATTTAGGCGGACGACCAAGGGAGGTAAATCCCTAGCAGTTATCGGCGCTAAAGCATGGAATAAATTACCCCACATCCTCCGCGAAGCCACCACAGAGAAAAGGTTCAGGAAAATGCTGAAAGCATGGATCTACACACTGTCAGACACAAGCTGCAAAGCCTTGCTATGATCCCCCCTACTAACATGGGCAGTCCAGTTATGGTTATCTGCTGGCAATAAGGAGTCGCAGCGCCAAGATGCTCCTTGGAGTGGTAGCGCGCTATAGAAATGTCACATCACATCACACAGCTTATCTTTTCACCGGAACTTAAGAGAGGCATGATTTTGCTTTTGTTCAGTCCCTGTATGCGAGATGCATGCATTGTAAGAATGTCAGATGTGTTGGTCTTTCTCACTATTTATACAAATAACAATTTCATTAGGACTACTTTATTTCTTTTATAGCGCTACACAACCCAATGCAGGGTGTCAGAGCTCTTTACGTAACATACACATGACAATAAATCATGTACATGTGTGAATCAACGTACAAGATGAGTTACATGAGACAGGGTTACAAGGTGTAGGAGTCATATGTCCTTTACAGCTCACTGTGCTAGATTACAAGGACTCAAATGTATGAACTCCAGTTAACAAAGGTTATCTGTGTTCAAAGCAGTAACCCACTTACCGATCTACATAAAATAAGAATCGGTCATCTGCATGTTACATGAAGTGCTTTGCAGGAGACACATTAACATTATATACTAGCTTCATTCAAATCAGGGACTTCACAAAACACAGATCTCTTCAACAAATGCGTTAACCTCCAGACTAATCTCATCATTATTATTATTCCCTGAAATTTACTGAGCACCTCTACAACAGGTACCTTAACCCCACAACATATATTAAGATGCCTACTTTGCAGCCAATTAAGCAGAACAGATCTACTGCCATGCTTCTCCCTGTGGCCAATTTTTATGTGCCAGGGTTTAAAAAAATTAAGTAATTAGTTGAGGCACAGATTTTGTGTCTGGATTGCGCCATTTTTTGACACAATCCCGACGCCAAGTCTCATTTGTTAAATCTCATAATGCACTTAAATGTAGTCATGACACACCTGATAAAGATATGTGTGAGATCTTAGCATCTGATTTCACTTCTTCTGATGTCACTTACAGTGAGGTCACTTCCTGTGATGTCACGTGCAATGTCTTGCGTCCTGACATCACGCGCTGATTTCATTTGTATACTGCCTAACTTGGTTAGTCCGCCACTTCTTTTTTCATGACTTGTGCCCTGCATAAATCTAATATATAATTATTTTCATACTATAGTTCTGTCCCTGTCTACACACCGTAGCCATTGTGCCCTATTAAAACAAAGGGTATTTTGTCCCAGGAATTACCCTTTGGAGAGCAGGTGCTTCCAGATGCTGGTTACAATGCCCAGAATACAGCTCAGCTAGTGGCTGCCTAATAAATATCTGAACCCCAGCGCTAATAATGCATCACTCTGGGTGTTAGGAGGCCGAAGAGGGAAACTCTCCCACATTCCACTTTGATGATGGCTTTTGTGACACCGTGGGCACGTCCATTCATCAGGCGGTGGCCTCAGATATGGTGCCTATTATTGACCATAAGTTCATGATGATAGCATTTCGCCATTCTGTTACCTTTACTCTGATGGACCCTCTCCCCCTGCGCAAGATCCCGTGCAACGGGTTGCTATGCCCGCTAAACCCTCCCAAAAAGTTGGGGAAAAGCACATGCATGTCCAGGGAGTGGACTTGGATACGTTTGATCACCTAAAACAGCTATTCGTCGCACAATCCTCACTCTCTGACTTCTCAGAATCACGAGAAATGACCCCACCCGGAAGCCTCCAGGGGTTACCTCCCCCCAACCTGAAAGGCATTTTCGCCTCTCCTTGATGGAGATTAATTTCAAGCAGAGGATTCTCATGGGAAAAAAAAACGGTGAACCAAGTCTCTCTCTGCCGGGGCCTCCATCCTTAGACCCCGATGCATCCTTCCGTAAAGCTCAATCCACGGACATGTCCGATATGCTGGACCCCGACAAACAGATGCATCCTCGTTCCTTGGAATGGGCTCCAGCTCCATAATGGCAACCTATGTCGAAGGAAGACTTAGAAAGTCCCTGGAGAAATAAACTTGCGCCTGTCTGGGGGCGGAATGCCCCCAGCCCTTCTTAGAGGGCAAGGTAGCACTAACACTGGATATAGATGCAAGGATGGCTACCTGTTCAGGAAAATATATTAGAGACCCTAAAAATGGCATAGACTGCTACTGGCTCTCATGTCAGGACAAGTTACAAGATGTGCCAGGCCCTATTACTAAGATCCTTGACATCACAGAAGCAGTCAGGGTTCCTTATTTACTTACCACAACACTCTCTCCGAATGGCAACAACGGGCAATAATATTCTTGGGAAATGTCAATTGTGCCCTATCTTCTGAACGCCAGAGATCCCTCCTCATAAGGGGAGATCCCACACTGGGCATCCTTGCCTCCTTTGGGCACAAGGTGTACTCTTCCGAGACCCCTTTGTGGGGGAACTGGGCAAATTTGTAGCAACTTTTACATCCCTGGAGAAGGCCCAGGTTTCAATGAAAATAAGTTTCCACCCTCAGGTTTTTTTCTGACTGGTCAAGATAGTGTGTGCTCGGCTGACCACATGGCAACCACCCAACCATCCAGGGATCAAGGCTCTCAGTGTGGTCAGTGACAAGAGCAGTCCAAATATGGCTATTTCTATCCATCCAGAGGACCCAGCCACAGGGACGACAGATGCAGACCCAGTGGAAACTTCCACTCCAGTGGTTGCGGTAAGTGTTCTTGTAAGCTCCCTTCAGAGCCTACTTTGGTTCTCCCTAATTTTAGCCTATCTGCACGTTTTAAGCCTCTTTGTTTTGCACAGCCACATAACACATGTATTTTTGTACCATGATATTATTTTAAAAATACGCTGTACATGTTATGATTCAGTTGTTTTAAGGGTTCAGTCTGAACATCTCATACAAGGTCGAACAACATAGTGCCCTGTTTTTCTGTGCTCGGTAAAGCAACTTCTCTTAACCTATAGACACAACAAAGAGGCACACTTCTTATCAAATAAACCAAGACTTGCCCTTTGGAAAACAGAGAGGAGAATTCTAGCAGAGGGAAAAGATCTGGGAACGGGCACACTAGCCTTGGGCAATCTGAGATGCAGACCACCTAACTACAAATGCCAGTTATGGGGTCCGGTGCTAATCCTAGAGATCACTGATATATCCCTGGGCTTACGTAGGGAGGGTGGGCCTAGATAGATGTATCACTTACCCTAGTAAGGCTTTTCATTGTAGAAAGTTTGCTTGTAATGCTAATTACTTTGCTCAGTTGTGTATGCTTTCTAATAGCAGCACAGTCGCTTCATAATATTAGCACAATAGTTTCAATAAATATTGTAAACTTTTCTCGTGTCAATTATGGACATGCATGAGTGAGAAACAAATGTTGACAATCTGTTTCCACTGTTCCCTTGAAGACTACAGAGTTGTGTTCTAGGTTGCCGATTCAACAGTTCCTCTGGAAAGGTTAGGAGAGCAGCTAAGCAAGTCGGATTTGGGGGTTATAGGTACTGATGTGGTTTGGTGACTCAGTCCCTAAATTCTGATGTCCTGAGATCTCAGGCACAGTCCTGTTTCCAAACAGAATCCCTACAACATGGTGCTACCAATGATGGTGTAGTATTTATTTACCAGGTCTCCTGAGTAGTACTTGTGTGTCTCAATAATAGCCCTTACACCTACCACCAGAGACGCCGTGGTGTTGGGGTTTAATCCCCCACAGTATTTTAAGAAACATCTAATTCTGTTGGTTGTTTGAGCTTGAACCTTAAAACGTTGAACCGATTTTTGTGTTTGCACTTTGTTTCCATTGCTGTTCTGATCATGGTGCAGCCACAGCCTGTCCCTATTACAGACAACTGCACACCCACGTCCATGCGCATATAACTTTCCATGGCCTTACTAATGCAAGTGGTGACTATTTTCGTGGTCGATGCTCACTATGGCTATTGCTTTGAAGTCCCTTTTTTTTCCATCACTAGTTTTCAGGTAAGCAGGGAATTGGATAGCTAGTGCATCTAGACTGGTTTTCAACGGAACGTTATGTCTGTTCCGGGTCATTGATTCACTATTTATTTATGTTTATACCGCAGACTCATTGGTCCTATTATCTCGTGTTTGATCAGCAGCGTGGATTTATTCATCTTTTTTGATTTTCGTCAGGTAAGTAAACAACGCAGTGATGGTCGGACTATGTTTCTCTTTGAAGGACAAATGATTGGGCTATCATCTCAAACGGAAATCCCTTTCATGTATCAGGGTCCTATAAATTATTGTTGCCTTTGTTTTTTTATTCTTACCCTTTTTTCCATTCTTGTATTGTGTTGTCCACTAATTATTATTCTGTTCGTGACTTTTTCATATGACATTTTTTGATATTCGTGAAATATGTGCAGAACTGATCCTTTATGCAGTTTATTATGTATTTTCCTTTTTAAGTTCAAAATAAGCTTTATTGAAAGTTTTGAAAAAGTCATATAAACAATTTAAATACACGAATGCATAAAATTGATACAAAAAGAATAAATGAAACACATGAGAACAAGAATCAAAAATCAAAAATGGATAAGAAAAAACAGTTCATATGAGATAAATACAAAAAAGATCAAAAGAAAAATACCAGCTAGGAGATAAAGAGTAATACATTACTATGAAATATAATACTAAACGACATAGCAATTTTTGAATATTATGAAAAAGAAAAGAAAAGACAATATAATAAAAGGAACTCAGGGAGGTTTAGTAACTTCTTGTCGAAAGGGAGATTTAGGCAGAGAACGAAGGGCACAAGAATCAAAAAATGAAGTAACCGGATCCCATAACTGCTTTCGTTTTGGGGCTAAAACAGGTGGATAAACATATGTTGTATCTAATCTATGATTATAGCACACAGCATACCACCAAGCCTGATAAGAGAGTTTAGTAGAGTCCTTCCAAGCTTTGGTAATTTGCTGAAAAGCTACTGCAAGAAGTAAGTAAATTATTTTTATATCGAGATTATGAGGGTTCCAGATAGGTGAAATACTACCTAAAAAAATATGTGATATATGAAACGGATGTGTAGTGGAGAAGATTTTATTAATTTGAGACCAAACCTGAACCCAAAACCGGTGAACCAGATTGCATTTGAAAAGCATGTGTAATAGATCCGCCTGAGGAGTTGAGCAGAACCAACAAGCGTGAGATAGGGCAGGATATCTTTTACTAAGTGTTAATGGGGAAAGTAGGAGTCGATTATAGATGAAAAATAGAGTTTGAATAGTGTTTGCAGCCCTAGATGATTTTCGTAATTTAACCCATAGCCTATCCCAAAGATCTATAGGCCATGAAAGGCCCATGTCAACTTCCCATGCCTCCTCTACCTTTGTCTTGGTGCGTGGTGATGTTGGAGCATGTAAGAAAGAATATATTTTTGACGCCCTAGATCCTTTAGTAAGTAAAGTTCTTAGTTGAGATATGCTAGGAGACTCCATTATGTATTTTCTTTTACTCCCGCAGGCTACACCATATTTGCTCTTTAAAACTATATAAGTGAACAGCATTTATTTGAAAGATACAACAAATCATTAGTTGCCCTGTAAAATGAATTATTCTATATTTGATATTCTTCTGTCATTCAACAGGCCCTATTGACTCTTGACACAAATGCACCTTACGCCCTGAAGGTGACACCCTGGATAGGGGGTGATAACACCGAAACGCGCATCAACGTATCTTATATTTCTTGTCCCGTACATATGCACCTTATTGTCCAATTCCTGTAAAATAAATCTATACTAACTCAGCTCATGTTTTCAAATTATTTTCATAAAGACATATTATAACTGTTTTGGTGCTCAACCCTTTAAACAGTGGACTGTATATGATTAATTAGATTGCCTTTCAAAGAGATATTACCCTTGTCATTGCACATGTTTAGGGACACTCTATCAGAATCAGATAGAACTATTGGTGATGAATGTTTAGTGTGGGTTCACAGTTTGAATGTGTTCATTTGAATGTGTGATTGCATGAATGTTGTATGGTAGGTTGTCCATGGAAATTGTCATAATTAAGGACCAGTGTTATTGTTGTATATATTTTATTATGTAACAATAATATATTTTGTATTGATTTGTTGTCTTTGAATAACAGTGAGATAAGAATAAAACGTTGTCTCAATAATTTATTCATTTATTCTTTTATGTAAGCACATGGCCTATCCTGAGTGATATATTAATCCAACAACTGAATTGCGTCCACATAAATACAAGGTAGAGCAGCTTGTTAGATTTTTGATACTTTGAAGTCCCTTTATTCTTGGGTCAATTTTCTAGATGTGTATGCTCAAACCAAAACATTTCATGAACCACCACAGGCATACAGAGTATATATGTGCTCATATAAATAGCACTATCAAATTGGGAACATCAGACTTGGTTGAGATGCGCCCTTCCACACATATTTGCACCAGTACATACAAGTCCCCTTAGCCACCAGGCCAGCATTAGCTGGTTATACATCATTCCCTAATTTAGTGAATCTTAACAACTATACAATGGCCTAGTTAGACTATATAGATGCTCAACTCAGTATGTTTCACGGACCTTATTGCCTGTTCCAGCAAGGGCTGGCCTGTCAGGGCAAGGCCATTTGCCTGCAGTGCCAACTAGAAGTCCTGTGATTGTTCATTCAGTCATGGGCAAAATCCCCACCAATCGTGTGGAAATTCCAATTTGGAGTCCTCCGCCCAAAAAAAAAAAACGATCAAATCAATGCTGTGTTTCCCCTTACGGGACCCCAAGACAAGCACAGGATATTGGCTATATGCTTTCCCCATGGAATAGATCCCGTGATAGGTGACTGTAACACTTGGGGCACAGTCTTTGCTGCAGTCTATACTATAAGTCATGTACCGTCTATGTCAGTTTTGCCAGAGGTATTAAAACAGACACAGAAGGGAAATTTCCAGTAGGGTGTAGTGTCCGCAATGATTCTGTCTAACATTGAAGGACAAGCAGCTCCTCTGGCTATATGCCAGTGGCTCACAAGGGTAGCACACACCGACCGAGGACGTGAGCTACCATTAATTATAGCCGATATCGCTACCGAATTAGGACGCAATAATTTGGGAACAGACCTACTAAACCACCACTTGGCAAACCAGGTTCCAACAAGGAAGCCAAGCAGCTCCCTTACTTTTTTTTTTACAAAAAAAGTCAAACTGACGTGGTGTGCCACAGGGATCCTCCCTGTGTACCCACCTATTCAACTTGTACCTTTTTACATCAAATGAATCCTTAGGCGAAAGGAAGGTGTGCACTTTTAACTATGCAGACAATCTCCAATTGATCTTTACCATCGATAAGTCTGCCGCTTCCATCGCTAACTTTCAGACAACCATGCAACACATAAGTAATTGGATGAACAGCAATCACCTA
This sequence comes from Lissotriton vulgaris, assembly GCF_964263255.1. Lineage (NCBI taxonomy): Eukaryota > Metazoa > Chordata > Amphibia > Caudata > Salamandridae > Lissotriton > Lissotriton vulgaris. The sequence continues at coordinate 1,754,488,939 of NC_141694.1, read as the reverse complement.
AAATTGAACACAGATAAAACAGAACTGATCTTAGTCGGGGGCTCTTCAAACCCCTGGAATTCAAGTTTTGGCCAGTTGAGTTAGGAAAGCCACCATCACTCTCAACTAAAAGTCTGGGTGTCACTATTGACAATGATCTATCTATGAAATCCTAGATTGGGGTGGCGGTTTCAACTTATTTTTTTCAGCTCCGGAAGATAAGTAGTTCCTCACTTCCAAAAGCCCTTATTCAAGTCGTCTTAGCCTTGACCATTTCCCACATTGACTAAGCTAACTTACTTTACTGCGGACTCCTGGCTTACTTAATAAGAAGATAGCAATTGGTGCAAAACCAGGCTGCTAGATTTATTAATCGTCAGCCAAGATGGCACCATATTACCCCCTTAATGAAGAAACTCCACTGGCTCCCTGTAGCAGAACGCTGTGCATTCAAGATGGGATGCCTCATCTTTAAATCTCTCCACGGCACAAGCCCGGAATTTGTATCCACCCAGGTTCAAAGATATGGTTCTACCTGGGAACTTAGCTCTTCCCAACTTAACCTCTTGACTACCCCTTCTTTTAAACGCAAGCGGCTATGCAGATCGAGATTTGCCGTCCTGGCCCATCAATTTTGGAACTCTCTTCCGGTGAACATCAGATCCACAACAATCTACCCTCAATTCAGGAAGCTCTTAAAAACGTGGCTGTTCCAGCAGGCCTATGAATGAATTAGCTAGTGGCAGGATTCTGTTGACCCCTAGCACCAAGAAACCATTGGGTGTATGTGTGCTTTACAAGCACTTTTAACATAACATAACATGGGCCAAATCTAAACAAAAAAGTAAACCTCTAATGGGTTCTCTGCAACCAGAGACCTCTGAGAGGCGCTATAATTTGCATGATCGCACACAAATAAAAGCACCAGATAGGGAACACATTTTTTATGCTTGTTCTCCTCATTCATTCCAGGACTCAATTGACAAACAGCACGAGAGAGGAGGACATTCTGATTGCAGACAGGAAGAGTATGTGAAATCGAAAAGGGACTCACATCGCTCGTCTGACGTGAAGATTAAGATGGATAAACCTCAGTTTAAAAAACAATTTCAAAAGAAGAAAGTTTCGGCTCTGACCGGAAACTATGCCACAAACACTGAGAACTCTCCTCCTGAACAGGAGTTAGGCAATTACTTTTCTAAACAGTGTGGCAAAAGTCACTATAGTGCACCGGAATCTCCAGGAGTTTCTGGCAGCAAGAGCAACTGATAACTTTGTTACAGTTGAAACCCCAGATAGGCGGGTAGGAGTATCCAGACAGATTATATAATTTTGATATACAATTTGAAGGTGACTTACAGTGCATTATTCAAGTAATATTCTGGGAGAATTTAACTCTGTCCTACAACATCCTTTTAGCAGAGGACGATTTGCTCTTGCAGTTTGTCCAAACTTCCCCACAAGGTGAGGATGTAATATTTCCTTACTTTTCTGCGCTTGTCCCTGATGAAATCAAACAAGGTTAGGAAGCATAATGCGCTCTTGCACAAGCCCTTGCTTTAGACCGCAATCATGTCGGCTGGGATAAGGATTCTCCTTATCACATCATGCCCATAAGGTCCAGCCCTCAAGTGCAACCACCATACTCCATAAACGGGATGCTAAAGCACATGTTCGAGAAATACACTGCCAAATGGAGTACCAGGGAGTAATTGACCCTCTGTCTCTCAAATGAATAAACCACTTTTTCTTGTTTTGAAACCGGATCATTCATATTGCATAGTCGAAGACTAGACATTTAACAGTCATACAGCCACATTTGAAATGAAAAATCCACTCAGTTTGGCACTAATTATCAATACAGCCTGTAAAAAACATAACAAGCTTGGATATTTCTAGTTTATTTTCTGACAAAATCTAGTGCCTGAAAGCAGGGATTGGACAGCCTTCTCGGCACTCAGATTTCAGCGTTGTTTTTCTCGTTTGACTATGGGATATAAGAACAGTCCTGGACTGTTTGCCACTCCTAGAGTGACAATTCTACACGATATTGATCCTGATGCATTGTCCTATGTAGATGATATCTACTTGGCGGACAATGAACTCAACATAAACTTAGCCAGAGTGGATTAGGATTCACTTAGTTAGGCAAACGTTCAACATTATTAAATCTAATATATCATTTCTAAGGGTCCTTTTCTTGGGATATGAACTTACTCCTGAGGGGAAGAGTCTTGCCCTCACTTTTTGGAGAAGGTGCATACCTGCAACCTTCAAATACTTTAAATAATCTACAATCCTGGTTAGGATTCCATCATTTTGACAGAATCTACAAACCAGATTACGCACAACGCATTAAATCTCTCCATGAATTATTAAACCCTGATTTTCCAATTCATAATGGGCATCAGAACACACAGATATCCTCAGATTGTTACAATCTGATTTACTTGCAACACCTCACTTACATACACGTGTAATAGCACCAGCTTTTCATCTGTGTCATTGTATCTACCTATATCACGTTTAATAAAGGTGAAACAGTGGCGATTGCATATAGGTTGCATTTATTTTCCAGTGCGAAAATGCGTTTTGCATCCATTGAAAAAATACTGAGTGCAGATGGCTAATCTTAAAGAGCGTCCACTTGCCCAAGGAAAACACATCATTGTCGTTACTCACGTACCAGCCTTAGAGTCTGTCACAAAAGCCAGCTTTCCTAGAGTTAAAGCCCTCCATCTTGACCCATCTTTATAGACACAAGAATTTCTACCATATAAGCATATTTATTCCTTGCCCAGCACTGTTTTACCTCTAGAACAATAGAAAATTATTATAAATACTGATGGTTCAGCCCAGCCTGCTATAGGCACTAAGTGCCAATCTTCAGCGGTGTGCGCCACTGTTCTTAGTGTGATGTTGGACGAGAAATTCCAACCGCAAAAACCCCATTAGGGGACTTTACTGTGCAGTTGACTGAACTGAAAGCTTTGACTCTTGCACTAGAACGCACGGAATCTGAATTTCCCACACTTATAATGGGTGATTTGTATTACTGTGACCAATCCTTTAATGATAATTTACATTACTGATGCCAAAATGGATTCAAAGATTCTAAAGGCAACACAATAAAGCATAAATTGCTTTGGGTTAGTTTGGAGTAACTTCAAGATAGGTTGCCATGGACTCCCGTTTTCATAGGTTTAGTCATCAGCGTGCGGGAACATACGTTGTGTGGAATTCTTTGGCTAATGAAGTGACTAAATCTGCAGTTGTAACTGCAACAGTTACTGTGATTACTCATCCTAAAACTAGAAAAGATAATGACATATTGGCAGCTGTTAATGCTGACAAACAGGCACCCCTTTACCTAAGGGTTCCCCACATAACTATTTAAATTAACTAAATATTATTTTTGTAACAATGCCAGGGATTGGTGATCATTTGATTCCCAAGCAGGATAGCAGACTAGCTTTAGTAATAGCTGCATATGAAGGTGTTACTTCTGCATACGCAGGTGTGGCTCCCATAATTTTGTTGCTACCGCAGCGTTATTGGTTGCATGGCTTATGGCAACAGGCCAAGAAATATGCTCTCTATTGTGACATTTGTCAACAAATGAAAAGTTCCACCGTGGCTTCCCCACCGCAGATACACTTGTTAATTTCTAGCAATCCTTTCAGGTGCATTTATTTGGACCACTGTGATCCTCTTATCTCGGATACTCCTCAGTTTAAATTTATTCTAGTTGCAGTTGATTTTTACTCAAGGTTCCTCTGGGTTTGGCCACAGCGCTCAGCTAACGCTTGTACTGTTATTCAAGCAATGCAAGTCTATGTTGGGACATATGATTCCGGTACATTCCACTCGGGCCAGGGCCCGGCTTTCTCCTCGAAAGTGTATTGGGATACTAAGGCTTCCCTGGCTGTAGAGAGGTATTATTCTTTCCATATCAGCCTGCAGGCAATTCATTTGTGGAGAGAACGAACTATGACTTAAAGCAGTCCTTAATGGCTAGAGTATAAGGCACAGAGCGTAGTTGGATCCATCACTTTTATGGGGTACAACAAGCACTGATCAATCTCCCTAAAAGTTCTCTGGGCGGCCGGACACCATACGAGGTCCATTTTGGCATCAAAATGTAAGTTTCAGACCTTGACGGCCCAGACATTGTGGCAGAGACCACACTCTTTTATGTAGATGATCATTGTGCTGTCTTATAGGATTTACAAAAAGTCAGTGACAACCAACCCAACGAACAGTTGCCTCTGCTAGAAATTAAAGAGAAAACAGAACTTTCCAGCTGGATTCCACAAGTTGGGGACCTCATCCATGAGAAGGTTTAGGTAAAGGAGGAGTTTGGACCATCATACCGTGCACTCATACCAGTCCTTAGCATTCAAGGCACAAGAACTATAATTTTCCCACCCCTTCCTGGTTCTAAATACAATCAATTTGTCTCCATTTATCAGATCAAGGTACATCATGTGGCCGATTCTGAGCAGAAGGCCATAAGGAGTCCGTCCTTGTTAGTTTATTATCTTCTCTCGCTATCATGCAGGAATTTCCTTTGCAGATTGTTAGCACCATCATAGCGGTTTCTCCCCAGATGGGGGGAGTGGTTGGAGGATGCACTACACTTAATTCCTGTATCCACTACAACTGCCAGCAACACAAGTGAAATGAGTACTGTATTTACCACTGTGTCTTGTCTTCTGCAGCTGATGTTGTTTTTACAGACTCTACCTGTGTCACCAGCTTTTCAACAAACTGCTTCTGGTTATTATGTGGGAGCAGATGATTTCCTATCCAACTCTTTTGACACTTGCTCCATTTTAGACACTTCACCTTCATGGGCTTGGGCTTTATTTTCATGGCTGAAACCTACTTATCTTGTCCCATATTGGATATATGTTTGTATAACACTTTCCTTGATTTTTCTTTCTCTATGGATTAGATTTGTGACTGTTTTTCTTCTTGCTCACCAATGGCCATTACGTCCCAGAACACTCTGCCAAATAATTGGTCGACGAGGTGTTAACACTTCATTCATCTTCACATGAGCTAAAAAGAGACTTGTTCCCTCGTGCACATTTCAGTTGTACCAGTAACTGATGGAATTGTTTGGGATAAACAATGATATATTTAGTCCTACAGAAATTCTACAGATACCTAACATGTTTAGGGTTTCGAGGGGTGATGTGACTGTACTTGGGTTACTATTCTGATGATTGTGATCTCAGAGCTGGAATACAATACTGTTTTTGAATAAGAGGCTCTATAATTATATTCTGCTCATTAGGGTGAAATGTTCTGTTACCATCATTATGGAAATCACTATTTACATTGAGTTAGTGTTTGATGCACACTTGTAAATTATATACAATGGGAACATTATCCAACTCCCCTGGAAGAGTGCTCAAAAACATAAGGATAATTTCACATATCCTTCAGGATATGACAAATTAGACCTTCTATTTCTATTTTAACTTGGCCCCACATCACCAAAGTAATATATACTTACACAAACTAAGCTCATATACACAGATTAGTTTGTCATCGAATTAGCTGTAAAAGGCTATGACTATTGGAGGGATACCACTGACATGAAATCAATGTAGGGTTACAAATCTTGGCAGGTTCATGGTACGGACACCTTGTTCCGAACCTGCTTAATTCCCACATGAATGATTTTTCTGAATGATACAGTTCATCAGAATACGGGTCTAGGACTGACTAAAATTAAAGATACGAATGCACCAAACATTTCTTCCATTTCTTAATTTGACAATTGGCCACATTTGACAAATTACACTGAAGAACAACACAATAGTATGTTGCAGAATTGTACATTTTATTCCACATTTTCAGATCCTTGCAGGTGGCAATTGTGGCCAGTTGACACAAACTGTTGCTATGGCCCTTTTTTAAATTCCACACCGGGGTTTAAGGCTAGCAGACTCGACCCTCATTATTCACAATCTCAACAGTCAGGCATAGACATAACCTATTCAGTGGGGAAGTTATGTCAACAATGGTTGGAACATTCCACACTGTCTGAAGTAAAACATCTCTGCCTCCTGTGGGAAGACATGGATGTATCAGATTTGTTATTGGATGCTAAGTCTCTGTGTTCCAAAAGATTTATTTATGCCAGATATAATGAAATTTGGCAATTACCACAAATTGAAGCTGTCGCACGTTCAAGACTAACTGATCAAAATAATTTGGATAACATGCTGGCTTTTGTTGATAATAGTAATATTGCATTGTATTTTCGCTTTTACAATCTGAATAACATTGTGTCATCTGTTAAAGATATCATGCAGAGTGACATGTCTTCATTGTATCATGGGCAAAGTCAGCTTCGATCTATTATGCAGTTTAGCTGGACACTTCAAACCAGGGAACGTCGTTTCCGACGCAACTTTTAGCACGCAGTGCTATTACAACGCGGTTTTTAAATCGCATTCTATTACAACGCATGACACTGGGGGGCGCTCAAGGATAGGGAATACTTTTAATTTACTATCCAACACCTTCCCTAGTGTCAACGGGGACTGGTGTTGGAATAGTAAATTAAAATATTTACTATCCAACACCCCTTAGAATTCTGCGTTGTAAAAGAATGCGTTATAAAAACCGCGTTGTTACAGCATGCGTGCTAAAAGCATGCGTTGTAACAACGTACATCCCTTCAAACCTTCAAGAATGGTTGCGTGCCATGGTGTTACCTGAATTCAACCCTGCTTTTTTTGCCTTTCAACCTGACAGTTAAACGACTGTGTGTTTGGCATCTTTTTTTTTAACTAGCAATGTTACATCTCGAGAAGTTAGAATAGCTCCCTTTACAATAGCAGAAACGCCCTACGCTGTATGGCTAATACACAGCATAATATCTTTCCCAATTTCAACATTTCAGTTCAAAGCTTACATGAAACATGTCCCTGCCGGTACATATGAACCCCTAGGACGGAGCTTCATTCATGAGTTATGGTCACTCCTATGTTCTTATCGTTGTGAGCGAGCCAACAAAGAAGTCTTCCTTACTCTAAAAAAAATGTGAGTCTTCTGTTGGACATTGCCTCGTTTGTCCTGTTTTCTAAAAGAAATACCAGACCTTTCTATCCTTCCCTTTATAACAGTAATTTCAAATGGAGCTATTTAATGCTAAGTGACCAGGATTGTTGAGGCATGAAGGGCAGTATTCCATATATTTTATCGATCTCCAAGATAGTGACCTGCTGTAATAATGTTGTTTTTCCTCCCCCTTTAGGGGGTTTTGACAGTTCTTTGTGGCATTCCATTCCAACTTTGAAGGCAGATGTTAACAAGATACGCCATGAGGCAACCAGGCCCACTGACAAAGACTCAAAGCACTATTGTTTCAAAAGGATGTAGCATTAAAATCTGGGTGTGAAACTTTTGAAATACTAGTGGCAAGGATATCCATTTAAATGCAGTCCTGGTTAAACATTAACCTCCCAGTACATTTCGGCGAGAAAGCCCACCGAAATGTTAATGCGTCCAATACTGCCGGAATCACACACTTTTTTTAAAGTCATTAGAACTGGCTTAGTCAGTTCCTTCCAGAAAATCTTGGGAGTAATACCAGCCTTAATTCATACCCTATTTTCCAGTGTGTTCGGAAGCATGCCATTGGTGTTATTTCTCTTGTGTGGCATTTTGATCCTATTTGAGGTCCTCCACAATGTGAGTGCATGTTAAGATTTTTTGAAATTCCTTTGCTCCAAGAGTAGCAGACAGCCTAGTCATTGTCATTCAGACAAGCCTGGTTTGTCTGGGTACTGCCCGTGTTTCATGTGGGGCCCCTCCAAATGGACACTGGATATCTGTCTCACTTTGCAAATGCCGGATCCAGTGGACATGAACCTGTTGAGTGCTATAACAACCCATTTTCAGTATTATCCCATAAACGTGAGACTGCTTCAGGATGCAAAGTATGAGCCACTCCCTCATTGAGGGAAGGGGCTTCTGCACCAGGAATACTGGCTCTAAGATCATGGATGCAGGACAAAAGGCTACTTCCTCAGCATCAGCTGATAACAAGGATCACGTCTGTTCTTTAGAGCTTTAAACTGGCCAACTGCAGAATCATCATCTGCAGAGATGAAATCTGTTCTGGATTTACTTACCACTGAATGTGGAAGAAATCCTGGATGCCTCCAGCTCACCATAAATTTGACCACATTTTTCAAAATAATGTCCTGTTTTTTGTTATGACTATGATTGTTTTTAAATGACATGGTTTGTAGCATAATTTTGATTTTACTTGGTTTGTGCTTTTATTTTATTTTTGTTAGTGTCTCCGCTCCTTTCCCAACCTGGGGGGGGGGGGTCTGGGGTAGTAAGATTCCTTTAAGGCCTACTTTGGTTCTACCTTGTTTAATGCTTGCTGCAGGTTTTAGGACGCTTTGCACAGCTACACAACACATTTATTTTTGTGCCATGATATTATTTTAGAAATGCATTGTACATGTTAAATATTATTCAGTTCTTCTTCTAGGGAGTCAGTCTGAACATCCCGTGCAAAGTCGAACAACATAGTGCCCTGTTTTTCTGTGCCCGGTAAAGCTTGGCTCAGTTTGCAAACATTTGGAAACGCCTCACATCAAATGCATGAGTCCTTCAAACCATTATGGGTTTCCATATCAAATTCTAAGGAATCCTCGTACCGTACAGCTTCATTGTCTTCTCGGGTTATCGGAGCTAGATCCTACCCTGATATCCCATGAGGTGGAGGAACTGTTATCCAAAGGCGTGATTACCCGCATCTCACTTCATCCCAGGGGATTTGTGAGGAACCTTCTTCCTAGTGGACAAGAGGGATGGAGGACAGCACCCAGTATCAATCTGCAAGAATTGAATGAGTTGTTGATCTATAGCCACTTCAAAATGGAAGGGATTCACCTTCTGAGGGACATTCTCCGCCTTTCAGAATGGATGAGCAGATTGGATCTAAAAGACTGCATCTCACATTCCTAATCTTTCCCCCACACAGACTATTCCTTCAGTTCATCTGAGCAGAACAAACTTATGAGTTTGCTTCCCTGCCCTTCAGCCTTTAATCCGCTCCTTGGTGCTTCACAAATATTTTGAAGCCAGCCATAGAACATCTGCAATCCCCAGGGATTTGGGTTATCATCTATCTGGACAGCAGCTTCGTTATGGATCAGTGCCTGGAGAAAATCCAGTCACATCTTCAGGAAACAGTGCACCTGCTGGAAAGCCTAGGGTTTCTCATTAATCAATCAATCAGGGATTTGTAAGCGCACTACTCACCTGTGAGGGTCTCAAGGTACTGGGGAAGTAAGGGGTGGGGGTGGTTAGCAGTTCCGTTCAGTTGAACAGCCATGTCTTGAGGGCCTTTCTAAAGGTGTTTGGTGGGGGGGTGCATCTGATGTTGATCGGGAGCTCTTTCCAGGTCTTGGACGCAATGTAGGAGAAAGCTCTTACCCCCTGTCCTGGCTCTGCAGGCGCAAGGGATTTCAGCGAGGTTGGTGGATCGGAGGTTTCTTTTGGGTGCTTGGAATGTGATTTTCTCCTTGAGATATTGGGGTCTGGTGTTCTGGAGGCATTTGTAGGCGTGAGTATCTTTAACGTGACTCTTTTCTCGATGGGGAGCCAGTGGAGGTTTCGTATGTGTTGGCTAATGTGTTCGTGTCAAGGGATGCCGAAGACGAGTCTGGCTGTGGTGTTTTGTAACATCTGGAGCTTGCGGAGTAGAGACTTGTCGATGCTGGTATAGAGGGCTTTTCCGTAGTCCAGTCTGCTGGTTATTAGTGCGTGTGTGACTGTCTTCCTTGCCTCAGGGGGATCTATTTGCCGTTCTTACAGAGAATGTGTAGGGTGTTGAAGCAGCTGGAGGAGACAGCGTTGATCTGTCGGCTTATGGAGGGGAGGAGTCGAGAACAATGCCGAAGTTTCTGGCGTGGTCCGTGGGTGTTGGAGAAGTGCCAAGGGCAGTGGGCCACCACGGGTTGTTCCATGCTGACAGAGTGGTTCCGAGGATGAGGACTTCTGTTTTATCCGAGTTGTCATCAACGCAAAGAGGTCGTTGCTGACTCTCTCTCAAACGACTACTTTTCTAGGATTTGTCGTAGATTCCCATCAGGCACAGTAGGACACTCTTGTAGGACTGGACCTCCATGAGACAAATAGTGCGTCTGGTGGGCCTCCTCTACTCATCGATTCAGGCCATCTTTCCAGACCCCCTACACTACAGTAACCTTCACTGCATGAACGCTCAACATCTCAGATAGGGTGCAACACATTCGGAGATGGTTCCGCTGACGGAAGAGGTCAAGGAGGAAATGAGATGGTAGCTCACGCACATGTCAGCATGGAACGGGAGAGCGATCGTCTGTTAGCGCCCGGATATCATTATTGAGTCAGGCGCTAGCAAAGATGGCTGGGGTGTTTACTGCGGTGAGTTATCCACGGGAGGAAAGTGGTCCTCTCAAGAATGACAGTTACACATCGGCTATCTCGAACCTTTGGCGGGATCATTCACAGTATGCTGTTGGACCAGAGAGAAGACACAATGCTGAGATCTATTAAAGATGGACTATGTGTCTGCTGTCTGTTATATCAATCATCTAGGCGGCACATGCTCGACACCCATAGCAGAATTGGCCAAGAGTTTATGCCACTTTTGCCTAGACCAGTGCATCTCATTAGTCATGGAATAGCTCCCCAGAAAAGCAAATGTCAAAGCAAATGTCATGGCGGACTGGAATTCCCGGTATCTCCAAGACTCGAGCCTATGGAAGCTTCATCCTCTGATTTTCAAAACCATCAATGGGAAATGGGATGGATGGTTCCTTTGTCAGTGGGCCTGGTTGCCTCATGGCAGGATCATTAGTTGAAGAGATCTTCGGCTAGAGACCCGACCCCTTGACGAGTAAGGCAGATTCCTTTCTCCTACCAAGATTGGAGCCAGGAGAGGGGCTATGCGTTTCCCCCATTCTCAATGATAACATGCCTGGCTGCACAAGTGGCGGATCTTGTGGTGATGGCCACGAACTGGAGATTGCAAGTCTGGTATCCAATTCTTCTGGATATTTCTTGGCCTTATCCAATCCTTCTCTGGCTAGTCCCAGATTTTCTCTTAGATTCTCAGGGGAACCCTCATCCTCTGGTATCCAAAGGCCACTTACCTCTTATGGTTTGGCATAATACTGGTAGCGATGGAAAGTCCCAGGATTTTTGCAAGAAGCTCAGGACCCCTGATCAAAGGCGTGGGCAATCAGCACCACTAGAAGATATCTCTTAGCATGGGTAAAATGGTTGGGTTGGTATCTCCAAAGGGACTTGGGTCCCATGGGATCAGGAGTAGTTTCAGTTCTGAATTTCTTGGCATCCCTGGCATCCAAAGGTATGGCTTACAGATCTGTGAAAACTTTTCAATCAGCTATATTAGCTGGACATCCCCCTTTTGATGGCTGCCATGTTGGGGAACACCCCTTAGTCCAAGGGTCTCCAAACCGGTCCTGGAGGGCCGGATCCATGCCAGATTTTTAAAAAAACTACATGTATCTCAATGGGGATATTAAAAATATCTGGCATGGATCCGGCCCTCCAGGACCGGATTGGAGACCCCTGCCTTAGTCTGAAAACATATGGTGGGCATCTGCCTTTCCCTTCCGCCAGAACCACGGTATTCATCTCTCTGGGATGAGAATGTTGTTCTCAACCTTTTCCTTTCTTGGAGGAGCGATAAATATCTTACCAGGAAGGAACTTATGGGAAAACTGGCTATGCTGGTGTGCCTTATCTAATGCAGGAGAGTCTCCGACGTTAAATCACTGGACATTACAGGCAGATAATGCAGATAATAAACAATAATGGTAGATAAGAAGTTAGAGAGTACTTATCTGTATTGAGCCGCATTTAAAAGAGACCGCTCTACTCCTGCTCATGGCTTATATTGATGGCGTGATGTCATTTAGTTATTATTATTCCTTTGTGATGTAAGCGGCTGTTGTGAGTTGCATTAAAGGATTTATGCATAATGTAGCCTCCTTGTCTTGTAATGAAATTTACTGCAGAAGGGGTTACTTTTCATGTGTTTAGACGCAGAAACTGTAACTCACGTTTAATCTCTTACCCGACGTTTGAAGACCACCCAAAATTGTGTGTTGAGAGGTGTATCAAGGTATATATGGCCATTGCAGAGTTTAGGTCTCCTAGTGAACGACAACGTCTCATTTTCTTACAAAAGCTGTTCCATGAAGTCTCCTCCACTACCATCACTATATGGGTTCAATGTGTGATGCAAGAGGCTAGAATTGATATTTTAAAGTTTGGTACTCATTCTGCTCGAAGGATCATGGCGTCGAAAAGCCGTGTCCCTCGGGGCAAGACAGGAGGACATTTTGAATTCTGCAGATTAGTCATCAGATTCTATCTTCACACAGTTTTACTTCAAACCAATGTAGATATGGCCTCTCACGTGGTCAGGAAGCTTTGAACAAGCCTAATGCTCACCTACGGTCCTGAAATAGAATGAATGAAACTTTTTCCCAGCTATTGTAATGGAATGTTTTGATTCTATTAAGGACACAGGGGTGAGGATTATCCCACCCCCCACGCCCACCTGATATGGCGGAATAAGTAAACACCTTCACAAACAACATATGCGAGTAAGTAGCAGAATTCTTTTTTTACAGAAGTGGTTGTCAGTTGTTTCTGATATGCTAACAGGAACATTAGTGATGTCATGGTATATTGCTGGTTCATCTTCTGTATATGTATGTAGGTGATTTATCAGAGAACAGTTTAATTTCTGGGCATTTTGATTTATCTCAAGGAAACAATTCAGGGAAGCAGGAAAGACTTTTGAGGAACATTCGTCCTTGCTTGCACAAAAAAAGAAGGGGAGTGAACACAGTGAAAGGACAATACGGGGATCTACATTATGTGTTTGGACATTATTACATTGTTTCTCTTTCCCTATGGTTCCTGGGAAAGGTAGTTTTGAGTGGATACTATGAAATGGCTGCTGTAAAATAAAGCGAAGAGAGCTGAGTATAATCATCGTATCTGTGTTGTTAATAGAATTGAAACTTTCTGTTACAATAGCTAGGAATATGTTCATTCTCAGTTTATTGGCATAAGAAACAAACCCACCCCTAATGCACATTTTTAACATAATGTCGCTTCTCCGCACCTCAATCCAGTTATTGAGTGCTTTGCATAATGACTTTGATTTACTATTCTTTAGTGAGATATCAAATGTAATTCACATGTGTTTCACCATTTGACTTGCTTTCTGCCTTTGGATTGGGTTCAACTGAGTCCTATGTAAATAGACTCTAAATAAATAATAGGCTATCCTGGCATTATGCGTTTCACATAAGAGGCAGCATTTTTAAAGTTTTTCCTACCCTTAGGACTCCTTCTCAAATAATATTATTGTTTTTGAGCTCATGGAAATTTCACCCGGCAGGCCTCAACTCCAGAGTGATTTAAATATTGTAAGGGCCTGGCACAACTCCACTAGAGACCTGTTAGTGGAATTATTAAAACTGTGCTGCCTCACAATGTTTGAACCATGTGCTGCCTCACATATATCCAAGGTAATATATCTATTCCATTTGTCATGATCCCAAAAAACGTAAAATAATAAAAACATTTCAGACTTGGTTAAAACGAGTCCAATCAAAATGACCGATTAATTTAACCTATGTTTAATAGCAATGCAATTTATTTGATATGATGGGTGTGACCCATTCCCCCAATTTAGAACGTTCTGCCCATATGCACTAAACCAACTCTACTACTATAGCCTTATACTAGTTAATGTACATCTGCAGCTATCACCGTAGGAGATTATTCCAGAGAACGCAATGTTCCAGATTCTTTTGGGGTTCAGTGCCTTGTTGGATGAGCTGGTATGTCATACTCAACTGGAGCAAAGCACTTGTCTCCATTTAGCTCGATGCTAATGCTCAGCCAGATCATTACCAAGGTCTGGACTTTATAATCACATTGGTCACTGCATATTAGTATATAAAATTATTGTGTACATGCATGTTTTTCTAATTGCACACGCTGTCTAGGGTTCTACATGTCAATGGCTGCCACTGCAGACAATAGTGATTGACTGGATATCGGTTTAACGAGCATGCTAAGCAAACACTTAGTATGTGACAATAATCAAATAAAAGTACATGCCCAGCAATGCCACTAGCATCATACAACTGCCAAGGTGTCAAGCAAGCGCATATGTGTTTGTCTTTAAATGCATAATGGAGATGGGCGGAGGCTCCAGAACCAATGAGGCTTATTCCGACTAAGCCAAGAAAAGCAGGTTTTTAATGAAGAATGTACACATGATATGCAGCTCTTAAATAGCACACACTGTTTACTCCCCTTTGTTCGCGAATACACAAGCCCTTCAATTGAAGACTCCAACTGCATGACTCCACAATCCCATTCCGATTAAGGACAGCTTTTTCTAAAGCAATTTTCCTACAGAATCAGTTGAGTTATTATGTAAAATAGACAGTGAAACACTTTCAGTACTTTCAAATTTTTGAGGATATCCCTAAAGCTGTATTGCCCACTGCAAATCAATGTATATGCAAAGAGTTCTTGTGAAAAGCTTTGCAGACATCATGTATAGTTTAAGGCACTCACTCAGCAGTATGCACTTTTTCAAAGTATGGCTGGTCACAGTTGAACACTGAATTTCCAAGCAAAAGAAAGGACCGGGATAAAAATGTTGTACTTGCTTAACCCACAACTATTTTTTCTGTGTTTTTGTTCTAACATATGACCATTAGGCTATTTTGTTGCAAAGAAGACTGCAAAAATCCATCAGAAAAATGTGGGGTAGCATTAGACCAAATAAAGGCTAATCCACGGTAGGGGAACATCGTTGAGAACGTAAGCTTGTATAACCCACTATAACATTTCTAACTTCTTTCAGTAAATATTAAAATTATTTTGGGTCATCTTGCTTTATTCCCAGACATGACCTATAGTGAACAACCAACATTTATTGAAAAAACATAGATGGAGAGAACTCATGAAAACCAAACTTACATCATGAAAACCCATCTTTAAAATAAAACTAACCTAATTGATGGCATATGTGCAGTCCACTGACTTAGTGATTTTACTATACATGATGCAACACCTCTTCACAAAAACAGTGAAGCTGCGAATGTCTAAGCAATTGGCTAAACATCCCCATTACAAATCGGATAAAAATAAAACATTCTCTATGCATTGTTTCATAATGAACAGCCCTACATGTCTTCAGGGATCCACATCTGTGTAGAACATTACCTTCAGTAAACCAAGTTCTGGTTTTTCTCCCTACCCACTGGGAGAGCCAACCCTCTGAGATACACTCAGCGATAGACAGCAGTCAGCGTAGCAGGGCAAGAGAAAAAGAAAATGAAGTGCTTGAGGTAGGGTGATCACCTTTCAGGGGAAAAACAAAAAAACAGAACTGACTTCTTACAGATCTACAAACCTAAATTAGGAATGATTATAGAGTGTGATCCTGGCTGCTGGGGTGGTAGAATACCAGGGATCGTAGATTAATGTCTTTACTATATAGGATTATACACACTTTTAGTCTGCAATAATATACATCATAATGTTGTGCAAAACAGACTTTGCTGTTGCTTAAAAAAGTGTTATTTCTACCATAATTTATCATTAATGACTTTCCTAAAGATGACCAGCATGTGTCTATTTGAAGGCTTATGAGAGATCTGTAAATCTGCAGGACCAAGAAAAAACATAACCTAAATAGACCAGGTGACAAGTGTGATTACTGAGAACAATTCCATTCTCATTCAAATTAGACAGTAATTGTATGAAGTAAAATACTTAATGCTAAGATGGAGGAAGAAAAACTACTTGGCCAGTACAGATACTTTTCTCCTAAGTGTCTCTGTTTTGGCAGGAATCCGAGCACAGATTTTATGAAAGGTTTTACTGTCCATGCTCATGCTATCTCCAAATATGCCACCAAAATACATTAGCAGGACCAGTGATTAACAATTTCAAATAAAAATTCAGGAATATCTTAAAAACAATCTGAGCTCCTGGAAGGAAGACATGGATTGGTGTATGCTTACAGAGAAACAGGCCTATAAAGGAAGGGAGTGCCCCAGAAAATGGGAAAAGGTCTGGGGACCATGACAGCAGTACAGGAATGTGAATGTAAGCCAATAGAATGGGGGTAAGTCGCACTATTTGGGCTGGACACGGACGGGAGAAGTAAACTGGAGGGAAGAGGGGATATTTGAGAAGCAAGCTTTAAGGTTGGGAGATTCCAAATCTTGTCAAATGTCAAGATGAACATGACACTGTGTGGACTTGTTGCAAACTTAAATAAAACATTTTTTTTAAACAAAAAATTAGAGCTAGCAGCATAAGACACTATTCAGAGCACACAATCATTTCCTTGATTTAAGACGGATGGTCATAGGAAGGAATTGCTTTTCAGGTTTACTTTGAATATTAAACTTCTTTTATGTAGCCTGGAACTGATTAACACAATAACATTTTATATTTACAATAATTCACAAGTACTCATTAATTAATTTTGTTTTCTATTCAATTTCAACCACATCTCTTTGCACATGATGTGCACCCATTCACGTATATGAACCTTCTCTGCTAGAAATGTGCCTTTTAACTCATGACAGTCAGAGTGTTAACATAGATATTATAATTTTTCAATCTTCAATTCATGAATGGATGTGAATCACAAGTCACTAAGATAACACATAAATAAATCATACAAACAAATAATCATAGAGAACGTAACATCTAAACTTCTCAACAATGATATTAGGGGAAAAAATAAAAGAATTTAAAATACCATGAGGGTGTAGGGAGGGGGGGAGGGGTTGGATTTAGAGAGGGGAGCTAGATTCCATGTTGTGATTATTGTTGTTACCATGTAATTCAGGATACTGGTTCTTGATTATTGTTAAGAAAAATGTACTGCTACTACAAATAAGAGTAACTTGGCTCACGAGTAGTGACTACAGGCAAAGCCAGAGGATACAATGTCAATAGCGCTGGATGTATATTATGCTCTAGTTTCTGAAAATGCACATGTATGTCCTTGTTCTGGATACATTGGAAGCAGTAATTAAATAAAAACAAGTTAAAAAAAAGTACATTCTGAAACAATATAAATATGAAATTAATAAATATAATTTGTGGAAGGAAAGTTACACAGTGCTGAAGGGGAGATCGGGGGCATTTCATAAACAACAATTTTCCCTTTTGGAAGGTGAATAGAGGAAAATGTTATGTTGTAAAATTGTAAATCATTTATTGTTGGAGTGTCAAAAGTGATCTAATTACTGAGGGCTAACTGCATGAAAGAGATTCCAAATTGATGGTTATATTTTATAATCTAGTGGTCAAAATATCAATTTCAGAAATATTCTAACCACAATATCAACCGCCACGATAAAAGTAAAGTAAGTATTAAGGGAAGTACATATTAACTACTCTTGATTCCACCCTTAACTACCTTGAGGACATAGTGGTAACAGATACTATAGATGCAATACTTTTTGTAGGTTGACACTTCACTACAGTACAGTAACCCACCGATCAATTTCAATTCTACTGAATTCAAAATGAGTGCCAATGGTACAGTAAATACACAATTTCATGAGCAAGAAGATTTTACTTAAAACTATTGTTTATCAACATATTTGTTCACCCACATGTTTCAAAAACATCTGTGGTATACTACTAGGATTTATTTTCCAGATGTTTAGCTGGGGAATAATGACAACTATGAAAGACATAATAACAGATCAATTTAGCATGAACTACAAAGTAATATTTATGCTAGTGTTCTTTTATGACTGACAGAGGAGCATGATTTAAAGTATTGCTTTTTTTCATCTGTTTTACCATAAAATATAACAAAGTAATTTTAATATCTGTTGATGACCTGCCATTCTCTGGATTACTGAGGTTTATAAAAACGGAAGTATATTTCCCATGCTCATAATATCATCAAAAGACATACATGCTATGCCACCCTAACAGATCAGGTATTGGAAATATTGGACAAAAATGAGTAAGTCTTTCAATACCATTTTTATTCAAAATGTATTTGTGGCAGCTCAGATATTTTATCATCTGATTATATGAAAAATTATCTCAGTATCCCAGGTCAATGGCTTTGAAATGGAGCAGAGGAATCCTTGCATTGAAAATCTGCTATATTTGAGCCATTATTCAGAAAATGCTCACTGTTAGTTGCCGCTAATCTCCTATACTTACAGGAAAAGATAAGGTATTTCTAGACTTGCAAGATGTTTCAATGTCCTCCACCAATACATGATTATAAGACAGTCAATTCAACTTTTGACTAAAACACAGTTCGGCTAATTTGCGTTTGGTACTTAGCATGACAATAAAAGACAGGATACAAATGTGAGCCAAATCCATTGAAATATCATGATTCTTTGGAAATGCAATTGAATGATAAATGGATTAAAGATAAATGTAATAAACAAAAAAGAAAGGAAAATGAGAAGGGAGCTTGTAAGGTTGAGGCCAACAGCAGAGCTGTCCCAAAAGACTTAAGCAAAGTTAAAAGCAGAAAAAGCCAGAGATGTTATCTATACCACTGTCCTTCCAGAGACCTAACAGGATACTCGTCTGATTGCTTAGTGAATTTTTGAGAAGAGGACACATTTTTCTATCCTTTTTCCAATGGTATTTTACATCAGGCTCTTACAGTGTTACATTTCTCTATGCTGGGATCAATAGAATAACGGCACACTTGAATTAAGAAGCCATTTGGTTACGCATGCCTTTCTGACAGGGGATTGAAGTGCAGAAACACTCAATTTTTTCAAAATTCCGTTACCATTAATTTATACCGAACAGTAAGAACACACCCAGATACACAAGTTAATTTGTAAAATGGTGAACAGAACATTTCCGTTTTGCAGAATTTATTTATGCTTTTATCTTTAATCTTTTTATTGGTATTTTGCTTTGTACAAATACTTCCAATAATACCACAGGCTGGTTGGACGACACTTACTTGAAAGAGATAAGTAACAAGAACTTACGGAAAACTCTATTCATTCCCTCCCTCCTCCTATCCCAAAGCATGAAAGATACAAAAGCTCGTTGCATTCAAAGCTGTTCAGTATACCATATCGGTTCAGTGTAGTCGCTGTAGATATATATGTCATGACACGATTAGGGAATAAAACTGCTTCAGGACAACTGTCTGGTGGGGAGGTGTTATGTAAGGCAAAGCACCATGCTAGAGAGCAGGTGAGCTTTCTAAACTCATGGGATAGAAAGGAGATACTTGGGCCCCATGTTTTCTCAAATTCAAACTCTTTACACGCCAGGGTGATACTGAAGAGCTCCACAGGTTGTGTAGCGTGGGGTTGACTTGGTTCCCCATAGAGCTGTAATTTCTTGTTTAGCGGCAGAAAAGGCCAGTATTATTGCTCTGACTTCCCCATATCATGGGAGAATGCTTCGTTATGGGGGGAGCCTGGGAAGTATACAGGGAATTGGGGTATATCTGTATCAAAGCTACTTTTAGCTTTTACAGTACGCGTCCACTTATTTTTATGATGACACCTTTTTATGGTGAAAACTTTATAGGTAAAAAAACAGATAATTCAAACCAGAAGTGACAGATATACCTATATGTAGAAGCCTATTTGATAGTCATGAAACAATCTGTGGACATAGGAAAAAGGTATTGACTAAAAAAAGCATACAGTAAGGCTCAACATTGAGACAGTAATCTGTACATAAAGAAATACAATGCAACAGCCTTGCTGATCCAGTGAGCTGCAGAAGACTGAATATTGCATTAGAAGAAGCTAAATAGTTTAGGCGAGTATGAAGGGTGAAAATGGGTGCCTTTGCCAAGTTCTAAATGCATTCATTAGGTTGTAAAAATACTAAGACAAATATGCAAGTCCGTTTCATGTATAGTAAAAGGTCCATTTCAATAAAGTGACTACCAAAGACTAAGGTTTGAAGAAGTAGTGATATGCCACACCAACAAATTGTATTGCAATAGTTAATGTTTCCTTGTCACATATTGTTGGACATCTATACAATGTACCATAGACCCTCGCAAACTATTACCTATAATCCTACCTGCAATACAGCTACTTTAATCAAGTCAAGGCATGGGGAATTTCATAAATGCGAGGAATCTGCAGTTAGAAGTATCCATCTCAAAATATATGTTTATTTGCATTTATTGCGTTTCTATCTACATAAATAACCAAAGGGGTAGGCCCCATCTAAATGTTTTCAGGGTTTAAAAGAAATTCAGTGGTCAGGACATTTAGGAATGGTTATTTTGGGTAAATACTTAATGTGTTGTAGACAGCACTATGCTTCTATAGTTTTCATCACTCCACCTTTCACAAGTCAGGGACACTCTGTGGTGCACTTGCAAACAAATATATACATCCAATACAATCAGGTGTGTTACCCAAACTACAGAAAAGGTTGATATTGTTATACTGTTAAAAGTAAGGTTTGGGAAGCCTTTGGAAGAAGATGCATGATGCTGCTACAAGTTTAGAAAAACAATGAATGGTTTGGAGAACTTTCGAGAACAGGATCAAAGGGAAAACAACATAACACCTTGCCTTGGACTGAGACCCTAAAACAAATCCAACCTGTTACTGAATGCCCATCATTCAATGAAGACAGAGTTATGCTGAGAAGGACAACTAAAATACGACCGAAGATACTATCCTGGGGAGTGCCTGAATTGGAGTTTCTAGAAGTGCTGTCCATAAATGGCCCAGTAACTCTGATTAAAGATCATAGGTTTAAACTGTAATGTTAGCTGAACAAAACATCAGTGTATGGTATGCCACTTTACTTTACAATTTTCTGTGGATAGTAAATCCACGCTATGTCAAAAGTCCAAGAGAAATGGTGCTCAAGAACGGTTAGTGAAGAATGAAAAGGACAAAAATGCCTTGAACTTTACACTTTTATTTTTTGGGTACGTGCTGGAGGGTGGCATTTTGCACATCATGTACACCAGAGCCTAGATACTGAGAAGGAAGAGCCATAACATATTTGATTAGTTGAATCAGATAGATAAGTGACTCATAGCAGTAACATAACAAAATGGCCTTCATAGCAGTAACATAAAAGAAATGGCCTTGCAAAAAAGGGTCTTATTCTGAACCCTGAAGCTTAAGTACCGAAGAATTCTATAAAATAGCTGGGCAGTGATTGTTCAGGTTGAGTCAGGAAGCAAATTTTTACTTTTGGAAGCCGATAGAAACCTAGTATTAATATTTTCATATTGGGTCAAGTCTTATTTTATCATGTAATTTCGTTCAGAAGTTCCACTCCATCCTATCAAAAGTCTTTTCTGCAATCAAGAGTGAGAAAGGTCGGTCTGGCAATCGATTGTTCTGCTAAGCTTATTACTTTGACCACTCGCCTGAAGTTTGACAAACCCAGCTTGACATTGTGAAATTAATATAAGACTTCTGTCTTTGCTTCTGGGGTGGACAAAGTCAGTGTGGCACTACATGATGCCATCTACCAGCACTCAGGAACAAAGCTGTTTAAATCATCCGGATCCAGTGTAGCATCAGAAGATATTCTAAAGGTTAGGGATCTGAAGATAGAAGTCCCAGCAGCTACAGCGGTCGACCTACAAGCTGATGAACTGAGTTCCAGTCTGAGCTGGGATGCTCAAAATCCTGTGATTCTGGGTAAATCACTCAAATCTCCCCATTCCTTAACAAAAATGAAGGTGCCCATCTGTAAGGCATATGGTGCCCACGTAAAAAGCTCTGTTACCTTCGGGTCAAGTTCGGGCAATATAAAACTCTCCCCCCCCCAAAAAAAAATTATCCATCAGACAATGCTGCTTGCTCTGGACAATAAATGCAGATTTGCTTAAAGCACATCATAGACTTCATTCGCTCCATCTGTTCTAAGAATTCTCGGTCCAACAAAAGGTTAGTCTATATTTCTGTGTAGAGCTCACTCCACTATGCCTCACAGTCTAAAGTAACATCCGTCAATCATTTCATTATTGTTTTTTACCTAAGGACAATACTTTGTCCCTTCAGGAGAGTTCTTGCCTCATTAGTAATAACAGTATGTCTAGGTATACTCTAACCATGGCTGTTGTGCCAGTAAAGGCACAAAAGTGAAAAGAACTGCCAGGAACACTTGTAATATACTGGCTGCGTAACATATGATAGCTATCAAATAGTTCTTAGTTAGTAAGCAATAATGACACAACATAAAAAGTATTATTGCCTAAATAGTATATATGGAATCAAGCCATAGTACATTTAGATTCAGCTGATTTACATTGGAAAGCCATTACCGATACACTCTTAGATATGCAACATGTGGATAATTTGCTAACCGAATACGGATTGAGCATAACAGGCAAAGCGTATGAAACATGTTTTTATAATAACACTACCTTGATGTATTCAAACAAATGTCCTTCTTATATAAGATTCATTAAAAATAAATGCTAAATGCGCATCAAAAGCAATTACAATTCTATGCAAATATTGGACAGAAAAAAAATTGTCAGTTTGGCATATATAATTTATCACAGTTAGAAATATTCTGCACAGCTTCTACACCTTTTTTACAGCAGGATATGCGATCATATGCTATTCAGAAGTATACTGTATTGAAAGGCTAATTATACATTTACAAGCAAATGAAATTGTAATTGAAAGCACATAAAGAATAGTATGTAAGAAGTTAAAGGTCAGCAAATAGTGCAAGTGAATGTGGGGAGAATTCCTAGGGAATCCATTTTTGGAGCAGCCTCTGAAAAGTGTAACACAAACCTTACAAAGTGCAAAAGCTGCAGTGGTGATTATGTGTTTAGTGCTCTGATGGGTACCTTCTATTTGAGGGACAATACTTTCTAAACAGTAAGCAGACCAGAGATACATAGTAGATGATCTTGGCATTCGTGGTATTAAATGTATTGGGTATTAGTGACTGAAAGAGTTAACTAATTAGCTCCATTGATAGGTTACCCACACAATGTGACTGGTTGGGGGTTCTGGTAGAAGCACATTAGGAACCATGACTTGACCAATAGCAGAAATATCAGAGAACACCAACTTTATCTGATTGTCTCCCAGCAGTGTAATACTGATAAAGACAGCATTAATAGCCGCGCACTTAAAAAGGAAGAACAATTTGGTGTTACCACCTGTCGCCATACCTTTTTCAGATCTGAGCTCTTCCGTCTCCTTCTTCAGTTTTTCAATTTGAGCTAGAAGGTCCATATTCAACTTATCTGACTCCTGCAGTTTACTTCAAAATAAAGGAAACGAGGATCAGAGTATGAAGGTTGATTCTTTGAATATCTTTTGTTAAATCTAACACAGGACCTTTTGTTCCAGAGTAAATGGTCACCACTAACCAACCCTGTGAAATGTAATACTGTGGTTAAAATAACACACAAACTACGTATATTCTCAACTTTATGCAAAGAGTTAGATTCATGAACTTTTGAGTTTTCTGTAGAACACTAATACATAGTTTACCAAAGAATGAGTTTCGTACAATTATAAAATGTATACATTTGCAACAAAAATAAAATACATCTTATAAGTGTTTAGTTTGAAGTCTTATACATGCAACAGATGACAAGCAATTCAAAATGACATCACATATCACCTTCTTCTGAACAAACATTCTTTAAAGAAATACCAGTCATTGCTAACACATCTACACACACACAACGCAAATACCCCCGCCGTTGTTAATTGCTTTTCCGTCGAGATAGGATTAATATGTACGCATATGGCATTTGCATTATGCCAGCCTAATTGAAAGGCAGTGTCAAAGGAAAAGGAACATATACCATTGATGATTGACTGTGGAAGAGGCTAATAATTTTTTAGGCAAAACTTAGGCGGGGTTTTTTTTCTAGAAAATGATTGTCGAACAAACCATGAAGTGCTTAGCACTGGCCAAATCGGAGGAATTTGAACATGAACATTTTGAGAATATGTTTTTTAGAGTTAGTGGGGGCGCACAATCACAAAGTCCAAACGAGCAGAGTTCTTATGAAAAGTATTCCTTCTTTATTTGTTAAAAAAATGTAGAAAAGTTCATCATTTCAATCACAAAAGGATCAGCCAACGCCTTTCTCTCCCTCACAGGGAGCTTCCTCAGGGTAGTGTAACAGTTGATGTTCAATCAGGAGTAGGTAATATCTCGATTTGTAGTGTGTTGGGACTCTCGATTATATATTTGAGGTTGTCACCATAAACAAATGTGACTCCTGGACCCCTATAGGAGTCATCATAAAATAGACGTTGGACTATAATCGTTTTCTTCAACAATCTACATATCGAGATATTACCTACTCCTGATTGAACATCAACCGTTACACTGCCCTGAGGAAGCTCCCTGTGAGGGAGAGAAACGCGTTGGCTGATCCTTTTGTGATTGAAAATATGAACTTTTCTACATTTTTTAACATATAAAGAAGGAAAACTTTTCATACGAACTCTGCTCGTTTGGACTTTGTGATTGTGCGCCCCCTCTAACTCTAAAAAACGTCTTATGATCTGGAAACACAGTGACGTCATTCAGCAGCTGACGTCGGGGTTGGCTGCACATTCATTGATACATATCTGGAACTGGGACTAAGGTGCAGCAACTCTAAGGCCCGCTGTTGCTTTCTTTTTCCTTTTGAGAATATGTGTCTTAGGAAAACTATTAGGTACTAATAAACTTTTAACTCTTCTTCCTCTAGGCTTTATGGGTTTCAAACTGACATACTAAAGAACAAGTTATTTACCATTGATAACAATATATTTGTAAGAAACATATGTTAGTTAGGGATTCCTTGCCTTAGAATTACCCCAAGCGTCAGTCTGGATCAGGAGAATTTCTTTCGTAGCAGTACCCCTGCGCATCGGTAGGTGGTGTTGGTCAACTCCAAGTTCATCGCTGGCGTCATTATCACAGGGATCTTGTCACAGTATCTACTTAGATGCTGCCCCTTCGTGCTGACATCAGTTCTTTACACGACATTCCATGCCAGAAGCGCAGAGTCATGCAAGACACTGACCACTGGTGCATAAACTAGGGCCCTGAAAAGGGAGTCCCTTACCCTAGAAGTCAGTTCGCAGAACGGGAACGATGGGTGAGGCGGTAAGGAATCCATAACTAATATATGTCTTACCGAAGGTAAGCCACTTGTTCATCTGAAAGAGACTATTAGTTATGGATTCCTTACCTTACAATAGATACCCCAGCAATACCAACCAGCAATACTTAGTGGCTCTGCAAACTAAGTTCACCTCAGAAAGTTATGGAGAACAGAAGGGCCAAGGAAGCAGTCTCTCCAGACTTGGCTGTCCAGGCAGTAATGCTTAGAGAATATGTGCAAGGAAGCCCACGTAGCTGCCTGGCAGATGTCATGAAGGGGTACTCCACTTCCCAAAGCAGTTGTGGCTGCCGTCGCCTTGGTGGAATGGGCACATAACCCTACTGGAGGTTCCTTTTTGGCCACGGAATAACACATTTTAATGCAAAGAACGATCCATCAAGAGATGGTCCTTTATTTGCACGGCCCAACCTTTCTTGGCACCCACATAGCCAACAAAGAGCTGATCATCCACCCGGAATTGTTTTGTGCGATCCAGATAAAATGAGAGCGCACGTTTTGGATCCAGACAATGGTGCCTCTCCTCCTCTTTAGAAGGATGCAGGGGCGGGAAGAAGGTGGGCAAAGTGATGGTCTGGCCTATGTAGAAAGAGGTAACCACTTTGGGAAGAAAAGATGGTTGAGTTCGGAGGACAACCTTGTCAGGATGAACAGAAAGGAAAGAAGGCTTAGAAAAAAGAGCTTGAAGCTCACTGACCCTGCGAGCAGAGGTGATGGCAGTCTTTAAGGTCAAGAGTCTGAGAAGACAATTATGTAGCTGCTCGAATGGAGCACTCGTAAGGTAGATCAGTACCAGGTACAAATCCCACTGGGGCATTACGAAAGGAATAGGAGAAAAAAAATGAGTAATGCCCTTAAGGAAACGATTTACAATAGGGGACTTGAAAAGAGAAGGCTGATGAGGAAGCCAAAGAAAGGCAGAAAGGGCCAAAAGGTAGCCTTTAAGGGTTCAGAACCCTGCTGGTCCAAAGAAAGAATAAAGAGGAGGACCTCTGATCGAGGGGCAGAAAGGTGATCTACAGCCTTTGCTGTGCACCATGCCACAAATGTGTTCCATTTACAGGCGTACACTGTTTTGGTGGAGGGACGCCTGGCTGCCAAGATTACATTACAGACTTCGAGAGGAAGGTTGAAAGCTGTCAACTGTCACCGCTTAATCTCCACGCAAGGAGGTGAAGGCTGGGCAGGTTCGTTGGAAGGACATACCCTGTTGCTGTGACAGAAGATTCTCCCTAAGAGGCAGTTTGATCTGAGGATCGATGGCCATGTGCAAGAGCTCAGGATACTAGGCCCGTCGTGCCCAATCCGGAGCCACAAGGATGACTTGGGCCAGGTCGCGCCTGATCTTCATCAGCACTCTGGGCAGAAGTGGTATAGGCAGAAAGGCGTATAGAAGACCGCAACTCCACTCTCAACGAAAAGCGTCACCTAGCGAGTGCCGCCTTGGAAATTACAACAAGTAGAACTGATGACATTGTGCGTTCTCTTCGGTGGCTAATAGAGCTAACCAAGGCTCTCCCCACTGCTAAAACAGAGACCTTGCACCACCTCCGGGTGAAGATGCCAATCGTGATCCATCATGCACCAGCGGCTGAGTTTGTATGCCCTGGCATTCAGTGAACCTGCAAGGTGTTGAGCCACCAGGGATATGCTCTGATGTTCCAGCCATGTCCAAAGGCGGAGAACCTCTTGACATAGGCCCACCTCGCACTGTTCGTTGCAGTACCACATGGCGGTGGTGTTGTCCGTGAACACCTGTACTACTCTTCTCAGGACACAGGGAAGGCATGCCTTCAGTGCAAGACAAATCACCCAAAGCTCCAGAAGATTGATGTGGAGCCCAGATTCCACCAGAGGCCTCTGATCTCCGCCTCTCCCATGTGGCCGCCCCACTCCAGAAGTGATGCATCTATCACCACTGTGAACTCTGTTTGGGGAAGGGAGAGGGTCTGCAGTTGGCCTAATCCTGGTTCGTTAGCCACCACTGCAGTTGGTGTGCAGTGCCCTGAGAAATCTGGACACAATCCGAAATATTCCCCTGATGCTGTGCCCACTGGAACTTCAGGTCCCACTGCAGACCCCTGATATACCACCTGTCATGATCCACCAGCAGGATGCAGGAGGCCATGAGGTCCAGCAACCGTGGGGTCGTCCTGACCGAAACCCAGGATAGAGGCTGAAAGATCGAAATGATAGCCCGAATATCCCGCACTCGCTGTTTGGGAGGTTAAGCACGAAACAGAGTTGTATCCAGAACAGCTCCAATGAAAAGGAGCTTCTGAGAGGGAATCAGGTGTGAATTCGGCACGTTGATAGTGTACCCCAGCGAATGCACAAGGTCTGCAGTAGTCTGGAGGAGGGAGACGACAGCCTGGGCGACCCCGCCATCAACAACCAGTAGTCGAGATAGCGGAAGCCCTGATCTACGCAGATGAGCTGCAACCACCGCCATCACTTTCATGAGCACACGAAGGGCACTGGTAAGGCCAAAGGGGAGCACGGTTAACTAAAAATGCTTGTTTAGCCACCGTAAACCGTAGGAAACGCCTGTGGGCCGGCAGGATGTGAATGTGGAAAAAGTGTCCTGCAAGTCCAACACTACCATCCAGTCTCCAGGGTCAAGAGCAGACAGAACCTGAGCCAATGTCAACATCTTGAACTTCTCCTTCTGGAGGAAGCAGTTGAGGTCCGTGAGATCTGAGATAGGACGCAGGCCTTTGTCCTTCTTGGATACCAGAAAGTAGTGGGAGTAGCAACCACGACCTACTTCGGGAACAGGGACGAGCTCAGTGACTCCCTTGGCAAAGAGAGACATTACTTCCTGGCGGAGAAGGGCCAAGTGATCTCCGTCGTAGGTGGCGTAGGTGGCATGGATGGAGGGGTAGTCTCGAAGGAGAGGCAGTAGCCCCTTCGGACTATCGGCAAAACCCACCTGTCCGACGTGATGTTCTACCAGTGAGGGAGGTGATGGCAAATCCTGTCACCCACCGGCAACTGGTGGCCCTGGAGGGTCGGAGTCCGCTGGCCCCGTGACCCAAGACGCTGAATTCTATATCCCCGGCCGCGCAGAGGCTGAACAGTTTGCGCAGGCCTGTGGCTCTGGGTGGAATGTGGTGGGGCACCCCTTCCATAGAAACGAAAGGGGAAAAAAGCAGACTGTGCGGGGCAAGAGGTGGCAGTAAAGCCCAAGGAACTAGCATCCTTAAATCCAGGTGTAGTGTCTCAGAGCTACCGACGTTGAAATCCTCCTGCCTAGCGAGCCGGAGGTGTCCAGCACACATCATATGGTGAACTTGGCTGCATCTCTACCCTCAGCAACCGCACGGGACAGCACGGCCTGGTCCTCCTCTGGGCACTGTGGCAGCATCTACGTGACCGTGTCCAAAACAGAATGGGTGTAAAGGCCCAAGAGACACGCAGTGTTCACTGACCTCAGTCCTATGCTGGCGGAAGAAAACATTGACTTCCCAAGATGATTGAAGAGCAGGTCCCGGTCCGTGTGCCTCCTTAAAAGAAGCGCCGCCCCCGAGAGGCTGACCCTTCAAGGGCCCCTACCATCCATGGGCGTGGCCCCTGTTTTATCAGCCTGTGACTGGCTGTGGCCTCTGCAGCACGTGCATGAACACACTGAGCCTACTCACAGACTTGAAATGTAATGGGCGAGCTGACACATTAACAGGGCAAGCCGAGCCGAGCCCTGACACTGTTTGTAAAGCATATAAGAGTATCAGATAAAATATGACCTGACTTTAAACATGCACCATTAGGGAACTAAGAGTTAAAGGCGGTTGTCATGTAAACCCTGCACGTGGCCCAGATTATTATAAAGCAAGATGGCGTCTGTATTGAAGCTTGTGTCCCTGCAGTCCCCTGGCTCTCTGGAGGGGGCGCTGGATGTGCTCTTCCTGCAGCCTCCCCAACTCTCCGGTGGAGGCACTCCCATCCCACCCCCCACAGAACCCGCACTTCCCGCGGACCTTGGAGCTGGGCTGTGTCCCTCCCTCCCCCGGGCTTGCTGTTCCCCATGCTGCGCGCCTCATGCTGAATCACCCCGGGAAATGGGTATCCTCGGCATCACTGACCAGGTAGGACGCACTCGGAGCTCGCAGGAGAACCACGCGAGGTCGGTGATGTAGCGAGGCCTACTGCGTCTGTGGGAAACAGACCCAGGCAAGAGAGGGGGCAGATGGGGCCTTGTGCTGAACAGGAGTCCGGTGGGGGTAGACTGAACATTATTGTAGATGGGGAGGGAACTTGGTCACACCTAAACCAAGCATTGGCAAAGTCTACAGGTTTTGCAATTGAAAGTCTTATCGGCATTGTCAATGTTTTTAAAGGTGTTGCACAGCAGCACAAAATACTGTTCAACATCATTGAAATTCAATAAAAACACATCACTGTGGTTTCGCCAGCATTGTAAGTGTCATAGCACCATTTTTTGTTAACTTAAAATCATGTTGCATAGCAGCCTGCACTGCCGTGCAACATCTTTAAAAAAACATTAACAAAGCAAAATAGCTTTGCATAAGCTATTTGTCTTTTATAAGGTTTTTTAAAGAGGAAGTGGTGTTAGGACCAGAACTGCATCCTGCAGAACTGGACAACCAGGTTTCGACTCTCTGCGTTGAAGCAACATCCTCGGATTTGGGGCAAATCACTTAGACTCCCCGTGCCTAAAAATGAAAATGAATGTGTCCTTGCGTAAAGTAAATGTTTCTCATGCATGCAAATCCTTTTTCTTCGACACTCCCAAAGCGGGTTGGGAATGGATCATGAAGACTGACCCGCTACTTAAGAATTCATCTCCTTTGTGGCGGGAGCAGAATCATGAAGGGTTCTGCAATAGCCACGGCTGGCGAAGAGGCACCCAGAAGCGCTGCACCTGTGGGATTTTTAGTCATGGGGAGACAGATGCTTCTGGGGCGGGAGTGTGGGGTGGGGATGACAGGTGTATGTTTGGGGTGGTTGGGCCCGTTAGGTTTGTTTGGTTTTGTTTCAGACAAGTGACTCTTGTTCTCTTTTATCTACTTGAAGCTCTTTGGGAAAGACCTGGACCCTAGAATGTCGTTTGAAGTCCTATGGCTTTTAAAGTGATGACAGGGAATCTCAATGGCCTTAATGACTGCATCAAACTGAGTGTCATCCTGGGTTCCGCCAAGCGTCATGCCCCAGATGTGCTCTTACTTCATGAGACGCACCTCCTAGGTACCCAATGCCCATTCGTAGCTCGATATGGATATGACAAAGTATACCACGTAGGTCACACCAGGGGCTCTCGGGGAGTGGCTATTCTGATTCATAAAGGCCTTTCCATGGTAGTTATCCGTAGTTCATCAGACTCACATAGCAGGTATATCACTGCTGAGGCGGTGATCAATGGGCAGCACCATAACCTACTGGTTTTCCCTGGTTTTCCAGGGTGGTTACCATCGTGGGTTGGAACTTCAATATGCCATTGTCTTCCAAAGCGGATAACTGTTGGATCGGGCCCTAGCCCTCTGCTTCCTGCCTCAAGGACTGGACAGCCTGCCTCGTTCTTTGTGATGTATGGTATACTTGGCAACCCCATACTCGAGCCTTCACTCACACCTCCACGGCATATAAGACTAGATCCCATATTGATTTTGTTTTCATGCCCGCTACCGATCTGCTTCTCACTACGATAAAGAGATCCTTCTTTGGGATATCTCAGATCACACCCCAGTACCTGCCGACCTGGGTCTCGAGGCCCAAGGGGGCACCCGATCTGGTGCCTTAATGCATGGCACCTCGTGGATAAAGCCACAGCAGATTTCCTGTCTCAGGAACTAGATACCTTCCAAGAGTAAAATATGGATCAGTGTCTCCGCCAAGGATACTCAGGGCTGCTGGTAAGATGTTTATGAGAGGGCTGCCTACACACACTTCAGCAGCTGAGGTTCCGTGACAATTGTAAGTGGTGTTTTCGACTCACACGAATATGGTCGAGTCTAGTATCTATGAACCGCAAATGACGAGTTTAGCAAGTGTGCGCAGTTTCGCTGTGCTAACTTAAACCGTTCGTTTGTTATGTGGGTTTGTCATCTGTACCCACGGGTTCCATCTTAGATACGGCATCCATTTTGTCTCTTGCCCTCAAGTAGCCAGCGAACGGACGCTGTCCGCCTCGCGACCCTGGGACTTCCAAGATATTTGCGGAAGACACATGTTCTTTGAAAGTGTCTTTATGACGAGGGGGATGCTACTGTAAGGCAGATGGCGCCGCTCGAGGCTCATCTTGCCGCACGGGCTTATTGTCTCAGCCGTGCATCTCATTAGGCACGTCCCTTTGATGCCTGTATCTCGTGCTTCTCGACACTCCCCTTTTACACCCTTTCCGATCTCCCCACTGTCTCCGTCTTCCTCTGCACCTGTCTTCGTTCCTGTTTCGATCTACTTTACTGCTGATTGGAATTTGCTAATGGTGGGAAGATGGGTTTTTACAGTTGGGAACCGCCAAATGTTTCCGCACTTATGTTCCGGATCTTGTGTGTTTCAAAGTGATCTAAGCGACCCCTCTGAGAGCGACTTGTGGGAACCAGGTTGTAAACTATTGTGTATCATGTTATTCTATGGGTAGAAACTGTATAAAAGGAGCGATCCACAAATACAATTTGAAGCAGTCTCCCCGAACTACACTCGATGTACTTCTTGTGACTTCTGTGTTCCCTGCAGTAAATAAACCTTGACTCTTTGACGCCGAAGGAAGTGTCCCGTGTCTCTGTGATTTGTACGCCGGAGCAGGTTACCCACGAAGGTTTCAGGTGTTGTGCCCTGGCACCGCTGGGTCCAAAGAACCCAGTCCTTCAGTTGGCGCCCAACGTGGGGCTGCATCAGTGGTACCGGTCCAAGCCTGACGATCGTGAGGAACTTCGTGTGAAATCTCCGAGGGAAGGTGCACCCCGCTTCATCGATCCTGTTGTCGAAATAAGTGGCCCGAAGACTTTTCCCGCGAAGATTCCCGCCTCCTAACGGCTGCGACGGACTGCTACCCTGACTGTAGACCTGTTTTGGCGCCTGGCGTAGACCTTGGTATAGCGAGACGATTGACGGGCCTTCCTGAGGACGCCATTGATCTTTGAGTTAAGTATTTGTGGGTCGCTCCCAGAGTTCTTTGTTGTAGACACTTTAGCGAGTGTTTTTGTTGTAAACACTTTAGCGAGTGTTTTTGTTGTAGACACTTTAGCGGGTGTCTTTGTTGTACACGCTGTGTGAGTGTTTTTGTCGGTGACACTTTGCTAGCGTACTTTGTTGTTGTTGTATTTGTTTGACGACTGCAGCCGCCAAAGACCGAGGGTTTTGTTCTTGCTGGGACTTGGTAAATCCCGTAACCCTTGAAGTTTGTGAAACTCGGCTAGTGTGCAAGATGCCTGGTCGCAGTACTTTGTTCAGTTGCTTTAGACCTTGTGGTGCGGATTCCCTGCTGGAGGACTCATGTCCGATACCTCCGGTTGGAACTCCTACTTATGACTTATATAGCAAACATGGGCTAGGCCCGATTGCTTTTAACGATTATTGGATCAAATATACAAAGAAAGACGGCGATCTTCGTTGGCCACCTCACGGTAGCTTCGAAGCGTCGATCTTAGATAATTTGGAAATAAAGTTGTTCGAACGTAAATCAAGGCCGGCCATGTTTGATGCCTTTCGGTTCTGGCGCAAAGAAGCCCGACAGAAAGAGATCAGACAAAATAAACGTAGTCAGCGAGATACTGTTGCTACTATAGTGAAGAAAGCTGAGCAGTTTCAGCGTGATAAGGAGGATAAGGATAAGGAAGTGTTTGAGAGATTACAGCGTATGTCCATAGACAAATGCTATCCTGTTTTGTCTACGGAGTCGGATAAGAAGGAAGAGGCAGTTGAGGATTCTTTAATGTCCTATCTTATGAAGTCGCCACCTCCGTACGTACAGGGTACCGCAGCTCCTGTGGTCCCTGCCGTACCTGTTCCACCAGTTCCTCAACCTGCACTTGCTCTTCCGACTGTTCCTGCTCCTTTGCCTCTTTCTATTCCTACTGCTCCTCCGCTTCCACATACTCCTGTTCCCGCTACTGCTCACGCTACTGCTCCTGTGTTGTTAACCCCTGTTGCTGCTAACGTCTCTACTCCTTCTCTTGTTAGTCCTGTGTCTTACTCCTCTCCCTCTACTCGTACTCGTGATTCTCCCCTTGCGACAAACTTCTTTCAGTCGCTCGGACCTGTTTTTGGGTCTGCAGGTTCTGATGGTCCACAGAGACGTAGCCAGCTTCCTGGTAATAGAGAACGTGTTGCGCTATACAATATGGCGATGGGTTGGATGATAAACCCTGTTAGAAATCCACCTCGTGTTGTCCTCGAAACGTTCGATCAATTCAACATACCTACTCAGAGATATGTGTTTGATGAAATGTGCAAGTTCTTACATGATCAGATAGCGGCTGTTGCGCCTGACGAGGTGCTGACCGCCCTGTCTGAACTCCGGCTTCAGTTCGCAACTGGACTGATAGTCGACACTAATGTCCGGCGTGCTATTGAACGGTTGCTATCTCTTCGTCCCGCTCCTATTCCTCATGCATTGTTCGTTGAGGACATTGAACAACGAGATGGGTCTGGCCAATATCCTATGCGAGAAGTTCCGCCAGTTTGGGTACCCGCTGATAATACTAATGCTAATGCTCCAATACCAGCACATTTCCAGAGAGTGTGGATACACCTCCCTTGGAAACGATCGGAAGTGCTTCAGGTGAAACAAACTTTGCCTGATCCTCGCAAAAATCCTGCGGGGTATTACAAAGAATTATCGCAGCTCGTAGACGCTACGATAATGAATCTGGCCGATATCGATATGTTGTTTGGCAATGTCGTACCGCAACCGGTATGGGCCAAGATTCGTCACCAAGATCACGCGAATGAATTAGGTGGTGATTGGGCTGCCATTACAGCGGCAGACGCTGGACAAGTGGCTGCTACTAAACCCGATCAGTTGATTGAACTTCTTCCCCAGCGAATAATTACGTTAATGAAAACGCTTATGCCAGCTATGAGGGTAAATTGGGACAAGTTGTCAGCCTGTAAGCAGAAGAAAGATGAGAGTGTTTCAGACTTCTTTACGAGGTTCGAGGAAACATTCGTCGATCATAGTGGGCAGGATATGGGTACTGAGGGTGGACAAAGGCTGTTTGTGGATAAATTTGTATCGAACTTATTGCCCGACTTGTGCAATAAATTGAAAAATTCAGAAAGTTCATGGGCCGTTTCTACCTCAGCTCAGATTCTGGCTACGGCACAATATTACGAAAATAGAGAAAAAGAGGAAAATGACCGTGCCGATAAAAAGACGAAAGAGCTGAAAACTAAAGTGTTGTTACAACAAGCATATCCACCGCGTTCTAATCAGAATGCGCCTCAGCAGAATAGATCGCAGTCGCAATCGAATCGATCGCAGCCGCGTAATGATTCATCTTTTCAGAGATCTTCGTTGGGGTACAACCAATGTGCTTATTGTAGACAGGAGGGACACATTAAATTCAATTGTCCTGCTTTAAATGACCGTAGTGGTGGTAATTCGTCTAGAGGAGGTCGTGGTGGTTCACAGAACGCATCACGTGGTAGAGGTCGTGGTGCTCAGAACGACCGTTCTGATAACTCGTCAAATTCTAATAATTGTTTCGACCAACGTGGATCATCGCAAGGACGATCTGCGCAGTACAATGTAGACGATTATTACGTCGATCAGGGAACTGACGATAGTAATTACTAGGACAGCCAAAGACAAGGAGAGGGAGTGGTATCAGTTCCGGTTGATCAGAGAGGGCCTTACGTCGCAGTTGCTACATCGGGCGTCGTTGAGCCTTTTCTGTTGGACACTGGTGCAGCGAAAAGTTCTATCATGCATTCGAAACTCCCTGGCGCACCTTTGTCTGGCTTAACAAATGTATCTGTTGGATTCTCTGGCGCCCCCGTTAGCAATCCAGTTTCGCGCCCTTTGCCCCTTAAAATTGGGACTCGTAAGCTCGAAGCTCCGTTGATTTTAACCACTGGTTGTGGTGAAAATCTTTTGGGTCTGGATTTGCTTAAACGCTTGTATGCGACTTTGTATTGTTCTCCTGCGGGTATAAAGCTTACGTTAGGAGAGAGGGTAGTCTCTCCCATGTACTTGTCCCTCGATAAGCTTCCACCGGAATTGAGTTCTCTTCCTGCATCTTTGTGGGCGACGGGTCCAAACGACGTGGGCCTACTTGATATCCCCCCTTATGTTGTTCAGTTGAAATCGAATGTGCGATTGCCACGTATTCCCCAATATCGTATCTCCCTGGATGGTGAACGAGCTTTGTTAGCGATCATCTATGATTTGATCGAGAAAGATGTCATTGAAGAAACTCGGGGAAACGTGTGCAATAGTCCTGTACTGCCCATTCTTAAACGTACTGATCCTACCAAACCGCCTGTTTATCGTTTTGTTATTGATTTACGGGAGGTGAATAAAATTGTGGTTCCTCAATTCCCTGTTGTGCCTGACATTACGGCGCTACTGACTCTGATTCCAGCTACAGCTTCATGGTTTTCGGTGATTGATTTGAAAAATGCGTTTTTCAGCATCCCGATTGCCGAAGAGAGCAGGGACCTTTTCGGTTTCTCTCTTGGTGGACGTAGCTTCCGGTTCAAACGCGCTCCTCAGGGCTACTGTGAAAGTCCATCGATTTACAGTCAAGCTTTGAAGGGTCAACTAGATGCGTTTAGATTGCCGGTTGGTGCGGCTTTAATACAATACGTCGACGACTTATTGGTGGCTGCTGATACTCAGGACATTTGCAAAATTGCTACAGTGTCGTTGCTGCAACATCTCTGTGAGTTAAATCACAAGGTGTCACCTTCTAAACTCCAATATTGTTGTCAAGAAGTAACCTATCTAGGTCACTTATTGTCAAAGGAGGGAAGGAGATTGACCCCAGAGAGAATTGCAGCGATTGCGCGCATGGCTGTGCCACAAACCCAAAGAGATGTGCGTGCCTTTCTAGGTATCACATCGTACTGCAGGCAGTGGATTCCTAATTTTTCATTGCTAGCGAAACCATTGGTGGCTCTTACGTGCAAGGATGTTTCGACTCCTTTACCATGGACGGAAGAATGTCAGAAACGTTTTTCTGAATTACGTGATTCATTGTGTTCGGCCCCTGTGTTAGGTACCCCTGATTACAGCAAGCCGTTCACGTTATATGTTCACGAGAGGGAAGGTTGTGCTTTAAGCGTCTTAACGCAACCTTTTGGTGGTAAGCAACGTCCATGTGCATATTTTTCCTCGACCTTAGACCCAGTAGCTAGAGCATTGCCGAGTTGTTTGAGAGCAACTGCGGCAGCTGCGGTCTCCATCCGACAATCAGCAGGATTGGTCATGGATAATATGCTTACGGTGATGGTTCCGCATGCAGTCGATACTCTTTTGAACCGTACGAAAACTCAGCACTTGACGAGTGCGAGGTTATCTGGGTACGAATTGACGCTCTTGGCAAGCCACATTCAGATAAAACGTTGTAATGTCCTAAATCCGGCAACTTTGTTACCAATTAGTGCAGAGTCAGATGCAGTAACAGAACATGACTGTTACTTGCGGACAGAGGAGGAAACAAAAGGTCGTGTGGACCTTAAAAACACCCCATTGGAAGACCCGGATGGCATCCTGTATGTGGATGGGTCATGTTTTAAATTGCCGAATGGTGATGTGACTACTGCTTATGCTGTGGTGACATTGAATACTGTTGTTGAGACTGCGAGATTGAATCAGAATTCTGCCCAAGCTGCAGAGCTGATCGCTCTTACTAGAGCATGTGTATTAGCAAAAGGTAAACGTGTGAATGTGTACACCGATAGTCAGTATGCTTTCGGTGTAGCGCATAGTTTCGGACGATTGTGGCGAGAACGTGGTTTCTTGACGTCGCATGGCACGAAAATACAGCATGGCCAGCTTGTGAACGATCTTTTGGATGCATTGACTTTGCCTGCTCAAGTTGCAATTGTTAAATGTAGTGCGCATCGTAAGGTGACGGATGATGTTGGTCGTGGTAATGCGTTTGCAGATGAGATTGCTAAGGAGACTGCCCGGAACCTTAGCACTCGAATGTATGTGACGAATTCGGTTAGGTGGCCTACAGAATCAAGTATGTGTGAGAATACTATAGAGAGTGTGAAAGCAATTCAGAATGAGGCCACCGACACTGAAAAGATGAAGTGGAAAGAAAGTACGGGAAGGTTGGATGTGAATGGTTGCTGGATTGATTTGTCAGATCAGAAAAGATGGATGTTGCCTGATGCGTATGTACTGGCCGTTGTGCAAATGGCACATGGGTTAGCACATATTAGCGCGAAAGGTATTTGCAAGTTGTTGGCTGATGTGTGGAAGAATGATGGAATTACTAAGTGTGCTGAACGTTTGGTGAAGAATTGTATGGTGTGTATAATGTACAATCCTGGCAAAGGAACCCCAACTCCCCCTGGCAGTTTTGCTCCTCCTTCGTATCCCTTTGAGGTGATCCAATTGGACTTCATCCATATGGAGCGATGCAATAACCTGAAATACGTTTTGGTTGTGGTTTGCGCATTCTCCCGATGGATCGAGGCCTATCCCCTCAAAGATAATACTGCTTTGTCTACTGCGAAAATCCTACTGAAGGAATACTTTCCTCGGTATGGAATGCCTAGAGTCGTGTGGTCAGATAACGGAAGTGAGTTTGTTGGAAGTGTGATGAGGAGTGTGTGTAAGGGCCTTGGAATTAATCAGAAATTCCATAGCGCCAATCATCCCCAGTCAGCTGGATTGGTTGAAGGGTACAATGGCACCCTTAAACTGAAATTAGCGAAGATCCAGGCTACGACTGGACTTTCGTGGCCTGACGCTTTGCCTCTAGCATTACTGTCAACTAGGGCGACTGTACACTCCCGAATAGGGCTTAGTCCCTATGAAATAGTGTTCGGCCGTCCTGCGAATGTGTGGGGGGTTCCTAGGCCAGGTATATTCGTTGATCTTGAGTACCCGATGTTGATTGACTACTTACATGACTTGACTGCTAAACTGAGGTTAATTCATCAACAGGTTTACGACGCCTTGCCGACGCAGACGGAGGGTCCAGGCCACCAGCTCCAGCCTGGTGATTGGGTTGTCACCCGAAATTTTTCGCGCAAGAAGAATCTGGACCCCCGCTTTGTTGGACCTCACCAGGTGCTTTTGGCCACGAGGACTGCCGTTCGTCTTGAGGGACGGAAGAACTGGGTACATGCTACCCATTGTAAGCGAGTCCCTATTCCTTTGCCGGCAGACCCGTGGGTGAGGAAAGGCATTGCGTCAACAGAAGCAGCGACATTGCCGGCGTTTGTACCTTTCAGTGACGCACAACTTGTTGGTGAACACTCAGCGCAGCAGAAAGCCATTGTTGGAACATTGTCAGCAAGAGACTCAAGACCAGACCAACGAACTGATCAGCAGGACGCTGTCTCTTCGACAGATCCTTTGTTCGACGTGCAGACACGTCCCGGGAAACATCGATATTCTTTGCGTTCTCATACTAAGGACAAATAAATTTTTTCCTTGCTTTGCTGAAACTGATAACTGCAATATCTTCGTTTCCCATGATCAACTTTGAACATTTGTATCATTGAAAATTGTTTTGTATATATATATATATATCAAGCTTCTTCCTTGTATCTTTTTCCTTCCACAGCTGAATTATTGTGCTAAATAAATACATATTGTGTATTGAGGGCCGTAGGGCCGCGCGCGTACTTCCTTCTGGACAGTAGGTCTTGACGCTAGGTTAAAGGCCGTCGGTTCCTAGGAACTCCTGGGAATTGACTATTGCTGCACAGAACGAAGTGCGTCAAGAAACGTTGCGGACGGTCGTAGGGAAATGGCATTTTTGAAGCTGAATGATTTGGAAGGAACGCAGGCGTATAGAGTCAAACTGCAGAAACTTAGTCGTACTAAATGTTTTGTATTCCAATTGTTTGTATTGTTTTTAACTGCTTCCGCATTTTTGGCGGGTGGGGTGTATTACACTATGTCTTACTTCTTACTTCCTACCCCTACTCCTACTCCTTACCCTAACATTACTTCTACTGCTTCTCCTCATTCCTTTCATATGTTACCAGAACACGAACAGGCTAGACGTGTAGAATTCCGCAACAATTCCTTTATCCAGCTCCTCCATCAGCATCAGTTAGTGGTTAACACTACTAATTGTTGGGTGTGTGGGTTGATGCCACATACTACGGGTAAGGGAATTCCATATCTGGTGTTACCGTATAGTTCCCAAGGGTCAGCTCGAGCATACCAAACAATGCTTCGAAGCGCACTAGGTTTCCACCCCTCTCCAGAACGTTCCCCCAAACCGGGTCCTACCTCATGGCAGTGGGTGGTATCGATGATAATACAGGATTTGGAAGATGAGATCTATGATGCTTATCTCATCCCTAAGGCAGAGGTACAAGCCTATAGGGCACCGAATAAAGGGGAATATAGTACGTTCACTAATGAAAAGCAGCTTAAAAGCTCGTCTCCAATATGGGTCGTACCCCACACTGGTAATCTTTGTCTTGTGGGTCGTGGCTCGCAAGCCTCACTTGGAGTAAGTGCTTGCACTGAAAGTTACGTTCTGTCAATGTCCCCGATCCCTGTGCTTCTGGCTGCCAAGGGTACGTACTTCATCTGTCATGATCGTGCATACACATGGTTGCCCGCAGACTTCATGGGCTCATGTTTTGTTGCAAATCTGTTGCCTCCGACGTTCACTGTAGATGCCGATTATCATAAGACTAGAGTTGTACGAGGCGTAATTAGTGAAGAGGATACTGCCGGTCAAGAGGCAGGAGACTTTTTCAAGGGTTTCCTCCCGTTTTGGGGACCTATGGTTAATAGTAGGAACCTGAGACATTTGACTCGAGTGGTAGAATCGACAGCTAACATTACTGCCAGTGCCCTTGGTAATATCACCACAGAACTTCAGGCGGAGAGACTTATGACATTACAAAACCGTATGGTTTTAGATGTTGTCTTAGCAGATCGCGGTGGGGTATGTAAAGTGATCCATTCGAGCTGTTGCATTTTCATTCCAGATAATGCTCCTACTGTCTATCAAGCCATCTCGAAGTTGCACAAGATCTCCGAATCCATACACGTGGATGTAGGGGATTGGACGCTACTTGGTTGGTTTTGGGGCCTGGTGTCGACTTGGGGTTGGAAGATTCTGACGATCATCGGGGTTGTGGTAGTGTTCCTGTTCA
Organism: Lissotriton vulgaris; assembly: GCF_964263255.1. Classification (NCBI taxonomy): domain Eukaryota; kingdom Metazoa; phylum Chordata; class Amphibia; order Caudata; family Salamandridae; genus Lissotriton; species Lissotriton vulgaris. The sequence continues at coordinate 1,754,448,477 of NC_141694.1, read as the reverse complement.
CGTGTTGCCTTTGTGTGCAGTGTGGTCCTGCCTTATGTGGCCTCTGTGCTACAACGTGTATGAGACAACCATCTGTTACCAAGGGGACTCGGTTGGACAGAGCTATGCTACAACGACATCTTGATGGTCTGATGAATATCGAGTATGATTCCGACTAGTGCTTGCCTACATGAGGGCAAAAGGAGCGTCTGAGGTTCCGTGACAATTGTAAGTGGTGTTTTCGACTCACACGAATATGGTCGAGTCTAGTATCTATGAACCGCAAATGACGAGTTTAGCAAGTGTGCGCAGTTTCGCTGTGCTAACTTAAACCGTTCGTTTGTTATGTGGGTTTGTCATCTGTACCCACGGGTTCCATCTTAGATACGGCATCCATTTTGTCTCTTGCCCTCAAGTAGCCAGCGAACGGACGCTGTCCGCCTCGCGACCCTGGGACTTCCAAGATATTTGCGGAAGACACATGTTCTTTGAAAGTGTCTTTATGACGAGGGGGATGCTACTGTAAGGCAGATGGCGCCGCTCGAGGCTCATCTTGCCGCACGGGCTTATTGTCTCAGCCGTGCATCTCATTAGGCACGTCCCTTTGATGCCTGTATCTCGTGCTTCTCGACACTCCCCTTTTACACCCTTTCCGATCTCCCCACTGTCTCCGTCTTCCTCTGCACCTGTCTTCGTTCCTGTTTCGATCTACTTTACTGCTGATTGGAATTTGCTAATGGTGGGAAGATGGGTTTTTACAGTTGGGAACCGCCAAATGTTTCCGCACTTATGTTCCGGATCTTGTGTGTTTCAAAGTGATCTAAGCGACCCCTCTGAGAGCGACTTGTGGGAACCAGGTTGTAAACTATTGTGTATCATGTTATTCTATGGGTAGAAACTGTATAAAAGGAGCGATCCACAAATACAATTTGAAGCAGTCTCCCCGAACTACACTCGATGTACTTCTTGTGACTTCTGTGTTCCCTGCAGTAAATAAACCTTGACTCTTTGACGCCGAAGGAAGTGTCCCGTGTCTCTGTGATTTGTACGCCGGAGCAGGTTACCCACGAAGGTTTCAGGTGTTGTGCCCTGGCACCGCTGGGTCCAAAGAACCCAGTCCTTCACAGCCAAGGCAGTGGCAGATTGTGGATCCGGAGGCCCGCATACCACAGGGAAAGACCAGTCAGCTGTGGAGGATAGTGAATTGCGTCAGCTCGCATTAGATAGGCTCTCGCAGCAGCAATTTTGCCTAGACTGTGCCAGGCAGTGTTGGGTGGCAAACACAGCAGGGTCTATAGCTGGAGGGACAAATCGGGTGAGCTCCTGTAATGGCTCGTGTCCAGAGGTTTGGCAGATAGGGTGTTGCCTAGTATTTGGGTCCCTGGGCAGGGGTTGGTAACTGGAAACCTGAGCTATCGAGACGCATTTGTGGACTATTACTGTGCATTATACGCTCATCTCCCATGGGGACCACGTGAGTGCTCCTCACCTTTGATTGCAGATTTACCATTGCTCTCTCTTGAGTAGGCAGCCGCCAAGGAGCTTGACAAACCTTTGACCCACTAAGAGGTTGCTACAGCCATCTCTGAGATGAACTCGGGCAATACTCTGGAACTGGGTGGTTTCCTGGTAGAATAGAACAAGAAATACTGCAAAGCCCTTCTTCCCTCCTCTTTGCCATAGCAATCAAGCCCCAGGCGACATGGGTCCATGCGGGTACCAGTGGAGGATAGGTGTTGAGGAAGACGGCATCACACTTTATGCCATGAGACCTTTGGGTGATAAGTGCATTAAATAAATATCATTGATTTAATGATTATGATGTTCTGCTTTTTTTTTGAGGTAACAGGCCCTAGAATACTACACATGCTTGACCTTTATGACCAAACCGTGGCCTTATTAAAAACCAATCAAAGTCCCAACTATTTCTGTTGATAGCAGCTTTGCAAGACCACGAGTGGCGGGCACCCATACCCCGAAGGCGGTTAAGCTTAATCTACATCAGCATGTACATTTCGCCTGTCCCTGATCTGGCATGGCCATTGAATCGGATGCCCCTAGTGACCCAAATGCATAGAGATCTGGTGTGGTGGTCCTCCCAAGAGGACTAAGAATAGCATTAAAACCGATGCTATGCAGGAATAATAAGACATTCCTAGAAAAATGGTATCAAATACTAAATAAATGCAGTCTGGATTTGATTTTATTGATAGTAGAGGAACTATCCAAAGAATTAAAAGTAGTGGAAGAAGAACTCGAAGGAATAAAAAGAGAACTAAATACACATGAAGACCTAACCACCACACTGGAAGACATTAACCAAAAATTGGAGAAATATGCAAAAGAAATTCAAGACAGAAAAATAAAAAAATACAGACGCGACACAATAGACTATAAATTAGAAGAAGTATACACCTGGGCAGAGGTCTATTATCAACGAAAATGGCAACATCCAAACCCCAACACAAACTCATCTCAAGAAAGTATAGTTTCGGATTCAGACATGGCTCAAAACAGGAGACCCATAATAATAAGCTCTCAAGGAGGACAGACAGATCAAATGAACAAAACAGCTTTTTTATCCACAAGCCCGGCAGCAAACAACGCTCCAACGACAAAACCTGGAGGAGATACATCAAAACCAGGAGGGGACAAAGAAAAAGGAAAGGAAACAGAGGAGGAACGAGCTATGAGATCAAAAACCAAGAAGAAGACTAACTTGTCATAAATATATCGGATTTTCAGTTAACTAAAGCACAGAAAGCCTTATTAAATAAAGGTCTTATATTTGTCCCAACATATAAATCAAACCCAGAAGAAACAGAGATAGCCATATTTAAATTTCTAAGGACTCTGCGATTAAAAAACTTCTTCAGCAATGTTCAAATAACAGAGAAACCAGATGAAAATATTAAAGAATTTAGAGTAAAGAGAACATTCTGTGCTCCAATATCACATAAAACCATAGATGCTTATGAAAGAGTCATAATTGCAGAATTCAAGAAAATTAATTATCGAAAAGAAACTAGAAGTAACCTTTCTAAAAAAGAATGGAGTACATTGAAAAGTTAGAAGGACAAAAAAGAAATAACCATACAAAGAGCGGATAAAGGGGGAGCCCGTGTGATAATGAACACACAGTATTATGAAGATAATGTCTGGAATCACTTACAAGGTACTAACATATACCGAAAACTAGTTCAAGACCCAACAGATACATATGCAACCACATTGAAAAATATTCTAGATCAAGCACTTGAGATGAAATGGATTTCGGAAACATTAAATACCCACAAATACCTCAATTCTACATGCTACCAAAAATGCATAAAAATGCCAATAAGCCTCCCTTCAGGCCGATAGTTTCAGCTTGTGGATCACTATCCGATCCATTAGGGCAATACCTCGACTGGTTTCTACAACCAATAGTTCAAAAATGGATAACTCACATAAAGGACACCACATCATTCTTGAACATGCTAACAAGCATAGACATCACAAATGACGAAGAAACCTGGTTATGTTCAATCGACGTTACAGCCTTATACACCTCCATCCCACACAACGAAGGGCTGGATGCAATGGAATGGTGTTTACTTGAGAATGACAATAAAGGTGCAGAAAAAATATTTCTACTGGAACTGTTACATTTTACCCTATTCCATAGCTATCTACAGCGGAAGGATGAATTTTACGAACAATGTAGTGGAACATCTATGGGATTTGCGGGGGCCCCATCCTACGCAAATACCTTTATGGCAAAATTCGAATCAGACCATATCATTAACAATCCAGAATGGCAAGAAGGAACTGTTTTATTTAAAAGATATATTGATGATATTTTTAGAATGTGGAAGGGAAACAAAAGAAAATTGGAAGACAATATAAAGATACTTAACACAAGGCATGAACAAATTAAATTCACCCACCAAATTGACAATCATGAACTGGCATTTCTTGATGTATGGATTACCATAGAAAATAAGGAAATAAGGACCAATGTGTACACAAAGAGCACGGATCGTAATAACTGTTTACACTATGAAAGCTTTCACCATCACTCCCTTAAGAACCATCTACCGCTCTCTCAATTCATCAGACAGAAAAGAATAACCTCTCGTTCAGAAGACGTTCCTACCATCATCAATAACCAAATTCAAAAATACTTAAAACATGGATACCCCAAATCAATTCTCGAAGAATCTAAAACTAAAGTAATGAACATGAAAAGAGAATCATTACTGAAAAATCCAGATCAAACAGATCCAAAACTCACAGTATGTGTTTTGAAATATTCATCCCAGACTCAACAAATCACAAAAATAATGAAAAAACATTGGCCACTGATCACTCAGAAACCAGATTTTATAAATGTATTTTCAGCACAAATTACTTTTGCATACAACAGACTTAAGAATATAGAGGAATTACTTAAGCAACAAAAAGAGAAGAACCAAAACGAGACACATAAAGGAATGCAAAGATGCGAAAATTGTACACATTGTAATAATGTTATACCAGGTTCAATGTTCACTCACCCTATGACAGACAAAAAGATCCCTTTACTACACTCTGGCACATGTGACACAAAAAATGTCATCTATGGGATTAAATGCCCATGTGGAAAACTGTATGTAGGGCAAACAGAAAGGAAAATAAAAATAAGAATCACAGAACATAAAAGCAATATTCGCCAAAAGAACATGAAATCGACAGTGACCTCACATTGGATCGAAGCAGGACATAATATCACTCAACTCAGATTTACCATACTGGAAGTTATTCAACCACAAAAGGACATTGATCTACATAAAAAGAGACTAAGAGCTGAATATTACTGGACACGAAAATTGGGGAGTCTTTACCCACATGGGTTAAATGACAGAACGGAATTATCATGTTTTTTGTAAATATACTGCACAATATGTCATGTAAATGTATCTAGGAATGTATTTATTTATCCTGCAATATAGCAGTAACTAGATGTGATCACACAGAAATCACACATAGTCATTGAGAATCACTACAGAGGACATACCCTTAATAAGGAGAGTTAGCCTCACCCAATATGGCTGACAAAGGTTACCAGGCTTCTGAACTAGGAGAACTTCATTTGTCATAGTTAAATGTCAGCACCACAATTAATTTGTTCAGTCATTATAGTCAGCTAATGGTTTAATATTTTATTCCATTCATTTACATTCATCTTTCCATAGGTTTCCAGCACTCGTTTTTTACATAATCCGAGTATATATGCCATCACGTTATTTTATGTTATCAACACCACTCGATATTCGTCATAATATAAGGTCGTTTTTTAGAATGGCTAAGCTTTAAATGCATGATATATGTGAAAATCGGTACATCTCAAAAGCCGCGATCACGTGACCACATGACCTAGCGGCAACTAATGGCAAGCCATAGTACAAATAGTGTATACGTACAATAACGGTTTAGCGACCCAAATTGGCTACAGCGACACCGCCTGATTTTCTAACACTTCACTTCCACAACCGTAAGTGTTTTACACGTACTCTGCATAAGCTAGCGGAAAGCTTTATTGATAGTTGAAGAGCAAACACTAGCATTCGAGTAATCTTTCGGTACAAGATTGTTTGTACTGAATATGAGAGAACGTGATATGTTTAACACATAGGTTATACGAAACCTTATTAGTTTATAATCTCCTCGCAACAAAGTCAGCTAACAGATTAGACTACGGAGTTACGATTTGAAGAATATCCAAAAACACACGTTACTGCATTCAATAAATCTAGGATACACAGCGATCTCCTGTAGAATATGGTACAAACCAACTGAGATTGAAAGTTTAAAAAGTCTGTATTAAGAGTAGACCGTGGGTCAATTATTGTTTTTTGAAGTAAATACTGAAGTATGTATCTTGTAAGGCTAGCCTAAGTTTTCTTTGTCTTTCCACTCACAGACCTCTGACGAAGGGTCCCACATGACCCAAAATGCATTGGGAATATGTGGAACATGTGAAATGATCATGAGATAATGGAATATGTTTAAAGTTAAAACAGAAGAATGTGAATAAGAAATAAATATAATTCTTCAAAAATTATGAGAAAGTATTGAATTGCTTGACCTAAGAAGCAACATTTGAATAGTCTACAGCAGTCATTGGATAAGTGCTCACACCCAACTAGGGTGGTATCGTCCACCCTTATATGTATATGTTTTTATGAAATGTAACATTTATCACGTGTTTTTTTTTACCAAAAAATAAATTCGTGATTTTTTACAAAAATGTCTTTGTTTGTCTATTACAAGTATTAGAGACCGCTGCTAATACATGGGCTTAATATGGTGCATGCAAGATAGCATATGATTGAATTTTAAGTGTTGTCCACCAAGGGATCCTTTCCTTTTCCATTGTTTGCAAGAACCCTATTCCCCTGGTGTGCTAAGGGGTCTCTCTCAATTATTTAAGGAACTTTCGCCATGCCATCCCCAGAGCTTGGTTCCATTCGGTACAGACCACAGTGGGGTCTCCGAAACAGCGTTCCGTAAGTGTGTACAGCTCCCTTTCAATAGCGACCTGGCAACGATCAGCCTCTAATACTGGGCCTCACAAGTAGTGGTTCTGAATGACTGGCTGTTTGGAGGTCGAGAGGACCCGGCATTCTGGGTGGAGGCTAGGGTTCACACAAATATTGTAAGATATGGGGTCCTTAGTGGGATTACTTTGGGCTACACAGATTGTATTGTATATCCTCATTTGGTCCTTGGCCAGGAAGACACAGCCCGAAGTATTGTTTTGCCTGATTTGTTATTTATGTTTGTTGATCACCTCAAAAACCCAATAAAAATATTTTCTAAAAAATGTAAAAACGATGCAGCGCTCCAATACCTCTGGGTTCAGTTTGTGCTACATTTATAAAACAAATGCAAAAAATGCACAGCAACAACAAAGCAAGGGGGGTGGGACGGACAGGGAAAACTATGATGATGGGAGAGAGGGTAGAGAGGGACTGCAAAAACACATGCATTGTTAAGGAGTGCTAGATTTAACATATAAAAAGTACATCTACCAGCAGCGGTCAGTGGAAGGACACTGGCGCAGAGACAGTAAAACTGTACTTTGTCCAAGCTCCATGGAGGGCCAGATGACCGAGATGAAGAAGAGGAAGTAGTAGCCAAAGGAGGCCTTAACTGATGATAAGCAAGGAAATGAGAGAGACACGTGGGAGCCAATAAAGGATAAGTAACAGTTTGTATGGGGGGGGCTCTAAGCCTGTTTTAAGCTTTCTTTTTTATTCACCATAGCTTTATCGGCTACTGCATGCGTATTGTAGACAAAATCTAAAAATTACATTCCAGTAATCCAGTGAAAGAATTGGCTCGGATAACCTTATTGTTGAAGGATAAGAACGGAAAGAAACAGCCTACACAGAAAAAGGCAGAACTTCAAGATAGCATCTATGTGCCTAACAAGAGAGATTGAGGCATCAATTGGCACCCTTAAGCTCTTTACAACTGATGCACAGGAGGACAAGGGCCGAAAAGTTAGGCCAAAGAATAGAGTCCAACTGATTTGGGGATTAGGAAGAAGGGTCTCAGTCTTACAAGGTTTTATCAAGTGGAATTTGTACTTTTTCCATCCATTAACTTGCTTTGGAAGGTCCCCCAACCCCTCCATCCCATAGCAGCTGTTTCTCATCAGTGTACATGCGGCAGGTCAGGAAAAACCTTGCATTTCCTAAGGGGGCCAGTGGCTGCAATACAACCTTAATAACAGGGGGGGATAGCACTGAGCCCTGAGGGATACTCCAAGGTAGACACCTATTTTCTAAGATGAAATTGTCAATTAAACTTGAAAATATCTTCCTGAAAGGTAGGAAGAGTTCCATATTAACACTGTTCCTCCAGAGCCAAACTCTGGCAGGCTAGAGAGTTGGACACTTAAATCAACGGAATCAAACTTGCAGACAGATCTAATAGAATCAGTTCCCTCAACACTGCCACTGTCCACAATAACCCTCAACTTGTTGAACAACAGGACTACAGCCACCACAAAATCTTATAACTGAAACTTTACCAATTGCTCCATTATCCTGGTGATAAAATGCATTAAAGATATACGATGAAAACTTGCTAAATCTTTCAGACCCACAGATGGCTTCCAGAAATGGGTCCTTCTTTTGGCTACTTTCAAAGACTCATGATTATCTCCAGTAGTAATGAAAACTCCAATAATATCTCATAGCCTAGAACAGATGCAATTGACAACAGCCATTGTCACTCTGCCAGGCAGGTATCCCTCAGAGAGCCTGAATGTTTACTATGCTGGAGAAAAGATTTCATATCCTCCAGGGAGGAAACAAGAAAACAAGGATGTTAAACCGAAGCCAGTACAGGAATTGTAAGTTCGTTTTATAAACTACCTTGCTATCTCTATTTCTTTACGGACCACACTGCTCTGCTGACAAAATTGTCAGCAACCAATTCTGCTAAGGCTTGCAAGGCTATCACTTTAATTTCTGGTAGCCAGTGAGTTCAACAAAGTGTCTATCATCTAAGAAGCAACTTAGTTAATTCAGCAACTGCCCCACTTGTAGGGCACAGAATCTGTGTTTAGCAGCTCTCACTAGATGACAAACTTCTCCATCTGCTGCCTAAAGAACAGATTGGTCTGGGTACCATAGGACCTATGCCAGACCACTTATTATCCGTGAAGGCAATTTGGCTCTACCTTTAACTGAGAAGTATGAGATGAAAGGTACTCATCAATTGCTGCTCCAGACTGTGATTTAACGCGGCAACAGCATTTCTCCCTCTGATGATGAAGCTATTCCAGATAGTTACTGCTCAAGAAAGAGACTAAAAGAAGCATTAAGCCATAGGCCTAGTGCAGACTTGGGTAAAAATTGAGGGCCTGCTTGACTGAAATCTCAAACATACTACCGCTGGAACCAGAATCAGATAATGGTCTGTCCATGGCAGGTGTCTACTACACACCGAAGGAAAAAGAAAATGATTACTCGCAGTTGATGGTTAAAAATGTAAAAAAAACTTTTTCAGGTTGTAGCCCAGTTCCAGCTTGGAGGTGGTCAACTTTATGTTTTACTTTTGATATTTTTACTCTTAACAAATGGAAACATCAGAGCATATTTAAGGCTTTATGTCTGGTACATAAGAGATTATATGGCGGATGTGCTGCCGATCTTCGAAAAATCTTTCATTGGTATAGTCCTACTAGAAGTCTTAGATCTGCTATTTCTGGCCTCATCTGTGCCACTAAAGTCCGCAGAGCTAGATGGGGAGGGAAAGAGGCTATCGCACTGTGCAGTCAGTTTGTGGAACCAACTACCTATTACACTCAGACTCCCAACCAAATAGGACAGTGTTCAGAAAGCAAATACAAACATGGCTGTTCCCTGAGGCATAATTGATCAGAACCGGGACTGTTAGTTCTCTTCTTTCTTACATCAGCGCCAAGACGCCTCAGCATTCGAGCACTCTATAAATCGAAATCCTATCCTATCCTATCCTATTTAAGAATATTATAACATTAAAATAGGGACTGTTGAGGTCAGAATGGTAGATTCCGAAACCCATGCTGAAATACACTAGCCACTGCATTTTATATGCAATATTGTGGGTTCTGGTTCTACACCTGAAAATCAAAAGTGGCTTTCGGTAATGTAGATTCCTAGTGCCATGGCTGAGAGTTACAGGTAGTGACGAGCAATGCTAGCAGAGACTAGAGCCACTGTCAGTGACAAGGAAAACCATAAGTGATGAGAACCTTTGGCAGTGACTTGAAAAGGTGGTGGAAAGTACAAATGCTGGCAGGCACTACAAAAGGCGGAAGTCACTGGAGTTACTGGTAGTGACCAGAACACATGGGAGTGATTAGAAATAACTGCACAACTAGAAATACTGGCAACTGCTACAGCAAACTGCAGAACACATAGTAGTGCTAGATTCGCAGTTTCAAGCCAATATCTTTTAAGTATAACAGAACCAATAACAAGGTACACAACATCAACAGGGAATTTCAAAGTATTTCAAAGCATTCTCGAACCAAAGTCGTTTTGAATCACCTCCTTGATAATATTTGGCCATAGCAATCATATAATTCAAACTTACCATTCAGTCGAGACGTTGGCTGCCTTCACCTTATTCAGTTCTTCTTGGATGGATTGCTTGGCTCGGATTTCTGCATCAAGCGCAGACTGCAGCTCTAGCCGGGCAGACATATCTAGTTTTGCAAACCGCCGCATCTTCCAAGGCATGTCCTATGGAACATAAATACATAACTCCCCGGTCAAAATCCATAAAATGTACATACCTACATGTAAACTTAATAGTGACTCCTACCAAAAAGCTCTGAATGTGAGGGGCCAATGGTGCAGTTACTCCATAAAAGTATAAGAAACAAGTTACTTACCCATAACAATAGATTTGCAGCTTTAGGCTACTCTAGATTCAAATGCTGTGTATTTTTCCGCAATCTAATGGTTGTGTCTGTCAGAACAAGTTTTTAAACCTTTTTATTTTGCACATTGACCATAGAACTCAATGTGCTTATGGTGAATAAATGAATTAAAACATTTGTAAAGTGCACCGATTCCCAGAAAGTGAAAATTGGTGCTTTTGCAGAGCAAAGGCAAGTTAGATATTAGAAAACAGACAAGCTTTTCATTTTTTTCTGAAACCAAGGTGATCGGTGATAGCACAAAGTCCCACTGCAAGAGAATTCCAGTATTTTGCCGCTAACACTGAAATAGATCTTCCTCCAATCCTGGATCTCTTAAATAAGCAGACTGGAAAGTTCTAGGTATGAGAACGTGCGAAAAAGGGGCAGTAACAAAGGTAGCTTTGTGTGAAAGTCAAAGTTCTTTAAAAACTGGCTGTTTGACCACTGGTAATCAGAGTCAACTCCATTAATAGGAAACACTGAATAGTATTAGTGGGTAGCAGCGATCTATGCTATCTTTGAGGTAAAATGGAAGACCCTGGTAAAGGGAGTTACAATAATAAATCCTTATCTTAATGATCACCTTGGTGACATCTGTGTGACTGTCAGAAAGCAGAAGAGGAATGCCTTCCTGAAGAATAAATAGATGATGAATTTAAGAAGCTGTCACCTCAGTTACATGGCTAGAAAATACCAGAGAAGCATCAAATGTTACACCCACATTGTGGGCTGACGTAACAGGAGAGAAAGAAGGTCCCAGCTAGCTCAGAAGGCCATCAGGCTGAAATCCAGATAATTGGAGCACATCCAAAAATGAGAAACCCAGTTTTCACACTGTTCAATTTTAAACAGTTTTGGTTTCATCCTTTTTGTATCCTCCGACATACATACTTGCAGTTGTGTCTGTTGAATGTGTGCAATGAAGATCAAATTTCTGTTGCACAAATGTTTGCTTGAGAAACATGACTTAGAAAAGCTATTGGGACATCTTTTGTCTCGTAGAGTTACCTTCTATCTTCTGTAACATCCTTTTCCCTATTTGACTCCAGCACAACTGGATTGCTTCTCCAGTGCATCTACTCAGAGTCTGATTAAAGCTGCCTTGTTTCTGCAATATGTTACTGCTCCCTACAATATATTGTATGTAAAGCTCGTTCTGATTGAGATAGTGAGCTTTTGAAAAAAGGAAAAACGTTGAATGGTCTAAATTTATGGAAAACAGAGACCACCTCAAACATACATTTTGGATTTGCTAGCATGATAACCTGATGAGAATTAATCTGTTAAGTATGGTTGCTGCACTGTTAGTGCTTCAAATTCACTAACTTCCATGATGTGATTGTTATGTTATGTCACTATCGCCTGTAAGAGTATTCTGGCACTGAGAAGGTGTGTGTCCTCACCCTGCCTATGGTAGGCTGGTTACTTGAAAAGCCAGGTCTTCAGCTTCTTGTGGAGTTCCAGAAGAAACAATGAGGCTCTGATATGGAGTGGGGGGGGGGGGGCATTCCACGCTTTAGGGACGATATAAGGGAACACCTGACCTCCTGATCTGGTTTATATGTATGTGTGGGATGTGTGTGATTAGGAGTCTGCAGAGAGGAGGTGACTGGGTGTTTGTTATGGAAGGGGATGCAACTGTTCATACAGGCAGGCCTAAGTTGTGTAGCTGCCTTGAATGTGTGTTTGAAGAGTTTGAAATTAGCCCATTTGTGTATCAGGAACTAGTGAAGCTCCCTGAGGTTTGGTGTGATGTGATGTATGTGTGGAAGGTTGAGTATGAATCTGGATACCGAGTTATGAATGGTTAGTAGTTTTCTAGTGAGTTGCTGGGTGATCCCAGCATAGAGGATGTTCCCGTAGTCCTACTTGCTGGAGACAAGGGTGTGAGTGATAGTTTTTCTAGTGTGGCTTGGCAGCCATTTGAAAATGTTCTGGGTGGTTTGAAATCTTATTCTTCGTTTGTTTTTAGTCTTCTTCTGTAGACAGCTGTTCCGGTGTTGCTTGGGAGCCATTTGAAGATCTAGATGATTTTTAGTCCTCTAGTGAGTTGCTTGGTGATCCTGGCGTAGAGGGTGCTGCTGTAGTCCAACTTGGCGGTGACAAGGGCACGAGTGACAGTTTTTCTAGTGTTGCTTGGAAGTCATTTGAAGATCTTCAGCATCTTCAAGGTGTGGAAGCAGGATGCAGTGACGGAGTGGACTTCTGCATTCATGTCCAGTTTGTTGTTGTTGATTATTCTGAGGTTCCCGGCATGGTTCTAGGTGTGGCTCGGAGTTCGACCGGCCACAAGTTGGAGTCTCATGGTGAGGTGTTTTCACGGAAGATCACTACTTCTGTCTTGTTGGTGTTGAGTTTGAGATAGTTGGCTTTCACCCAATTAGCGATTTTGATCATACAGACAGTAAAGTTGTTTCTTGTACAGGGGTTTGTGTCATCTGCGAGGATGGAGGATGTGATGCGGTAGATTCATATTCTCTGCATAACCCTGCCATCTAGTGTTGGGGGCTGGTGTTTGGAAGTTGTTTTTCATCAAAGAAGTTTGGTCACAGGTTATCTTGTAATTCCTCTATTAGCCTACAATGCACCAGGACAAAGACTCCACATCAGGTTGTTATTTTGCCTCAACGAGTGAGTTATGTTAGTGGATTGGTGTGATAAATGACAGAAATGTACTATTCATTATGAAAAGGTAAGAAAAACATTCAAGATTATTATCCATTTCTAAGGAGTGGGGAGGGTGCATATGAATATACAGCACTACCGGCTACAAACAGATGGTTACTGTGTAAGTAAAATTATTTGTTTATTGCATCTGTGGCTGTAGATACACATACTCTGCATAGACTGTAAAGCAGTGCCCCCCCTAAACAGTGGCTATGGGGAGGCAGTTGTTTGCGACAAAGGTTTTATAAACAGTTTGGCCAACTAAGGTTTCTTGAAGAGCGTAAATATCTGCACAGTACTGTTTGATGAATGTGTGTGATGTCAACCATGTAGCAGCCCTGCAAATGTCTGCTTGTGGTGTGTTCCGTAAGAATACCTAAGAAAGCCATAGTAGCTGCCTATTGTCGAGTGGAAGGTGCTCTCTGAAAAACACGTAGCATGCGCTTAACTTTAGAATACCATGTTTGAATATATCTAATAATCCATCTAGCAATACTGCCCTTGGAAATGTTTCCTAAGAGAGGCTTGTAAAAGGCAACAAAAAGTAGTTCAGACCCACCAATGTACTACATAAGTGCCCTCTTGACATCAAACATGTGTAAAGCCCTTTACGTCATATTCTCTGGGGTTGAAAGATAACAGGCAACTCAATTGTCTGGTTGACATGTAAGGGGAAGCAGCTTTTGGTAGAAATTCTGGGTGTGCTCTCCATACCACCGTATCTGTGTGTGTCTGTATAAACAGTTCCTCCACAGGTAATGCCTGTAGCTCACTAATTCCCCTAAAGGTTGTGACAGCAGCCTAAAAGGCTATCAAACAACACAAGAATTGCATGCCAGAAGACCTTAGTAGTTCAAAAGGAGAACCAACTATTCTTATTAGAACTTTATTTACATTTCAAGCTGGCATAGAATGAGTTCTTGGATGGATCACCCTCTTCAGGGCTTCCATGTAGGCCTTGATCACAAGTATCTTACAGAGAGAGCCAAATGTTTCCTGTTCTGCATGTATCCTGCTGTCACTGAGCTATGTGTCTGGTTTGCTTATTTAACTGAATAACTAGTGGATCGGATTTCAATACCAAGACGTGATGAGACCAATTTTTTCTAATCGTTTTTCAGCATCTTTTGTGAGAAAAAAGCACATGCTTGGTTGAGTGCAAAACCCAAGTTGCAAGTATATCCTTGCCTTTTCCTGGGCACCAATGTCTGCAGCGCATGCAACGTGTTGTAGTGGAGTGTTTATGGTCAAAGCAATGAGATCCTAAGAATAATCAGTAGGCAAACAATTCATCTGACCACAAACATTCTAGGTCAATCCTTAGGCCTCTATGGTTGAAATTTAGCCAACAAAAACATAGTTCCTGCACGTGATTTTGACACTGTAAAAGATATCAATGTGAAATCTTTTCAAATTGAAGCCAAAACAGCCTTCCAAGACCTTTCCCTTGTGCATATATCCACATTTAATGGCAGAAAAGGAAATCTGAAAATGGTGGACACATGGTGAGGCATTGTGGGCTTAAGGCCCGAGGAACACAGACTCCTCCTATGGCCGTTGCCTAAAATAAAATATTAACTTTTTTTTTTAAAGACATATTTTTCTAGACAACAGTACAAATAATGAAGCTTTGGAAAAAAGTAATGTACAGTAAGGGCCAACTAGCTAGACAAAGGCAGAAGAATGCTTCAAAAATGTAAACTATGGAATTCACAGCCTTTCCACAGAATAAAACAGCTACATCCATAGGACACCCTATAACGTGGTGGTTGTCGATCAAGGGAGACCATCCTGATTAAATTGGTGGCAATTCAAAGAATCGTGTCACTGTGGCGCGGCTTGTTTGCAGCTCCTCACCGTTGCTCTTGCACCCAGGCTAGAATTTCTCAGGGTCTCCAGCTCTTCGGTCATCTTGGAGGCTAATGCCTGAAGATACCCCCGGGCATCCTTTTCATCACTCACCCTACAAAAAAACACAAATAAGCATAAGGCATACATGGTTGCAAATCTTGCAATACATTTAAAACATTTCCTATCAAGCATGGGCTTTCTCACATGCAAAGGAGTAAATTGTACAGCAGACAGCCTTGGTTAGCAGCGTGTTGACTCAGGTCTTACACTGCAGAGCCTCAGTACAAAGACTTAACGTGGCGTAAAAGGCAGGCAAGGATACAGGGCCCGTGACGTGTTGCACAGCTCAGGTATGCATGTATGTGTCTGTATGAACTGCAGGTCTCCTTCCAACATTGTTTTTTTAGTTGTATTAATATGTTTCTGATGTTTGATCTGACTAACATCTCCTGGAAACAAATGTGCTTTTATGGTGTTTTGAATGGGGTGGGTACAATGGTTGTACTAGAAGATCACAGGCCTAAAACACAAAAATGGAAACCCAGTAACAACCTTAGCAGGCTTTGTATTTTCATTTAACTTTCTATATCAAGTTTATATGTTGATTTTGATACGGTAAAGCATGATGCCGTTTTGTATAGGTTGATATTCTCACGCTATGTCATATGTCTATAGTGCTTTTCCTTTTTTTTTTTTAAATGTTTTTATTAAAAAAAAAAAAAATTTTTACAACGTTTATTCCCCTAACTCCCCCCCCCCGCCCCCCCTGCACAGGACATGAAAAATAACAAAAGAATACAATCAAGTTTCGTTTTTTTTCATGATATTACTATATCTCAAGTTACAATTTACAATAATTCAGACTGGCAAATTATACTGGGGAAGCTAGAGCATTATTAGAAACAACTGGTAGAAACCCCTTGAAGGGCGAACATCCAAACATAACCCCATGCATACAGCTAGAATAATATTCCTGATTGCATTATACACCCGCCCTGAGACCCTATGGAGGTTCTATGTTTCCTGCCACCCTATTCTTCCAATCTGTTATTGGTTTCCAGATCTGCAGACCTAGGGATCTGCCATTCTTCACTTTTCTGGCGTATAGCGCTTTTTCCATGTTGTATATATACAAAAGCCTGGCCAACCATTGCTGCAGAGTGGGGGGGAGCTTGTCTCGCCATGCTGAAGTTATGCATAGACTAAATACTGCCATAGCTACGAACAGAAAGTTCTTCAACTGTGGTTGCTCTCCAGTCCGGTCCAATCCCATTAATATTACTTCGGGTGTCATCGTTAACTTACAATTCAGTGATCTATCTAAAAACCCTTCGATTTCTTTTATTAGAGGAACTAGGTTGGGGCATTCGCCAAACATGTGAGCTATGTCTACCTCCTGACTGTCGCATCTTGGGGATGTTATGCCTTGTGTGCCCCCCCACTGTGCAATTCTGGCTGGGGTGTAGTATAGCTTGTACAAGGTCTTATAGTGCTGGGTTTGCAATGAAGAAGAGCGGAGAACCTCCTGTCCCATCCGCAATGACTTCTCAAAGATCCCCTCCCGAATCCCTAGCGCATCCATCCATTTTGCTTCAAATTTACCCAAGTCATCTCCCCTGTGTGCTATAGGTTCGGCATAGAACCTTTTTATCGTGCAGCTGTGTCCCCCTTCTATTATTTGTAATATTGTATTGTTTCCAAATCCTAGAGGTCCTTCTCTCTTTCCAGCCAATAAGCTTCTTGTCTGCAAATACTTAAAAAACGTCCTTGTACTGACCCCAAATTTTCTCTGTATCTCTGAGAATTGGCGCACTCCTAGCGGGCCCATTAAATCGCCCATTCTTTTCACTCCTAACCGTCCCCATTCCTTGAAAACAGTATCAGCAAAGATCTCTGGGGGTAATGTGGGGTCATTCCCTAACCTAGTGTATGCATTGTATCTTCCCAATCCAAAGCTCTTTTTAAACGCCTTCCACACCTTATAGGCTGCCTCCAGGGTCTTGAATCTGGTTCTCTTGAAGTAACTCGGTTCAGTATATCTCAGGAACACATTCTGTGCCTCCTCGCCTAAAATCAAACTGAAGATCTCTAACGAGCCGGTGTAGAATTCTACTTCCATCTCGGCCCCGCCAATAAGGCCCGTTATTTGCTGCAACACTGCTGCCCAGTAATAGAGTCTCAGATCGGGTAGTGCCCCCCCCCCCCCTCTCTCTTTGTAATGCCATATATTTTAGTGCCCTTCTTGTTTTGCCCTGTGACCAAATAAACCGGTTTATTATGAGCTCTATTCTACCAAACAAGAGTGGGCTAAAAAATAGAGGTATAGTTCTAAATATATATAGAAATTTCGGGAGGAGATTCATTTTAATATAATTTACCCTGCCAACTATAGACATGTGCAGATTATGTACCCTATCCAAATCCTTCTTCGCTTTCACGATGATAGGAGAAGTGTTTAAATCCACTAGATTGCCCAGGTCAGCCGTAATTGTTATTCCTAGATAAACCCCCTCAGCCACCACCCGTGAATCCGTGCATGTTGCATATATGTTCTTTATGATTTGTGTCTTAGTTTTATTTAGTGCGTACCCCGCGACCCGCCCAAATTGCTCCGCCTCCTGTTCTACTTTACTGATGGCCTCTGATGGTGAGGGTGTGATAATCGCAATATCATCTGCGTATGCTAGTACCTTAATCAGCCCCATCTTAGTGCCTAACGGCCTAATTCCATCATTTAGCTCCAATTTCTTAATTAATGGGTCTATGTAAAGTGCAAAGAGCAGGGGTGAGCACGGGCACCCCTGTTGTGTGCCCTGTGTAATTCTAAATGGGGTAGTGCAGCTTGCATTCACCCTTACACGCGCCGTTGGTCCTACATACAATGATTGTATTGATTTTATGAATCCTTCTCCGATTCTCCCTTTCCTTAACACTGCCAACAGGAATTCCCACGCCACACGATCGAAGGCTAGCTGCCATGGTTTCTCCTCCGCCCCTTTTACATCAAATAGCGTGATCATTTTTCTAACATGGAGTGTAGTTCCTCTGTGTGGAATAAAGCCATGCTGATTAATACTTACTAGTTGCTCTATTACCCTAGCAAGTCTGTTCGCTAATGTTTTAGAGAAGATTTTTAGGTCAGCATTAATCAGTGTAATCGGGCGGTATGATCCGGGCTCTGTGGGGGGTTTCCCTTTTTTAAGGATTACAACACCATCTGCCCCTGCCCAGCTGGCTGGTATAGAATGCCCCGCCTGTGCCTCCCTAAGTGTCCTGACTAGCTCTGAGATAACTGATGCAGAAAACACTTTGTAAAATTCCCCGGGTATCAAATCCGGCCCAGCAGCCTTACCGGAGGGTAGGCTGAGCATAGCCTCCTTAATCTCTTCTGCCTCTAAGCAGGTCTCGAGAGAGTCCCTATCTATCTCCTGTAGGGTTTTAGTTGGTAGGTCTTGCAGGTACCTCTAAATATCGGCAGGATCCCTGTCCTGCTCCTCCTCATAAAGCTTGCTATAGAACTCCCTCAAGACCTCGAGGATGCCTTCCCTATCTGAAACCATATTTGCCCCGCTGTCTCTTATCTCTTTAATTTCACCTTTTGCCATCCTCTGTCTAGTGCGTGTTGCAAGTGTTCGCCCTACCCTTTCGCTGTATTCATAGCATTGCTCTCTCTTAGCATTGTAAATCTTAGCTGATTTTATTGCTATACTCTCTTCTGCTTCCGCTTTAGCCATCATGGTCTCCATTAAATATTGTTCCAGCTCCCACCCCTCAGTAATAGCCTGTTCCAGTCTCTGCTCTGCTTTCAACAGATCGCTGTTTACTTGATCTACCTTGGCTTTCTCCTTTTTCTGTTTGGCTAGGCTGAAACTCAGTGTTTCACCTCGCACCCCTGCTTTAAAGGTATCCCAATCATTTCCTGGATTAGTACTCCCTCTGTTGATATCCCAGAAGCCCTTTATCCAAGCGTGCATGTGTGTAATATAGTCTATATCCGTCAGGAGTTCCCTTTCAAATGTCCATGATTTAACCTGTCTTTTAAGCCCACTACCCGTTATTGTCAATAATAGGGGGTTATGATCAGACAGAATATGGGGTAGCCTCGCTATCGTGAGGGTGTTTGAAGGTAATCCGGAGGTGAAGAAGTAATCCAGACGGACGCACTTCCTATGGGGGACCGAGTAGTAAGTAAAGCCGTCCTCGCCCACTTTAAGCTCTTCCCAGACATCCATAAAGGCATTGTTACTGGCCATACTTCGGATTGCTCTGCACACCCTCTTTTTCCTTCCTTGGTATGGGCCCCTATTATTCAGTCCCAAACCTGACGCCCCGTCAATGTTGAAATCTCCTGCTAGGATCATTCTTGGTGCCCAGGTAGCCAGTTCTATATCTAGGAACTCGAATACTTCAGGGTCATCCTCCGTTGACCCATAGACGGACCCCAAAGTAATCCAGACTTCTCCGATCAGACACTCAATCAGGGCCCACCTGCCCCAGGAATCTTCTAATTTCTTCCTAGTGTTAACATTAGGTAATTTAGTTAAAATTTTCTGGTATTGTCTTTTGCAGTCTCTGAGATCTCTTTAAGGTAAATTTCCGCCTGTATTTCGCTGATGAAACTGAGAGTTGCTCCCCTAAAAATTACTTTCAGTCGAGCAGGGTTCTGTAAAAACACTTTAGCGCCAATTTGCTCAAAAGGAGAAAATTGCTGTCTCAGCCTCCACCTCCTTTCAACGGTGGCGTGGGCAAAATCTGGTCTCACAAAAAATGTGGAGCCGTTGTATTCTCTCTTGCTTGTGGGACGCGCTAAGTCGTAGATAGTATCACGAAGTAGAAAGTTTCCAAAAAACACCAGTATTGCCCTTGGAAATTTAGGTTGAATCTGTGGTTTCTTAGACTGAGTGAGGGGGAACCGATGGGCACGTTGAACTTCTCTCTCTAAATCCCAGGTTTGAAGTTCAGGGAGGGCTGATTTCAGAAGTCTAATTACATACCCCCTGGGGTCGTTTTCCTCGACGCCTTCTGCGAGCCCCAGGAAGCGCAGATTGTTTTTTCTTGATCTATTCTCTTGTTCCTCGACCTTTATCAATAGATCCTGTATGATTCCTTCTTGTTTTTTTCCTTCCTCTGAAGGTAAGTAACCTCGTTCTCAAGATGGTCGGTTTGTGATTCGACTGACACCATTCTTTCGGAGATCTCTATACATGTACTTCCCACTTTATTTACAGCGCCTTGCAGTTGTTGGATGGCTGAATGATGCTTTTAGGTTTCCATTTTAAAATCTTTATGGAATTTTTTTATTGAGCTTAATATATCTTTCAGTGACGGCTCAGCTGCTTCTCCTATTTCTTTATCGAATTGAGAGATGTCCCCAGTTGGATCCTCCTCGCTTTCTTGAGCCAGTATCTTTTCCCCCTTTAATTTATTTTTGGATTTTGAGTTTTTTCGGGGATTGATGGATTCTCGGTTACTTCCTTGATCGGTTGTTTCTTCATAGGTACTTTTATTTAATCTTTTATTCCTTATTCTTCTTTTCTCTAGTTTTTTCCTTGGTGTGTTCCCTTGCCCAAGATTGCTTATGTTTCTTGTGTCTGAACAACCTGATATTTCCTGGGTTGATACTTCTTGGTCTTGTTCTTTATTTACATCGCTAGCCTCACTAGAAGTTGATATGCCAGTTTCGTATATATCTGCTTCAGATTCGTCTGAATGTGAATCCGTTTCTGGTGAAGGCAATTTGTCCGTTGGGGTATTCGATGTTGCATGAGGGTTCATCCCCTGAGCAGATTTTTGGGTTGTCCCGTTCTTTATCGTTAGATCCTGGACCACTAGCTCTTGGCTTGGCCCTTTATTTACCCCAGCTTTGGGCAGTGGGCTAAAGATGTTTAATATGCTAGGATGTGAAGTAGTTGATTGCCCCGGCAAAGTTGCTTTTGCATTTGCTTTCAAATCCTTGATAGTTTGTAGCCGTTTTGCTTTTTTTGCCATTAGTTACAGCTCTTCCGTGTCTACAATGTCTTTCTCTCTCTCCTTCTCCTTGTAACTCTCCATGGCTTTATCTTTCCTTTTCTCTGTTTCTATGTCATTAATTTTAACTGCATACTTATCACTCTTCTTTTCCTTTTTAGATTTTTCGTGATCTCCCTGTTGCTCACTGCAGCTCTGGATGACACCTTTGACCTTGTCTTTATCTTTATTTTTCTCTTTTTCTGGACCCTTTTTGTTTCCTCTGTCCTTCTCCTTTTCATTGTCCTTTTCTCTATCTTTTCCTTTAACTTGTCCTTGATCTTTATTTTTTACTTCCCTTGCTTTAGTTCCTCTAGTCTCTCATCTTTGCTGCAATGGCTGTAATGGCTTTAAAAATTGAACATTATCCGGTTCTTGTGCCTCATGTATCTTCTCGTCAGGTTCAGAGTCTTCAATACATTGGGCGCTCATGACATCCAGGGTGTTTGATCGGGGCATAAGTGAATCGAATAGATCAGGCACTCCAGTTTGATCACGTGATTCCATCTGAACACATTGGATACTCTCCACCTTTTCTGTACCCTTTTCCTGCATTTTCCCTATTTCTTCTCTCCCTATAGTGTGCTTGTTAGATTCGATTTTTTTCCGCTCAATTGATATTGTAAGGGCTGGTTGTGCTGGTTGTAATGTGACTAATCCATGCCCTGAGTTAGCCAGTTTTAACACTTCTTTTAATATTCTCAAGAGACTCAGTGTGACGCACCGTCCTTGTGCGTTTCGATTGTTGTACAATTGACACAGAGGAATGAGTATGGCGATATCACTTTCAAAGTTTCGTTTTGTTTGCACCTGTTGCCTGTCAGATTGTAGGCGCTTGAGGGCCCCCTTAAGTTTGGTTGCGGTGTTTAAAGATCACGGTATAGAGATTTTTAAATCTCCATCCGCCACTTGCTGTCGTATAGGGGTGTCTCGGGGCCGAGAGTAGAGCTCTTGGTTTTTCCGCCGCCGAGGCCCCTCTCACATTGCAGGATATAGGATGTTGGGATATTATTTATTTAGTGCTGTTCCATTGTGCGGTGCTATGATGTCATATGTTATGTTATGTTAAATAAATTTGTATCGCGCTCAGCTACTCAACAGGGTGTCCCAGCGTGTGCAAAGGTAAAGGCAGAAGGTACCAGAGAATCATCTAAAAGAGGAACCGTACGTCTAAGTATCAAGGAAAAAAATATTATGGGGACCAAAGCCTACTTTTAAAGAAAAAAAATATTAGGAAGATCGGTTCATATTATTAAGGATAGCTTTACTACAGTGCATGCTTTAGCCAGCAGATGGCAACAGAGGCCACATCTGTGCTCTATCAAGTGTGTCCTGTATTCAATATCCCATAAAGGCGCAGCTGTATAGCCTCAAGGAATGACAGTCATGTTTGAGCATCGCTATAAAAAAATCGAGCTACTATATAAGACTGTACATTCCTCAGATTCCCTTCTAACCCAGACAGCGCTCACCGCTGGAGTGCCACAGAATGTCAGTGTGTCTGTCATTCTTACAAATGCATTTCTTCTTCGGATGCGGAGCACAGCTCGAGGGTTCCTTGTACTACAGTCGGCCTAGGTGGGTTAGAAGGCATGCTTCTCACGCACAGCTTTGGATCAGTGATAGTGGGCTTGTAAGAGAGGGGGTTTATAAATAACAACTGCATGGTTTGGGAATTTGGGTACAACAAACGCGCTGCACCACCACACAGCACGTGTACAGCGTCGCATTTTTGATAATCAGACTTTATCCCAAAGCGAGAAAGGGAAAGACAGAAAATAGAGCAAGAAAGAAGACTAGAATTATAGTAAAGAGGCAGCAAAAGAAGAAAGCAGAGAGATAAAGAGAAAGGAAGTGTAGGATGGTGGGAGAGAGATATAAAGAGGAAACATGACCGGGCAGCCTTGTATCTGACAACGTCAACATTCGAGAGGGTTCCTATGAAAACTTTAGGACCCTGCACTTTTTCTATTTATTTATTTGCATACTAAGCACTGGATAGACGAGGTCATCATTCTAGGTAGCTACGTACTTTAAATGGAAACATAAAAGTGCAGGCACACTCATTTTGGAGTACCTGTTTGCTCCCGATAAGTGTTGGTACTCAACCATTAAATGTATTGCTGCAATGCTGAGAAATGTAGGTACTCTCCCCTTCAAATTAAAGAAGTGCAGGTACTCAGTACCGGACAGCACCTGCCCATTTAATGAACTGACGTAGCTGAAATGCTAACAAGTATAGAAGACCTTGAATATGCTGGAAAGAATCTGTAGTTTCATGAAAGTAGATTTTTAATACTTAAAACATAGGACCTAGATTTACACTGTTGCGTTACATCATCGCTCCTTCACAAGTAACCTCAGCTCTTTGAACATGTTTACACCCTTACATGCAATAGTGCAATTATAATAGTCACAAATATTTACTACCCACAACTACAGATACGGTAAACAAGCGACAAATCACAGCATGGACTCAGATGACATCAAAGTCTTTACAGTAGCCTGTTTATCTGGCAGCTTGTAATTTACTTTCTAGGTACAGTTGATTTAATTACAAAAAATGATGCCCTCAGCTTCATAGCAGCTGCATGAAAGGCTTCCCTCGTCAGCTCAGAGTTGGTCGCAAGGAGACACCTGTATTCAAAAACTTGGATAAATAGGTACACACAGCTCAATTTGTAAATAGGTACACACAGCTGAAGGTTGTTCCTTGTGCCAGTTCCTCTTGTTTCTTAGACACGAGGGTTTCTTGCTTGTGATATATTCCTCAGTACCTTATTATGAATCAGGTAAGGGCATTGTCAGCAGTTAAGGTAATATTTCTGTCCATAAGTTAATGATGTTCGAACTTGCATTCATGCTTCATTAACACAAAGTTTTTATTATTAGAGTGAGTGCTCTAAGGAAATGTTGAAAGCTCGGACTACACTACTAACAGTGGTTCCAGCATAAAAATGTGTACACGATTGCAAAGCTTAACAATGCAAGGCTTCGTATAATGCTACAGAATGCTCTCTGATTAGATGCCAATATTTGCAGAAGCTCGAAAGCAAGAGTGATGATTCTTGGCTTTCAAAATAAAATGTTCACAAACAAATGCAACTTGGGGTACAAAAATGTTTTTCTAAATTACTGTGAAATTTTAGGTACCATTATTTGAAACCTCATTTAGTAAAATATGTTGATGCATGCTAGTATTTACAAAAAATATTCATAATAGAAAATCGGTGTAACTGGTTTCAATAAGATTATAGGAAACATGACAAACAAGCACTGGCAAAGCCAATATGTCTGATATTGGTGGTCAGCCTTTTGGTTTTGTCAATGTGTGTCTTGTTTTGACACTTTTTTTGTAAAACGTTAATCTTCTGGGAGCTGCTAGGCCCTCACCATTATAGCAAACATTGTCAAAAGGCAAAAATAGTTTTTGGTCTCAAAAAGCACACATTGCCACAGTAGTTCCTGGCACTGAACAAAACTACTTTGCATGCCGATATGCTTTTTGTGAAAGAGCAGAATGCTGTCAGTCACAGTGAAGCCAGCCAAAAGATAGAATGTTAAAAAACATAAAAATGGACTTGGTTAACACCAGACTTAATTAGGGAACCAATTCTTGAAGAAAGTCACAAAAGTGCACCCATGGTATATGTCTTGGCATTAGTGCAGATTTACAGCTTTCATTAATTTACAGAACTAGGCTAGAAAACCGTATTCATATAGAAAATATTTGTGAAGAGCGTTTTAGCACGGGCAAATATGCATGTGTAGATTTTCTCATAGAAAATCTGTTGAGCGTTTACAGGTTCACTTCCACTCCAACCACTTTTTTTCCAAAGATTCTGCTACAGTAAGGATACATTTTCTACCTTTCTTAATATGGGAAAATATAAAAAAAAGAGCTGGTGAAAACCCCTAAAGCATGCAAGTTAGTAGTTGAGTAGGACTCAAAAGGGTATTTCAACCCTAGCACTATTGCTTACTGAAACTCCAGGCCCAGTCTGTAGATCTGGGGAAAGGTGGCAAAGTAAGGGAGTAGCTAGCATTCAAACCCTAGTATAGTATCAGCCCAGGCATAATCACAGAGATATAATTAGAGCTCTTATATAATGAGATTGCTGCCATAATTTGTCTCCGCACTACATGGCACCAAAGGGACAAGTTGATTTTTTTTACAGGACAAGTAGATTTATGAAGCAACCTGTTCCATAGACAAGTAGATATTTTAGTACACACACCTGTGAAGAAAGCAAAATCTTCCTTTTGTTCCACCGTTTGGGTCTGAGGAACAAGAGGTAGTTGACCACCTTCCAGAACTCTGGCCACAGGAGGCTAATGGCCTCAACGAATATGAGATCAACCAAATAGTGAGTTGTCCTGCATTATTTGCCAAAAGTGAGCACGATATTGGTAAAAGAATGCAAATGGATAGAGAGAATGGACGAGTATATTTCAGAACAGAGGAAAATGGCTTCAACTTGTCGATTTGGGGTAAACCTTGATGAAAGGATAACACACGGATACATACTGGGGTGAATGTCAACAAGCAAAGGATGAGCTTTGGCAAAAAGATATAACCAACCTTAGATTACTAAAGCGAATAGAGGATAACATTAAGGATGAAGCTGTACATCAAGTTACAAGGAAAGTGAGCTACAGACTCACATGTGCCATGGTAGATGATGGGGGGGAAGGGTGGGGGTGAAATAGAGCTTTTGGCCAACAATAAAGATTGTCCTGTGTGGAAGGACTGTGTAAGCTGTGTGGGCATGAAGGTAACTTTTAGAAGAACTGCAGGGGTGGACATACAGCAACGACAATCAATTATGTATTTTTTAAAGAAAAACAAATACTGATGCTTGTACCAAACAAGATGGTGGCCGCACTCTAAGGAGCTATGTACCGGCCCGCACAAACTCCTCCACTTACCCTGCTTCTCTCTTGCCTGTTCCATCTCGTTAGCTAAACCCCCACCCCTCGCTGTGGTAAGCACTAGAGGCTTTTGGGCCGCAGACCGGCGTCCGGGCCTGCTTGTCGCAGTAGCTGAAAGTCTGGCCTGCGGGGGCCGCAGTTTCCCGAACTTGCGTGATCCGGAGGCAGCAGAAAGGTTGGCGGTACTGCCAAGGTGCTGTGGCGGGGGACCAGCCCCTCCAAAGGAGACAGAGCGCAACACCCTATGGAGCTGCCCACTAGGAGGGGAAAGCGACAGCCCCTAATACACGGACACAACTGTAATGGAGGGCCTGGCCTGATGAGGAAGTGGCTAGCGGGACAGGCCCTTAACCAGTGAGACAGGGCATGTCTCGGACTGCGGATGCGCAGAAAGGGTCCATGCCGGGCGTCCACACCGTGAGCCATTGGGACTTCTGAGATTGCACCAGGACAAGGATTGCTGTGAAGGAGACACAGAGTGGCCGGACAGCATGGTAGCTGCCTGGCGCAGCTTGCACCTTTCGCACGACACGCCAGTGAGCCCGTAATTGCCCTGGGTGGGGCTGCAGCTGGAGGGCACTGCTGCCAGCAAATTCAGGCCATACATCATTGAGTGATATTGTTCCTCCCAGAGTGTGTGGATGAGTGAACGGCTAGAGGAGTGAGAAGACCACCCTGCTTCCCTCTACATACTTTCTGTGACATCCTGCCCTGCCCAGCTACGCCTGTGTCCTTTAAAACACACTCATTGGGCACTATGGGTTATTGAGCAGGGGGTCGTGATTGCTGGCAGAGTACAGAGCCTGGATTAGGGCGTGCAACCTCTAATCTTCATGTTGGGGCACATTTGCAGCTCGAATAGTGTCTACATGTCATCCCCTCATCAGGAGGAGGCCAAGCCAACTCCTACATACCTCCTGAGTGCCATATTTTTTGGGGACTGGTCCCCCGCACACACCTGGCTGTGAGAGGTGGGGACTCCGGTTGCACAGAGGAGCAGCCTGCATTTGATCTTGCGTCTCGGTGAGAGGAGCCATGGGGAAAGACAGACTGCAGATGGGGGCGCAACAGACGAAGATGGACCAATATAGGGCGCCCCTTCCGCTAACAGATTTGCCCCATGACCCCCCACCCCCTAGCTACGGAGAATGCACAACCGGAACCCACAGGGGCTCTGATATTTGATATTTGATATTTATTGAAATTTGTATAGCGCAACTATCGCTCCGGAAGGAGCATCTTGGCGCTGAGCAAAACAGAGAAACCCGCATGGCGAGGCGTAGATCTCATGGCTGCGAGGACCGATGAATTCGGCTGAGAGAAAATCCAGGTCTTCAAGAGTTTCCTGAAAAGGCTTTCAGTGGAAGCGTGTCTAAGGTTGAGGGGGAGACCGTTCCATGCCCTAGCCGCCAAGAATGAGAAGGTTTTACCCCCTCTCGTTTTTAGCTTTATTCGAGGGACAGAAACCAAATTGGCTCCTGATGACCTCAAGCAGCGCGATGGAGTATAGCGCGAAAAGCGCTTGCTCATATAAGAAGGGCCAGTGTTCCTGGTGGCTTTGAAGACCGTGACAAGAAGCTTGAAAATAATTCTTTTGTGGAGGGGCAGCCAATGGAGAGTGTTGAGGGCTGCAGAGGCCGAGGACCTTCTTGGAAGTTTAAGTACAAGCCTGGCCGCTGCGTGTTGGACACTCTGCAGTTTCTTAAGGGAAGACTTTTTTATTCCTGCCAAAAGGCCATTACAATAATCCAGCCGGGATAGGATCAAGGCCACCGTGACTGATTTCCTGGCTGAAATAGGAAGGAAGTCAAAAAATTTCTTCAGTTGTCTGATGAGACTGAAGCAGCACCCAGCAGTAATGCGCACATGGTCATCAAAACTGAGAGACGAATCGAATTGGACACCGAGATTGCGGGCCGAGGAGACCGCACTAGGCGGTGCTTCAGAGTTTAGGGGCCACCAATCTTTTGGGGAGAAAAGGATGTCTTTGCCCAAGGGTATTATTTCAGTTTTGGCGCTGTTGCACTTAAGGTGGTTATGGTTAAGCCAAGAAAAGACTTGGGAGAGGCAATTCTGGAATCTAAGGGCAGCGTCGGGGTGTTTTTTATCTATGGTGACGACAAGCTGAGTGTCGTCAGCATAGGAAGTTACAAGGGTTCCGTGGGATTCAATCAGTGAGAGAAGGGGGGCCATGTATATATTAAAAAAAAGAGGGCTGAGGATGGACCCCTGGGGCACTCCAGATGTTATGGGTCTCTCGCCGGAGAGGAATGGACCTAGAGAAACAGTTTGAGATCTATTGGATAGGAATGATGTAATCCATCTTAAAGCAGAACCCGACACACCAATCTCACGCATTCTGTTGATGAGGATGGCATGGGAGATGGTGTCGAATGCTGCAGTTAAGTCGAGCAGGATGAGTACAGCTTGTTTTCCCTCATCCTGCAAGAACTTAATGGTATCCGATAGCTCAATCAAGGCGGTTTCAGTGGAGTGGCCAGGGCGGAAACCTGATTGCTGTGGGTGTAGAATGTGATTGCTTTCCACAAAGACTTTTAATTCCTCGTGAACTAACTGCTCAGTGATTTTGCCAAGTGCCGGGAGAAGGGAGATTGGGCGCATGTTTGATAGGTCTGTCGGGGATTTGTTCTGTTTTTTCATTAAAGGCTTGACTATGGCCTTCTTCCATTCAGCGGGGACAATGCCTGAATTGAGAGATTCGTTAACAATGGCATTGATTGAGGGGTTGACAGCCTCAATGAGATGGTGGAGAATGATCGGAGGACAGGAGTCCGTGGGGGCTCCCGATCTGCAGGTCGTAATGGCCTTCTGTGTTTGTGACAGAGAGACTGTAGTGAAATTACACAAGGAGGATGGAATGGTCTCAGCATCTTGTGTATGGATTGTTGGGGGGGAAATCCTTATGAATGTTATTGATTTTCTCAATGAAAAAGTCCGCAATTTGGTCACAGAGGGTTTGGGATGGAGGGATTTCAAGTACAAGGGCCTTGGGGTGGGTGAAAGACTTAACTATATTAAAGATAGTGTGTTGTTTCTGATTAGCTTCCTCTATAGCTGTTGTAAAAAATTCCTTTTTAGCTTTTTTTATGTTGTAGAGGTATTGTTTCCTCTGCAGGGTATATAAGGATCTAGCAGTAGGATCGTACGTTTTCCTCCACTCTCTTTCTAGGATCCTGCACTTAAGATGACATTCGGAGAGGGCCTGGGTGTACCAAGGGGCATTGGGCTTTCTGATCTTGAGGCCACTGAGGCCTCGAGTATAGAGGTGCAAGCCAAGATAGAGGCACTGTCCCTGGATGTGGGCCAACTAAGGGTGGGCCTGTGTGTGATAGCGGAGAGGTCATTGGCCACAGAGCAGACCGTCACTGAGCAGTAGACTGAGGTTTCAACATTGAAATCTGCTCTTACAGATCTTTCTGCTAAGACTGTAGTTTTAGAACGCAGGGCTGAAGATGCAGAAGGTTTTTCTCGAAGATGCAGTCTGCGTTTCATTGGTTTCTCAGAGGGATCCGAAGGACAGACCCCTCAACGGTTCCTTGAAAATTCGGTTTGGACAGCGCTCCCGGAGACCTCCCTCTCCTATCTGTTTATGATTGAATGGGCGCATCGGGCCTTGGGACCGGCCCCCCGGTTGGTGCTACACCTCATACACTCATTGCTAAAATCCTGAACTATAGAGACTGTGACTGCATTCTCCTAGATGTCAGATGGATAGGAGACCCTGTCTTCAAAAATCACACTATCTGCATATTCCCGACTATACGCATTTCGTACAACAGCAGAGGATATCCTTCACTGGTGTTAAACAGAACCTGAGAGCAATGCAGTTACAATACATGTTCTACCCAGCTAAACTAAAAGTTATCCACAACGGGTGCTCGCATTTCTTCTCTACCCCGAGGCGGTATGGGACTGGCTGGAGGTATGAGGTGAAGGTCGGCCCCTGACCTCGATGTGGAACAGACAACCAATCCCGAGGGTTACAGCGCTCACGAAGGACCGGCTGGCGAGGAAGACTTAACGGACAGTCCTGCCGTACCTCTCAAAGGGTAGAGGTACGACTCGATGGCTCTCTAGCCTTGTAGCGACTAAACTCAGACAGCAAGGATGGACATCTGTCCTGTATCGATTTAGTGCGACTGCAGACGGAGCGAGAGGAAGCCAGGGCCCTGGTGGGGGTGGTGAACAAGTCGGACCCCAGTACGGCTGACATAGATGGTCCCCAGAAAGCAGAAATCAGTCTAACCTGCTAAAAGGTGTATGTGCAGGGGTGTAACAAGTGTAACCCCCCTCCTCCGGGTGCATTGTGTGCAACGCGTCTATATACCCCAGATGTGTCATAACCCTCTGGAGAGCAGCCTTCATGTTTGGTTTAGTGTGGACTCTCAGGCTGTCTGTCCAAAGTACCATCTAGGACACAGTTGAAATCTGTCATGGTGGGTGACTTTTAAAATCCAGCTATTGGCGCCACATGAACATGCTTACTAATTACAGCCATAGAACAACAAGAAATTGGTCTGAGTAGGAGATGCCAGCATATGTCAAGACTAAAGCCTTCGGGCTACATCAAGACCTTAATATACCACAGCAAGGAAGTGTGTTGTGGTCATGTTCTCAAGGGTCTTATGAGCCTGTGTATATTTAAACTGGGTCTTTATATAAATGTTTTTTATATGTAGTCTTAAGTGTCTTTCATGCCTTTCAGCAACCTATTTTCCAAACATTTACAATTTTTTAAACCATTTTTTTCCATTACGTTTCATTGTTGGGTGTTGGCCCCATGGCTCATCAAAATTAAAAGGATGTTTATATTAAATTACGTTTTAATCTTAACCTGAGCGATTTCTAACAAAGCAACGGACAAAATAAGTGATCGAAGAAATGCTTTAACTGATCTGAACCATAAGCAATGTCTGGGATCATTCTGTATAGATCGAGGCTAACCATGTACGAATAAGTAGTGGGTCACCAAGAAGGGGCAGTCTAGGTGGGGCTTATAAAGTGCATCCCGTTTGAGCAGGAATGAATGTAATGCAGACATATTATATCCTTTTGGTAGTCAATGCACATTTGTTTTGTTAAAAATTCTCCAAAGAGGATGCATATGCCAGTGGTAAAGGCCCCTCATCCATTAAAGGCCCTTAGAAGAAACAGGAGGAATAATAAGTAGATTTTGATCTCCTTGCCAGTTCCACAAGCATGTATATAAAATGAAGCAATCCCTACCGCACCTGGAGGCTTGAGGCACAGAGAGCAAATATTCTGCAGATATATTCTATAACAGCTCATGCAACCAACTGCAAAGTACTCCGTAACCAATTCACAAAAACATTGAGTATGGGAAGTAGCACTACAGGATTCTTCTTTTACGTACTCTTAAATGCCTTTGTCAATCAGTCTCGAAATGTCCAATTCCCCATTAGTAAAAATGCAAATAGGGCACAGTGTTTCCATTTGTATGAACTCTATATGAAAGTTTCCTAAATATTCCAAATTCATTCTGATTTTTGATGTTTTGGGGCCTGGTCCTAAAGGCATGTAACTGCAAGTACAGAAGGGCTACTCTTTGTAATCCAAACTGCCTATGTGAATAAGCCCCTTAGTGTCAAGAACGCCTTGTCCTAGATTGAAAAGAAAACTGAAACAGCCCCTTCTTTAAAGGGGAGGTGCCTTAGGTTCAGACATCAAACTAGCAAGTGTTGTTTATAATATCGACTGCGATACAGGCCAGATAGGGCTCATAGAGATCTGATCTTGTGGTTGCTGATTTCAAACTATGGATGTTCTACAGATTATTCTATATGTTCACCTTAGCACTACCAAGATGAGGTACTATGAAGTGCACATAATTCTATTAAGGCAATGTGTGCACACGATCATACATGTGTGTGAAAATGCATGTGCGTGTAGGTAGTTCACATGCATTTTGGAGGAAAAAGGTGGAAATTAAGTTGTGCTGCATTAGGCTGTGAAGACAGAAAGGGGTGTTGAGTCTGAGGCACAAACGTTATTAGAAATAACAGGGCGAGATTAAAGGGACATTGTGGAAATGAAAGACAAGCACCAGTTACAATGTGTCGAAATCAACGCTTCACTCTCCCTACTGATCTCAAGCACCAGTCCCATGACCATTGCATCCACACCATTTTTAGCTGAAAGTGCAGTTGCATGACTCGTGACATGAATTAGTATGAAGAACCATAAATAAAAAGTTTAACTATTAGAGTGAAAAACTTAGAACTGTTAATATATATGACTACCTACTTCAGAGTGTAGTATAGATACTGGAAAATGTGATGTAGCTCAGATCACGGGTATTGATTTACCAAAATGCTACAAGCAGCAGAAATGTCATCACACCCCCTTAGACTTCACTCCATGACATCATGTGGAAGAGCACTTGGCAATGGCTGCCAAGTTTACCATGTCAATGTTTGACTAGCTTTTCCAGACCAGATGCAAATTGAAAACAGTATTTTTGTGACTATTAAAAATGTTATACAGCCTGTCTATGTTCTAATAGGTCACTTCTTAAAAATCCGAATTGGAGATGGTCACAGTCTGACCTACCTCATGCATTTTAACCCTTTCGATGCTGATGACGAGCTCAGCTCGTCATCACCCACGGGTGTTGTGTGCTGATGACGAGCTGAGCTCGTCATGGTGCCACTAAAATGGCATTTTCCAGCGCAGGGGGGGGGGAAACGCCCAGCAGCCATGTGGTTAATGAGGTAGGTCGCAAACTGCCACTCATTACGATTGGAGGCCATCATAGGAGTAGTGTGGTCTGCTAGGGCCAGCAGATAACAATGTCTGTGATCGTTTTTAAATAATGCAAACTTTATTTTTTTAATGCAGCGGTTTTCAAGGAAAATAGGTTAGCGTTTAAAAGAAAAAGTTTTCCTTTCTTTGAAAGTCTGTTTCAAAGTTGGACCTCTGGCTACTCTTCAACAGTCTTTTTTGTACGTTCACAAAGAGGAATAAGCCCCAAAGGGCCCATTTCCTTTTGCCAATGCATTACCATATCCTTTGAGGAGGTGCTATCATTTCAAAGTTTTGTAATTGGATTTTGGTTGTGAAACATTAATACAAGTCATACCAGTTCTGTATTTGGAAGGGATGCCTACAACACACGCATTCCAGACACCAAATCAGTATCCATTTGGAAACCCATTTTGGGAGTCGGATTTTTTTTTTTTTACTCCAAACATGGAATTAGTACATAGGGAAAATCATTTTAACGGCTGCAAATGCCAAATGGATTGTTAATTTAAATACTTAGTACATCTAGCCCCTGGTTTTTTTCTTTGGATTCTGGGACTTGTAGTTTTGGTTTGATTGTGGGATAGACAAGTCTACAAGTCCCAGAATGCAAACAAAAACCCTGAATCGGAGTAGCTAGTCACAAATGGATCGGAGAAATTTTGCAGGGTTGCTTGTCAGTCTCTTTTTCCCCCTATTTGCTTTGAAGGGGAAGGACAGCGACAACAAATGGAAACTACAGAAATTAAAACTGGGCCTTAGGGACAGTTTTACTTTATAATTTTGTCGCTTTCTTCATGAATACTCTGACGGGGGGTTAGGGAGTACTGTGCCCGAAGTTACTACCCGTAGCTACTCCTAACTGTACACCTAACTGCCATCCATGGCTGATACAACTACCAAGATAACTGAGTGGGCTAGGCATCAACTAGTAACCTGCAGGAAACAAAATTTAAATGCCGCGAGGACAAACTAAGGCTTTCATTTTGAGTAATTAGTATAACCGGAATGGGTTACAAAACCCATGGCTCAAGAGTCTAAAAAACATTTGTGGAATGTGCTTTACAGACTGGATATGTTATCAGGGATAAAGTGAGCTCATTCGCTGAATGATTTTACACTGATTCACAAGAATACTTGACCAGTTACATTGCTCCATTTTCATGCAGAAGTTTACAAGATATTATGATTTAGAGTCCTCTAGTGGACGCAGCAGCTGCCCAAACACAGCAAACTGGTTGCTATATTATAGTCCTGGCACGAAGCTGAAAGTCATGTCATCAGGGCTTGTGCACAAGTATGTATATGATTTCATAGACAATGGTTGCTAGGTTATTTAGCGCACACACACACACTGAGTGTACAATATCAAACATTACATTAGAGTTGAATGGTCCTTATTAAAAATGGGGCCCTCGTGGCACAACACGGGGGTACTCTCCAAGCGGCGTTCTATATATATACGTAATTGAACCCAGATCCTCAACTTGTGATAGCTACATAATGTTAGCCCTGATGAAGCCTGTTGGTGTATTAAACTTCAAAGACAAAACATGTATCGGCTAGTGGGTGGAGAAAACAGAGAATTACTTAGTACTGTGTCCAAATAAAGAACATAAGAAGACTGAACGTAAAGGAA
The DNA here is from genome assembly GCF_964263255.1 of Lissotriton vulgaris. Taxonomy (NCBI): domain Eukaryota; kingdom Metazoa; phylum Chordata; class Amphibia; order Caudata; family Salamandridae; genus Lissotriton; species Lissotriton vulgaris. The sequence continues at coordinate 1,754,414,173 of NC_141694.1, read as the reverse complement.
TTTACTATTGATTATTTTGGAGTGCTTGAGGTCACTTTTCCTAAGTATGTATAAGTTACGTTCCTCGTTGTGTTTACCAAAGCTTCTAAGAATCGGTGCTGTGTTACTGACTCACCCAGCACTTCAAATAGTCTGTTTTCAGAAATCCTCATATAAATGCGGTGGAAACCCCTACATGAGTAATGAAATGGAGGGAAATCGTATACACAGATTAAACAGAGTTTAAAATTTCACATGCCATCAGCATGACTAAACATTTCCACTGAATGAGAAATTTTACATTTGCAAAATCTATTGTTGGTGATTCAAGCCTGACTGTACTGCTGTTCTAATATACATGCCACAAGGTGTGGCAACGTACTCCCTACTTTTTTCGAGTCCTGAAGGCACATACCTCTCATATTCATCACATTCACCGCTGTGATTTACTGCCATTTAAAGCAATGCATTCCTTCTGCTTTTACAGTTTCAGAGTAAGAGAGTATAGAGCTCGAGTTTCCCAGTTTCATGCAGGAGCGTCTTGTCCAATGGAAAGGTTTCCCTCTGCACCATTGAGTCTGAAGTCTGTTTAGGAAAACAGGATTTACATGTTCCAGAATGGAAAGAAATAAAACCTGGGCGGGTGACCTACTCACGCATGGCGCAAATAAACGTGCGAGTGCTGCAAAACAGCTTCCCATGTTGTTGATCAACACATACAAGGTATAACCGACTTCACGCTGGACAGAAAGTGATAATGTAAAATGTGTGCAGCAACTGCTTCCTAAGCGAAGTTGATTAAGACCAAATAATTAGAAATATATATTTTGTATAGTGCTTCATGCCACACTTCTGCTACTTGTACACAGTGTAACCCACCCGTGTTCCTGTTACCCAATTTAATGGTGCTCAACTTCTCGACCTCGGAAGGATGGAAGCCTGCAAATGGCCAGCACTTTTTAATTTAGCAAGCTGTAACACGAACGAGCAACCGCCGCTTATGGTAAGGTAGACGTGAGAACACTTTCAATAATAATCATTTCCACAGGGGTACAGCTAACCAATAATACATCAACTTGGACGGCACATGGACGCACTGACATCTAAACTATACATCCACCTCCTCTCTGGGACACAGAGCAGCGAGCACAGACACCGGCCCCTCCCCGCCGCATCCTCCCAGTGACAGACACTCTTCTGACCGTCCGGGCCCTCCATCTCCAGAACACTAGCTTGTGATCTGGAGCCCGGCCAGCTTTTCATAGCTTGACCTTTCTTGACACGCGCCGAGTGGCCATATTTCACAAAGTCAGAGCTATGTCCAAATACGGACAAGGAGCGAGCCCGATGCGAACGCCAGGCTGCCTTAAAAAGAGAATGTTTATGAGTGCGTCCGAGGCGGCCGGTGCCAAGGCGGCTCCGGGGGCGCGCGCAGGAGAACGCGGGAAGAGGCGCTGCTGCTGCGCGAGCGCGCGAAGGCCCGGGGAGGAAATGCACGTGCCGCCAGCCTGGCATCCATCAATGTCTGACGCGAAGTCTTGTACCAGGCGTGAAAAGAGGCGAATGCTTCTTTCTCTAGTTGTAGTACGAATCTGCCTTTCCCCATCTAGCAACAATATTGGACGACAACGGCCTTAAATTAAAATAAACATGTTTTGCATTAAATTTGGCCATTCCACTGAAGCACTAATTTCATTAGACATCTGGGTAACATCTGACACCCTGGTACACACTTGCTTGCTCTCTTGTGCAAGCAAGAAATGGACCCGTGGGGGGGGGGGGGGGGGGGGGGGTAAAGGGCGCACGAGCAGTATGGCCGCACACATGTGAGGCTCCTGCTGCCTGAACCATTAATCCTACCATTTATCCGGACAGCTGTTGTGCAAACCGCCTGAGACTACTGCTACTAATTGTGCATGTCATGGGGCACACTCAGTGAAAGTTGGAGCCCTATCGGTTGCTTCCCCGAGTTATGCCACGCGCCTGAAGTTTTGAGCGGAGCGGACTTTGCAGACCTGAAGGAGCCTGGAGCGAGGTGTACAACTACACTGCAGATATCGGCGGAGGCGAGAACTGCAGAGTCGGAGGGGGGCCGCTTATGCTGAACTGTAAGCGATCGAGACATAACTGGCAGTGCTGGAAAGAGGAGACGTAGTGTCCCCCCTGAACGATCGACCATAAGGAGGTGCCTGCCGCCGGTGGCGGAGGATGCGAGAACCGGAGTGTGCCGTCTTGATGTGGCAGGGATTGAGAGGAAGGCTTACCGGGGAGTGAGACACGTCCAAGGAGGAGGCTACCTGGAACCAACGAGCAGGTTGAAGAGCCACCGGGCGGAAGTAAGGAGCTGTGAGGGGAGCCCTGGTGGACTGCGGTGCCTGGAGTTCCGGCGCCAGAGGTGGTGAGTGGGGACGCGGGGTTAGTTTACAGTGGTGAAACAAATTGGCCACTTCTACTCAGGCCCCCTGCCACCACTCAGTATGTGCGCACATTAATGGGCCGGCCAGCGAGACAAAGGGAGTGAAACCTCTTGCTAAACTGAGGTAACGAGCGCCCATCTGCCTCTAGAAAGGCCACTCAGACACCTAATGGGCCGCTGGCTGTATTCGAACAATAGAGATAGCGCCCAAATGGCCCCCCAGACTGCTAAAAAAAGAGGCCCACAGCAGCCCTCGGACACCGGCCTCTCGGGCATTGCCCGAATGCACGCGTTACCAATCCGACGCTGTCCTCAGATACGGTGGGGCCGAGGGGGAATTCGACAATTGCTCTGATCACACCTATAGAAGCGACATAAGACCTCGTAAAGAAGGCACAGGACCTGAGGGTAGACTGCAATACTTGAGCGGACCGGATTGGAGTGCAGTAATTTCGCAGCCCCCTTTGTGGGCGAAGGACTGGGGGTACCATAGGGAAACCCGACACCAGGCAGCCCAAACTCACTTTTGACTTGGCAAAGTAAGTGCCCCGTGCCAAACAAGGTGGCCACGAGGAGGAAGGGGAGAGCAGAAGTGATGAGAATACAGCGCAGCAGGAATTAGATATGCATAATATCCTGCAAGAAATGCAATAGGGATTTGCAACAGTGGTTGACAAGATGGATCGTATGTCCTCCAGAATGGATGCCATAGCACACAAGCTGGATGCCCACGAGGAGCGCATTAAGGAAACGGAGAGGAGGATCTCTGATAATTACGACACCACGGCAGGGCACACAGCACAACTGTGCTCTATCCTCGACCTTATCATCGCCAAAGAGGACGCTACTCAACTTGAGTCTATTCAACCCTGTGACTGGTCAGACCATCATATTGTCACATTCCACATCAATGAAAAAGTCAAACTCAATTCGGTTCAACCCTCCAGACCTAAAGTCTGGAAAAGAGACCTGAAAAAACTCAACCCATTCTCCATACCCCCGAACAGTCGCGACCTCCTACTCCCGCCTACGGGCGCTACAAATGTCCAATCCCTGACTGACCACTATCTTAACGCCGTGACCTCAATAATTAATGAGGCTGCTCCCATGCAGCTAAAAAGAGTCTCCGCTAAAATCTCCAACCCATGGTACGACGGGAGTCTCAATGAAGATAGACGAGCCATGAGATTGGCAGAGCGCACCTGGAGGGCAGCTCCCTCTGCACTACACCTGAAAACCCTGAAGAAAAAGAGAAACGCCTACTTCAGGAAAATAAAGCGCTCAAAAGCAAACTTCTTCAGCCTCCAGCTCGACCAAGCAAAAAATCGCCCTAGAAAACTGTTTGAGTTAATCAGAACACAAGCCAAGGAACAACCCCAACCTCTCAGTACTTTGCACAAAGCACCCTCCTGTGAAGACTTCGCCACTTTCTTTACCCAAAAAACTGACAACATAAAGTATGATCTCCGCGCTGACGGAAGACTCCACAACACACTCAACTGCATAACACCCACCGAACCTAAAAACAATGCAACATGGTCAACCTTTGAAACCTACTCCGAAGAAGAAATAGGCAAACTGCTCAGCACCTTGAAACCTTCCAATCACCTCACGGATCCCCTCCCTGCAAACGCTGTCAAAGATTTCACCCCACTGCTCCTTCCTCTCTGGACTAAAATCATCAACAGCTCGCTCCAAGAAGGAACCATCCCTGACTCCCTCAAAGTTGGACAAGTCACACCTTTGCTAAAGAAACCTACTGCCGACCCATCCGACCTAAACAACTACCGTCCCATTACCAATATTCCCACTCTCGCCAAATTATTGGAAAAATGCGCTCAACTACAACTGACTAAACACATCGATCTGTTTGATCTCCTCAACCCTCATCAATCAGGCTTCCGAGCAGGACACAGCACTGAAACTGCTATGACTCACATAATTGACGACGCCCTTCAAATCCTAGATCAAGGTGATACCTGCCTCCTCATCCTGCTTGATCTCTCTTCAGCATTCGACACTGTCAAACATGAGAAGTTACTCGATCTTTTGAGCACAAGAATGGGTCTTTCTGGGACTGTTCTCAAGTGGTTCACCTCCTTTTTACACAACAGGTCACAGAAATTCAAGAGTAACAACCTGATGTCCTCTCCAATACCTGTTTCGTTAGGCGTCCCCCAAGGATCTTCCCTATCACCAACTTTGTTCAACCTAGTTATGGAACCTCTCACCACCTTGCTTCAAGCATCCAATGTACTTCTTCACATGTACGCAGATGACACCCAACTATATCTCAAATTACAATCCCTCAATGACATCTTACTACCTCTTGCCCACCTAACTCCATCCCTCACACCAACACAACGCAGACCTGCTCTAACACCAGCCCTCTCTCCCACATGCACACGAATTCCCTGGTCAGCCATTCACCCTTGACGGTCACCCCCACCCCCATCACCTGCCCTTCGATGGAATACATCACGGCCACCCTCACTCAGATCAAAGAAGAGATACACGCCATCAAAGAACTACTCTCCACACACCCCATACACCCCCCACCCACCTCCATCTCCCCTCCCAACTTGTCACCTACTCCGCCGGCTGACTCCCACCCTAATCACGCCCCACACCAGGCGGCATTCCCGGCTCATAGGCACAGCAACTGCCCTCGTCCCCCGCATCGCCCCCGCAACCCCTCACACATCATCACATCCCCGCCCAACTTGTCCCCCACCCCTCCGACTAACTCTCGCGCTCAGCTACCCCACCCCAATCCGACCTCAATCCCAGTTCTTAATCGCAACAACCGCCCTCGCCGCACCCACAATTCTTCTGACCTCGACACACCCACCCCCGCGACCAACTCTCGCGATCAGCTATCCCACCCCAATCCGACCTCAATCCCAGTTCTTAATCGCAACAACCGCCCTCGCCGCACCCACAATTCCTCTTCTGACCTCGACACACTCACCCTTCTCCGCTCTTATGACCCAGCCCCCGAACTTCACTCAACCACACCACACCGCAACATTCCCACGATACACCCAAATCCCCTTAGACCACCCACACTAAACAGCAGATCCTCTATCCCCAATAACCTTAGAAAAATCCCTCTCTCCCTAGAACCATCTAACACCCTCTACACACCCCGTCTCAAATGCACTCTTCTCAACTGCAGATCGGCCACGAAACATTCCGCCGCCATTGCTGAACTACTCTTATCGCAGGACCTTGACCTAATCATCCTGACTGAAACGTGGCTAACTGAATCTTCAACACCCATAATGGACATTCTGGTTCCTCCCAACTATCACATTATCAGGCTCGACAGAAAAGGCCAAATAGGTGGTGGAATCGCATGCATCTACAGGGACAACCTCTCTGTTCAGAAAGTCAATTCCACATCCCTACCATCCCCAACATCCTGGGAATACATCTGCCTCGACATCATTAGTGAGGGCAAACCGATATGCTCTCTTCACAGCATTTACCACCCACCCAGGGACAATCTCACCTTTTCCCAACAAATCATGGATATGATCTCAACCAATTCCGGACGGCAGCTCACCCAAATATACCTTGGTGACTTCAACCTTCACTGGAATGACCGCAACGACGCAGTGGTAAATAGTCTTAAAAATTTCCTTGTTGCCCTTAACCTCACCCAAATATGCAACAGCCCAACCCACAAGAAAGGCTCTACCCTCGACCTGATCATCTCCAAAGAGGAGTCTATCCAACTCGAATCCATCCAACCCTGTGACTGGTCAGATCATTATATTATCACATTCTTTATCAATGAAAAAGTCAAAATCATCCCGGCTCAACTCTCCAAGCCCAAAGTCTGGAAAAGAGACTTGAAAAAACTCAAACCAGGCGCTTTGCCCCCTAACAGTTGCAATCTCCTACTCCCACCTACAGGCGCCACGGACGTCCAAATTCTGACTGACCACTATATCAACGCTATGACCTCTATAATTAATGAGGTCGCACCTATGCAGCTAAAAAGAGTCTCTACTAAAATCTCCAAACCATGGTACGACGGGAGTCTCAACGAGGACAGACGAGACATGCGAATGGCAGAACGGACCTGGAGATCAGCCCCCTCCGCAATGCACCTAAAAGATCTGAAGAAAAAGAGAAACGCCTACTTCAGGAAAATAAAACGCTCAAAATCGGACTTCTTCAGCCTCCAACTCGACCAAGCAAAAAACCGCCCGAGAAAACTGTTTGAGCTAATCAAGTCACAATCAAAGGAGCAACCACAACCACTAAACACTGGGCGTGAGGCACCCTCCTGTGAAGACTTCGCTGCTTTCTTTATCCAAAAAAACGACAAAATAAAAAGCGATCTCCTTATTGACGCAAGCCTCTACTCCAAACCCCAATGCCTAGCACCCACTGAACCAAAAAACAATGCTACATGGTCAACCTTCGGCATATACTCGGAAAAAGAAATTGGCAAACTGCTCAGCACCCTGAAACCATCCAATCACCTCACGGACCCCCTCCCTGCCTCCGCAGTAAAAGACTTTACCCCTTTTCTTCTCCCTCTCTGGACTAAAATTATCAACAGCTCTCTCCAACAAGGCATCATACCTGACTCCCTCAAAGTTGGCCAGGTCACACCTCTGCTAAAGAAACCTACAGCCGACCCCTCGGATCTCAACAATTACCGTCCCATCACCAATATCCCCACTCTCGCCAAACTGCTGGAAAAATGCGCACAACTACAATTGTCTAAACACATTGAGCAATTCGATCTCCTCAACCCTCACCAGTCAGGCTTCCGAGCAGGACACAGCACAGAAACTGCTATGACTCACATAATTGACGACGCACTTCAAATGCTAGACCAAAACGACACCTGCCTCCTCATCCTTCTTGATCTCTCCTCAGCATTCGACACCGTTAAACATGAGAATCTACTAGAACTACTAAACACAAGAATGGGCTTATCTGGAACTGTCCTCAAGTGGTTCACTTCCTTTCTTCACAACAGGTCGCAAAAATTTAAGAGCAACAACCTGATGTCCTCGCCAATACCTGTAACGCTAGGCGTCCCCCAAGGATCTTCTCTATCCCCAACTTTGTTCAACCTAGTCATGGAACCTCTCACCACCTTGCTACAAGCATCCAATGTACACTTTCACATGTACGCTGATGACACCCAACTTTACCTCAAGCTACAATCACCCAATGACATCCTGCTCCTGAACTCAACGATCAGTTGCACCCAATCCTGGCTTGCCGATAATCACCTCAAACTCAATGCCCTGAAAACAGAGTTCCTTCTGATCTCACCTCCAGCGAAGATATCCACCACTCAACATTGGCTTAAACTCCTAACCGCACTTAATGTCCAACCCACCATCGTGGATTCAGCAAAATCTTTAGGCATAACACTCGACACTAATCTGAACATGCAGCAACATATCAGCAAGGCAACAAAGGGAGCGAACTTCCAGATCAATACTCTGAGGAAACTTAAACCCTACCTCCCAGCCAAAGACTTCCAAACTGCAGTACAAGCACTAGTCATCCCACGAATTGAATACGGCAGCACCGCCCTCTGCGGACTCCCCCTAACTACAACCGCACCACTAAAAGCTTCTCTAAATGCTGCAGCGAGACTCATCACTGGGTCAAAAAAGTACTCCCACATTACCCCTGACTTGAAATCCCTGAACTGGCTGCCTTTTGAAGCCAGAATACATCTGAAAATCGCCTGCATGACACACAAGGTGGTACACCTAAACTCACCCGGCTACCTCGCTCAGAAGTTGACAATCTCTGGGGGAAGTAGAAACACGAGAGGCACAAACAAGCTCCTGCTGAAACCTCGAAGATTCCGGAAGGAAAAAACATGCAAGCGCTCCTTCTCAGGAATGGCGCCTAGGATCTGGAACTCTCTCCCTCCCGAAACCAGGCTTATCTCCTCCACTGCACTCTTTAAAAAAGAAGTAAAAGCTATCCTCATGGCTAAATACACTTGAGCTACTATCTCGAACCCTGTTAACACCCTGCACCGATCTGTATTACATGTTTGACCCTTGACCTATTTGTAAGAGATGTTTTTATCATTCACATGATTGGCTTTGTCACTTAGTTGTACTATTTATACTGTGATTTATTGATTTACTTGTTTGAATATGCTCCCCCATGCACCCTTCTATGTAAAGCCTGTTTACCTGTTTGACTTTGCTCCCTCATGTACCCATCTATGTAAAGCGCTCTGATATCTGTAAAGATCTTGTTTGCGCTATATAAAACTTTTTAAATAAATAAAATAAAAATAAACTCAACGATCAGAAGCACCCAATCCTGGCTTGCTGATAATCATCTCAAACTCAATGCTCTGAAAACAGAATTCCTGCTGATCACACCTCCCGCGAAGATCCCCACCACGCAAACCTGGCTTAAACAGTTAACTGCACTCAATGTCCAACCCATCATAGTGGACTCAGCGAAATCTCTAGGCATAACCCTCGACTCCAACCTCAACATGCAGCATCATATCAGCAAGGCTACTAAGGGAGCGAACTTCCAAATCAATACCCTGAGGAAACTTAAACCCTTCCTACCAGCCAAAGACTTCCAAACTGCAGTACAAGCACTAGTAATCCCGCAAATTGAATACGGCAGCACCGCCCTCTGCGGTCTCCCGTTAACCAGCACTGCATCCCTAAGAGCCTCTCTAAACGCTGCAGCCAGACTCATCACTGGATCAAAAAAACACTCGCACATCACCCCTGACTTGATAACACTGGACTGGCTGCCTTTTGAAGCCAGAATACATTTGAAAATCGCCTGCATGACACACAAGGCTCTACATCTGAGCTCTCCCGGATACCTCACTCAGAAGCTGTCAATCTCTGGCGGCTCTAGAAACACTAGAGGCACAAACAATCTTCTGCTAAAACCTCGAAGATTCCGGAAGGTAAAAACTTATAAACGCTCTTTCTCAGGAATGGCACCCAGGATCTGGAACTCACTCCCTCCTGAAAACAGGCTCATCTCCTCCTTCACACTTTTTAAGAAAGAAGTAAAAGCTATTTTTATGGCCAAATACACTTGACCTATTAGCGTGGATCTGGAAAGACTCTACACCGACCTGTATTACTCTGTTCGAACTCTATGACTATGTATTTCACCTGTATTATTGACGCTACTGACTATCTATGCACACATTTAACTGTTATATTTGTATTATTGATGTGCTGTACTACTTTGCTCCCTCACGTACCTACCCTTCCAACTTATTATGTGTAACCCCACTCTCTTGCTGGCATTCCCGGCTTTGTAAAGCGCTCTGATATCTGCAAAGATCTTGTTCGCGCTATATAAAACTTTCAAAATAAATAAATAAATAAATAACTAGCTCGTATGGACAATATACTTAGAACAATAGCAGCAAAGAATGAGGATTTAGAAGCCCGCAGCCGCCGGAACAACATACGGGTTATAGGTATTCCGGAATCCACCAACACTGGTAGAATGGAGGAATATGTGGAGAAACTATTGACAGCGTCAACCGGAGCAGAGGCATTCTCGTCGCAATTTATAGTCGAACGTGCCCAATCAATCATAACATTTGTATAGCGCGCTACTCACCCGGAGGGGTCTCAAGGTCTCGGGCACAGATCCCTTGGCCCGAGACTGGCGCCGGGCATCTTTCCCCCGTCCTATAATAGCACGTCTACTAAATTATCGTGACCGTGATGTGGCCCTAAGAGTGGCTCGGCAAAAACAGACCTTGAACTATGATGGCAATGCGTTTTCAATCTATCCAGACTTTACACCAATAGTGCAAGAGGAAAGACGCAAATTCCTAGATGTGAAGAAAAAACTACGGGAAGCACAGATTGACTATGCGTTGCTCTACCCAGCCAAATTAAGGATAACGCACCAGGGGAGACAGCAATTCTTTACTAAACCTCATCTGGCGGAAGAATTCCTTAGATCTGTGAAGCAACAGCGGAGTGGAGGCGGCAGCCCTGGTGTGTCTGGAGGGTCATCCCCAGAGAGAGCTGACAACGGGAGGCAATGATAGTGGCGGAGTACAGCAGCGATGGATATGCTTCACAAACGGAGTGTGAGTCCGAATGACCTAGACTCATGTGAAGAACGCAGCGGGATGTGGCAGTTTACTACAGTTGTGATTCAGGCTCTTCTTCCCCTGTGTAGGGTCCCTGATGTTAGAACAGGGAAGGGACGAAGAGGGGAGAAGTCACGGGGTTGCCCTCTGGAGATGTCCCCTAGTGGGAGTACCTCCATGACAGTACACAGCATGCAGGATGCTGGAGGTTTTTGAGAATTGTGGGGTTTTGTTGGGGTGGGATAGGGGGAGGCAGTTGGATACTGGCAAGATTGGGTTGCTTCAGTGAGTGGTAGGGAGGGGGGTAGCAGGGCAGGTGGGTAGTTGGTTGTTTTGGGAGGCGAGAATGTTGATTTTCGGCGTACATGCTTTGGTTCTATTGCAGTGCGGCACATGGCACCGGTATAACAAGGAAAGTGCGATGCAGTGTAGGGCAGTGTTACTGAACTGTGATATTAGATTGCTGCTGCAAGGGACGCGCATAGAGAGAGGTTATGGCTGAAGCAGCGATGGGCTCTTTGAATGTCATTTCATGGAACGTCCGAGGCCTAGGGGATCCCAGAAAGAAGAGGCAAATTATATCGTATTTAGACAGCCACAATGTACATATTGCAATGTTACAGGAGACGCACTGTTCGCGGAACGCTCCCAACTTGTTCGCCAGTAAATGGGCTGGGGATAGGATATTTTCGTCGTATTCCACTTACGCCAGGGGTACTGCGATATTGATTAAACAAGCATTTACAATGCAACGGTCTCGCCTTTGCAAAAGTTAGAGCTATTGGCATTGTAAATGACAACATTTTTATTTATGTGTTGGTTTTGAAAACAGATAAATAAATGGCATTGTCATTTACATTGCCAATAGCTTAAACGCTCGCAAATGCGAGACCTATTACATTTGCACCCACAAACACAGAGTCACAAACACACACACACAGAGCCACACACAGAGCCATACACACACACAGAGCCACACACACGCACACAGAGCCATTTTCTGTTGTCTTTAATGACGCAAAAAATGTGTAAACACTGTTTTTAAGGTATTGAAATGACTGGGAAACACTGGAAAAAAACACCAGAAAATACCAAAAATAGAACAACAAACATGGCACCTCAGCACCTTTATTTGTAGGTGCAAAATGCTCAGAGACTTGTGCGGTCAGATCGAGACTCCAACAGGAACACGAAAGGAAGAATACTGTATTTATACCACCTTAAAAGCAAACCATATGCTCTATTCCAACCCAGTGTAGATGTGAGAGAGGGTTAGCAACTGAAGTGCAAACGCAAAGGCTTAACAAGTGGTGGTCTGCTATATTTAGAACAATTAGCAACTGGAACAAAAGATATTTGCAGAGACTCAAATGGTTTGCTTTTCCGTAGTTGTGGTAAGAGGAGATAACAGCAGGTGGAAGCTACACAAATTATCTGGGGAGTGAAGAACTGAGAAAGTATCCGACTTATAGAGCGCTTCTTAGGTACAGTTCTATTCATTGTCCCACTGACATATTTTGACTTCCAGAACAGAGCGTAAGGTCTCCAATCTTAGTGTGGAAAAAGGGTGGGCACTTCTTGAGCCAGTACAAAATAGTACCCGTAGGATTTCATGTGTGCATTTATTTTGAGTGCCAATGGTCGAAATAAGGGTTAACGGGTGGAATATTTTTTTAGAACCAATTTCCTAAGCTTTTTTCACTTTCCAAACATTTTTTACTGGAAAAACATGACTTTCAACAATTTTATCGTCCATACTGGGGGGTCATCAAACTTTGTTCGTCTCCATTTTTATCTTAATGCCATCTATGCACTACTCAAAGTGTGCTGAACACAGGCAGACATGTTGCACAGATATCCGCTTTTCTGTCGGGGAGGTAGCTTATTATTAAGACTGTAGGAACTTCTAGGTTCCAGATGCCTTTAAGCACATTAAATTAACTAGATGCTCCCAGCTGCAGCACATGATGGTGCTTTAGATTGTTGTGTGCTACAATGGGGGCGGGTGGAAGAAAGATGTTTTTCCCATAAGCTGTGCTCTCCTTTCACTCTTATATGCACGTTAGACAGGCAATTGCGTTAAGCTTTTTGAACAGCAACAGCTGTAGCATGCAAAATAAGCGTTTCAAAGAATTGTTAATTGTTCCATGTAAACAACCGTGGCAATATTCACGACTTAAACACAATGAGTTTGGAGCCCGTTGAGATACCATCAGACACTTGACAGTACAATTAACTCAGACACTCCGGCAATGTAGCCCATATCTAGGTCTTCACGTAGATAATTTGGTGCATCGCCGGTCACTCTCAGCACCAATTTAAGGACACCCATCCCAGGCACCACTACAACCGGCTGTGAAATTGGATAGATGGAAGATAGCACCTCACCCCTGCCCCAATATAACCCCCACATCCTTTAACAAGTGACACCTTTGACAGCAACCCTCTTTACGCGCACCAGTCACTCTCGCCCGCAAACTAAGGTGCAAAACTGACACCCTAAAGTTAAACTGACACAACACCTATGGGCACTCACCTGCCAACTGCCGTAGGATAGCAGCAGCACAGAGAGTGGGATAGCGGTGCCGGACATGGCGTGCGTGGTGGGCATGCTATACTCGGAGTTGTAAAAAAACCTCTAGCTTATTTTTTTTTGCCAAAGGAGGAAGATCGTGGGACCTCTCAAAATCTACTTTTGTCAGCTATTCAATAGAAGGGAAACATCAGGGACCACCTTGGGAGTTAACATCGTGAACAGAATATTGGTCCCGGTCTATTGCTGTGGTGCCGCCATTTTAGGTTCAGGCAGCTCGTTAATTTTTAAAGTAGGTTTCTGTTTCATGGAAAGTGTCAGTAATAAAGGTCTGGGTAGAGTAATATCTCAACACTCCTCAAGGTGCATCATTGGGAGCCAGCTGTCATCTGTTAATTTAACATGAGATATCGAAAATGGGGAGAACAAGGAGAACGAAGCTCAAGCCGCCGCCATTTTGGGACCAGGTAGCCGTAGGTGATGAGGAAATGGACAATGTAATGGCTGAACAAGTCATTTACATCGTGTGAAGTTGGGATTTAAACTCCGTGTCATCAACTGGAGCATAAATCAGCGACAAAACAGAGTGCTCAGCATTACACACAGGCATCGACGGGGGCGTAGCGAGATGAAGTGGAGCGATTCACGGACGCGTATGAGGCATCCACGGGGGGCCGCAAAATGAAGCAAGGATTAACCGGCTCAGTGCTGAGCGCTTACCGCTGAGCGACTCACGATCACGAATGAGGCGAACAGGCCAGCAATTGGCAATAATCACAGGCATCCACGGGGGCGCAGCAAAAGAATGCCAGTAGTCGACTCACGGTAGCGAATGCCGCATGGAGCGAGGTGCCGTTACGTGTGGCCCGGAACAAATCGCAGAGAAATGTAGTAGCTTGGAAAAAAAAAAGCAGGCGCTGCCCGGGTGAGGAGCGAAGAAGCCCCTCCCGCCCGGCGTCGACGAGTCTTCCGTTTCCAGGCAACGGCCCCACCGGCACCAATCCCAGCGCGGCTCCTCGTCTGACGTCAGAGGAGCTGCGCTCGGGATTTCTGAGGCTCCCGAAGTTCCCGGGCTGCGGCGGTGTTTACGGTGAGGCAACTTAGAATTTCCCTACAATGCCGCTGTGGGAGGCGGCGGTGATTTGAAACAGCGCTCCTTCTTGCACAGAGCTCCACAGTGCCTTCCCATGCGTAAGGGGAGAGGAGCCCGGTGAGTGGGGTTGAGGGTGGGGGTGTACGCGCGTGTGTCTGTTTGAGTGTGTCTGTGCGTGCGTGCGTCTGCTTAAGGGGGGGGTGCGTGTGTGTATGCAGCGTGTCTGTTTAAGGGGGGGTGCGTGTGTGTATGCAGAGTGTGTATGTGCGCATGCGTGAGAGTGGCTTTGTTTGCAATGGGAATATGAGGCACGGCGACGTGCGCGCTCACGAGGTACAATCTCCGACAGGAGACGCTCGTGACAGTCTGCTGTCCTCATTCCCCCGAAAGTGATTACATAAGTTGTTTCGCCCTAGACAGCAAATGCTTTCGCTTTTGCTTTCGTCTAGGCGAGACCTAAAAACCTGCGTCATTTCAGTTGGCGGGAGCATCGTGGGACACGGACAGCAGATACTGCATAGCTTGGGGGAGGATGGGGTCTCAGTCTGTTACTGTAGCCTGCTGCTACGGACCAAATATAGACACTCCTGAGTTCTTTGACACACTTTGGGCAAGGGTATTCCAACTCAATTCTACACATGTAATATGGAGAGGGGATTTTAATGTCACGTACTGGCCCAACATGGATAGGTCCCACCCTGCACCTCATCATTTTACAAAAGCACAGGCTGTACTAAAAGAGATTATAACGACCTATCAGGTAATAGATGTTTGGAGACATACACATCCGCATACACGGGAGGGCACTCACTTTACGGCACAGGCACGATCTTGGGCTAGGTTGGACTATTCCTTTGTGAGACTAGGGGATTGGCCACTGGCGATAGCTTATACCAAACAACTTGCGCAGACATATTCTGATCATGCACCGGTGCTATTGGCACTTGCATCTACTGACTTCAATGTACAGCGCAGATCGTGGACACTTCAAGCCTCAACATTGCTTGACACGGTCTTCCAGGAGGAATTGAGGGAGGAAATTGTTGACTTCTTCCTGAGGAACAAAAGACTCGGTCCAGAGCGTAGAAATAGTTTGGGAAGCATTTAAAGTAACCATGCGAGGGTTTTGTATAGCGAAGGGATCCAGAGTACTTAAGGACATACAAGCCACACTGAGAACACTGGAAGGGGACCTTAAAAAACTGGAGATAGAGCTGGCTGAGCACCCTGAGGGAACCGCGCAAGTTGTCTTTTGAGACAAACTCACTTTATACATGGAGGAGGAGCAAAGGGAAGCGAGATTTAGGGGCAGATATTGGATAGCCAGAGGCTACGGTGAAGGGGATAGGCCCGGGAAGATGTTGGCGCAGAAAGTGAAGCGCCCACATTGCTCACTATACATCACAGAGGTAAAAGACTCAACTGGAATGCCGTGTCGAGATACGGCCACAATCCTTAACACATTTCTAGAGCATTACAGCACACTATATACCACTACCGGGCGAGGAGACATTGAGTTAGATAGTTTTCTGGGGGACATTGTGCTAGGATGTTTAAGTGATGGGCAGAGAGCATTTTTATGTGCACCATTTGAACTAGATAAGGCGCTGGAAGCCATAATGAGTTTGCAATCTGGCAAAGCCACAAGTACGGATGGGATCCCGATTGAATTTTATAAAACATACATTTATATTATGGACCCTGTGCTTAGAGAAGTATATGAGGAAGCAATGGACGTGGGACATCTTCCTTCCACTATGCGAGAAGCCCAAATACTGTCTCTGCTGAAACAGAATAAGGCCCCGGAGCTCTGTGACTCATACAGATCGTTATTACTCCTTATCTGTGATTCGAAAATCCTGGCGAAACTCCTCGCAAAAAGACAGAGCCTACCGATGGAAAACCTGATACTACCGGATCAGTCAGGTTTTGTGCCGGCAAGATCGACATCCCACAGTTTAAGAACATTATTTGCTATTATAAATACTATTTCCCCGGAGTTTCCTATAGCGGCGATTTTTCTAGATGCCACTAAGGCATTCGACTCTGTAGAGTGGGGCTATATTTTCGCGTTTATGAGATGGATGTGGTTTCCTACTCTGTTTTTATCCTGGATTAAATTAGTGTATACTATGCCGGTGGCTAGGGTGCTTATAAATGGCCAAGTGTCCCACCCGTTTGATATTACAAGAGGGACTAGGCAGGGTTGTCCGCTATCCCCTCTGCACTTCGCTATAGCTGTGGAACCACTAGCGGCTAAGCTACCCCTCTATGCAGGTGACATCACTCTTTATGTCTCTGACCCACGTAAAAACCTGAACCCCATACTGCGTGAATTCATAGTCTTTGGAAGACTTTCCGGGGTACAGATTAACTGGGCGGAATCTAGTATTTTTCCGCTCACAGAGAAATTTTCACTGGATTATCCCCTAGAGTGATGCGCGGAAGACCTAAAATACCTAGGGATTGTAGTTACTAGAGACAGGGGAGACCTGTTGAGGCTGAATTATGGGACGACTATGGCGCGGGTAGCGGAAAACATCTCGAGATGGGTAGCGCTGCCACTGTCCATGGCTGGGCGTGCGTCTTTAATAAAAATGGTGATACTTCCACAATTTTTGTACTTGTTTTTGAATATACCCTACCACCCGGGAACACACTTTTTAAAAACACTCAGGACAGAGTTAATACGGCTAGTCTGGGGAGGAAAACAGCCGAGACTGCAGTGGGAAGTGATGACAAGATCTTACTCAAAGGGGGGGGGGGGGGTTCGGAATACCGGACTTTGAGCTCTATTTCACTGCAGCACAGGCCCACTTTGCATGGCACTGGCTTAAGCAACCACAATATATGCCACAAGTGGCAGCAGAGTATTGGCTGGCACCCCCTGTTCCTCTGGATGGAGCATTGTACCATAAAAGTGGGACCTGGTGAGAGACAGCCTTACTCGCTTATGTGCACTATCACATCATGGCAGCGCTTGTGCCGTACGCTAGGGGTACCCATGTTGTATGCGCCGTTACTTCCTCTGTCCTATCACCCTAGTATGCCTCTACTACAAGATGAAATATTTAAAGCCTTTAAACGCAAGACGAATATCAATACATGGGGGGACATGTACCACAAACAGAAATTTCGCTCCATCGAGCACATGTTTCCAGAAACCCCGATAACACCATTAGACGTCTTTTTGTTTCCGCAAAACTCGAACCGGGGGCACCCGCTTCTCTGTCCTGGCCCCCCAGATCTGGAACAATCTCCCTCTCTCCATCCGCTCTATTCCCATTTTTTCCCACTTTCGCAAAGCCCTTAAAACTTTTATTTTTCTTCAGGCTTTTCCCGACTAACCTCTCATGGGACCCTCTGTAGAACCTGTTGTGTTCCTCAGCGCCAGGAAGCCGCTTGGCCGCAGTGCGCTTTAGAAATCTCTTTTTCATTTCATTTTTTTCATTTCATTTGTACATTAGGCTAAGGCAAGATGTACGTTCATTAACACAGGAATTCCCTGTAGAGCCGCAGGTGCTTGCCCCCCTTCAGCTCATTCTGGGCAAGACCACCCCTAAGAAACTAGTGTCACAGATTTATATGTCAGTCCACTCTCAGGAGGAGTTCAATGATACACAGTCACGTAGAGGATGGGGGGAGGAGTTGGGAACGACCCTGACGGATGACCAATGGGAGTTCAGCTGCTCCCAGACGGAACGAATATCGGCGAGTAGCAGACTCCGGATTATTCATTCTAAGTTCCTGCACAGACTATATTATACCCCAGCTAAGATGTATCGATATAAGCTTAGAACAAGTGATAGATGCGACAGATGCTGTGCTGAGGAGCCTGATTTTCTACATTTGGCCTGTGACTGTCCGACGGTCAAGGACTACTGGACCCAAGTGGTTGGTGCATTACAGATAATGATTAATACTCCAGTGAGGATGGATCCCTAGATGGCTATACTTGGGTATGTTAAACCTCTTAAGGCGGAACATCGGAAATTTATGGCTATAGCGCTGCTGATGGCTAAACGACGGGTGGTCAGCAGATGGGGCAGGGGCGGGCGCCCAAGTTCAAGGTATGGCTGGAAGACTTAATTAAGTGTCAAGAACAACTTGCTACTTATGCAGAATTGTTACCAGTGTCTTCCAGGCCCAATGATATATGGGCGCCATTGAAATGTTACTTGATCTCTCACCAGGAGGACCGGGCGGGCTGAGACATAATAGAAAATGCTGCAGTATAGTATGGGGGATGAACTTGAGCAAACTGAAGCAGATGATAGACCCGATATTTATAAGTGAGTTGACAAACAAAAGGGCAGGTGACACTGTTCAAAGATCAGATATGTTATGTGACAATGACAATTGTAAAGTGACAATGTAAATGTAAAGATGATATGTTGCCTCAATGTGACCAAAACATGATGTAGAATGAAATGCAGCTAATGGGTGCTGATGGCCTCTCCTTTTGTGTGATGTGGTTGTTATCATCCTGATGCTGGCCCGGACAGCACATATACGGACTTACGAAAGTGGTGACCGCACTGTTCCAATGGAACCATATGATATTGTATTATATAGTAGAACTGTACTGTTGTTAAGCAACATGAAAACAATAAACTGAACTTAAAAAAAATAAAAGAAATGGACCCCCTGAGCCTGGCTCAAATCCTTTCTGACTAATAACGCTCAGCAAGTGAAGCAAGGCCCGCCTGCCCCTCCACAGCCTACGTCTTCTGCCCCTAAATCACTGATTGCTGTTTGTTAGCTCAGTTTTTCCAAGGACAGAACGACTTGCACACTCTGGGGTTCCTTTGGCTTTTTTGAGAATCTTATATGTTTTCTAACCACACTCAATTTTTGAACGAACTGCTCTGTCCTGCCCTCTCTGTAGGCTACCCAACCATGCTTCTTAAAGCAGAGTTTTCACCATCTCTGATGGTGGAGAAGTGTGGCTCAAATGGTTAGAGTGGCAGACCCTGATGCAGAGGTCTGGTCCGGGACCAGGGTTCAATACCCGCCTCGGCGGGTCTTGGGCTCAATTTCCTCGGACCTGATAATTCTCGCCTCGGTGCCTAATCTAATCATGGGTCCCACTCTGCAACTCTGGGCAATAGCTTGTTTAATCTCCACAACGGCCCCAACAGCGCTGGGATGCCTGGCTTCACCTTGGGGGCGCCCAGGAGTGGACATTCCACAGGGAAAAACCAGGAAGGGTTCCACAGCGGTATACGGACAGCGCCGGTACACCTCCGTTGGAGGTAGCTGTGCGCTTTACAAATGGCATTTA
The DNA here is from genome assembly GCF_964263255.1 of Lissotriton vulgaris. Taxonomy (NCBI): domain Eukaryota; kingdom Metazoa; phylum Chordata; class Amphibia; order Caudata; family Salamandridae; genus Lissotriton; species Lissotriton vulgaris. The sequence goes on along the minus strand of NC_141694.1, from coordinate 1,754,394,770 downwards.
CATTTTTTTTACTCTGAAACACTGAAATCTGCTCTTCTGCTAAATATCTGCATCCGAAGAGCTGGGATACATTCCAACATCCATAGCTCCGTTATATAAAATGCCATTCACTCATCCAGTCATTAATTCATTCATCCATTTACCATCTATAGTGTCCCCACTCCCTCTGCAAACCTGTGCAACATCTATATTGTTCCTCTAGCCAAGCTGGGACACAAACCTATATCCAATGTCTCCCTCTAACCCATACTCATGGAGGGTCGGTGGGGGTAGTGAGAGCTTGGGAAACAGGAGAGCCACTGAATATCCTTGAGGGACTGGGGTGACTGCCAGGCATCTAATGGCAAAGCTTCAGCTGGCTGAGTCGTCAGAAACCTCTTCTTGGCAGCCTATTATTCAAAGAGTCCATGTGCCAGAAGGCCTGCCCACTGAGGGAATCCTTTCAATTGATACTGTCCCTGACCAGGATCGTCATAAGTAGAAGATGCGCAGAGGATTCTAATGGGAAGGTGGGAGAATTGTTGCAAAATGTGTCTCTCACCTACAAAAAAGCTGAGGAACGGGGGCCCAGCGAATAATAAACAGCGGCTAAAAGGAACATATTTTCTTGATGGAAGGAAAGCCAGTGAAACTAGGCAAAGTTCAAGGCATTTACAGCAATTGCTTCTGGAAAAATTAGAGGAAAGTTAGAATATTCTTAAATTGGCACACCTGAAAAAAGCAGCACCCTTGTTGACTGCAGTACGAGAGAAAAGCTACCATCAACCAGAATGTCAGGCTCTTTATACCACCAGAAGTAGGGGCAAAGCTGTTAGGGGTCAGACCCATGTTTCCTTTGCCTAGTTGTTAGCATAACCTCTGCCTCATCCAAGCTGATCAGTTCCCCAGCCAAAAGGAAGGAATATTGACAAAAGAGCAGGTTTCACGAGATGTAAGTACAAATTACCAGGGTGTCATGAATTTACATGACGTACTTGACACCACTAGACATAAGGCGAGTGGGGAGAGGATGTAGATACAATTTAAAGGCAGAGGAGAGGGAGGAAAGATTTGCTGAATGCCCCAGGTTGCTGTTCTGGGAGAGGATGCAAAGAGTTGATGGGAATATCTCCTGTTTGAGACCAGCCAGAAAAAAAGAGAATACCGAGGGAAGGTATGTACCACTTATAATGGCCTCAGGAAGAGGGTGGAGAAGGAGTGGATAGCCAATGGCATTGAAAGATGCCAACCTCTCTAAGAGTATCCTGTTGTCTCAAACTTGGCATGAAACTCCAAGCGGCTTAGAAGCAAGGCGACTCACCACTGAATGATCTCCGTGATCTGAGCCTCCCAGTGTGCCACAGACTCCTTCTTGTCAGCCAGGTCCCTCATCTCTTCCTCCAGCTGCCTGTTGTTGGTGTTCATTTTTTCAAACATAGTTGTGATCTGTTGAAACGGGAGTTGTACAATAGTGAATATTATTCCCAACAAAAGAAGCGAGCTAATGCAGTGATTTGACAACTATTTCATGCATACAATCAGCATCCGATTAAATATTCAGAAATAAGAGCAAACACCACTCATGAAAGCAAATCATTCAAAGACTCAGCAATAGAGGCAAATACCATGTAAGCTGTCAATCAATATCTTAACTTACGCAATACAGGTAATCGCCCATCATGACAACTGATACACGTGTGAGCAACAACAATGGTGGGAGGTACCTCTCATGATGTCAGTCAATCCACTTGAACAATACAGACCAAACTTCCGCATAAAAGCCTATGGATAAGCTTCAGTGATACAGGTAAAGACTCCTCATAAAACCAATCAATAACCACTTAGTCAAGCCTTCAGTACACACAATTACAAATGTTAAACGGGTTAATAGTATGAAATTATTTAAGATGGCTGCATATCCATCATTCATAGAAGAATTTTTTAGAGAAACATATTCAAGATGTTGATACTGTAAACTAGCACATACTAAAAATAGCAAGTACTGCCAAAGCCAACAGGTCTGGCATAGGCAAGCTGATGCAATGGGTATTTTTTAATTGTTTTATTGTAAGCATAGGCTACAAAAATAAAAAGGAATAAAACAGAAGTAGGTCGTATGATTGCAAAAACAACTTTTTATTAAAAAACATGCAGTTATGTGGCTGGTTTACTAGTGATGTTTAAAACAACAAGCCTTTCATCTGCTCCATGCATTATTATTATTACTAGTATTATTTGTGAAAGAATAAATCACAACATTGCCAAGCACTAAACACACAGGCAGCTAAAATTTTACAAAGTTAAACACGTTTTAACTGGCTGGCATGTTCCTTTGGATCCCCCTTAGGTCTTAGTGAGAGGTAGAATACACATTAGTGCAGGCGGATTTCACGTTTTAAAGCAGTATGAACTTTCACGGGTCTTCAGTTTAGGTCACAAAGATTCACTAGCTTGCAAAGTCAACACCAACCAAAAATGCAGTCAAGAAAGATAACCGTATCAAAGTACACAACTGAATGGACAGGTAGGGAATGATTGGGAAAAGATCTAAAACCCGGTGCAGACTCAAATGGAACAGAAGTTTGATATTAGACAGGGGCAATCGACCGCTCTTGCCTTCGAAGATTTCTAACCATTAACAGGCACTTCCATACCAGGATATCACCCCAAAAGATTAAAGTTGGGGCATTTAAATGAAGGCCCAGCTTAGCAGCTGCAAACAACACTATTCTCGTACAACATGAATCATATAAAGAGTTCCTCAATACAAATATCTAATCTTTCCTCTTTGTAGCAGTAGTCTTTTGATTGACTACTGTCTCTCCTCCTTGAGAACACTGAACACTTCACGCGAAACATTGCTCTTTATTTCCCGAAAACCTTTGCAGAGCCAGATACTGAACATGAGATTTTATACCGTATTCACCCCATGAGCAGAGAGCATGCCCAGAATTCGTTGGAGACGCCGGGATCATTGGTTGAAAACCTGAACCTCGAAATACTGAAGCCTGTTACGTCGGTCAGGAACACGATTTGTAACTCAGCTTTTCGTTTCTGGGTCTCACTTTGCACCAGCTGCTCAAAACAGAGACAGCCGGCGATATCCTTGACTGGCCCCTCTCGACAGCGGCACAATGACAATCCCTTCTTACATCCATGTGTGGATGTCTACTAGTAACAGTGTCCCCCCAGGCTGATACTCAGTACATTTCTCTCACACTGGTTGCAAATCGATGTATTTCCCTAGTCAGCCCTGCAGCCCACCTCCCTAGAAGTACAATTTGGTTTGGGTAAGAGTGAGACACAGGATTACACCAAAGAGACCAGGAATCAAAATGGCACATCGAGACTGAAAAACGTTAGTGTATTAATTAACAATAGGGTGTTTGACACTGCACTACATCAATGCCTTCCTAGTTCCCTGCTCAGGCTGTCAGCCGAGTTCCTCTCCCCATCAGATGAATGACCACAAAGGACACATACTGGTCCATGTGACTCTGGCATCCTTGTTCACACAGAGCATTGATTATGTGTTGTCAGAGTATCAAAAAGATCCGTACTCTGCCCATGGAGTGCAAACACAAAAGAAGCATTGGCAAAGCCACTAGCTCTGGGTTTACCATGTAACACATACATGGTTAGCACATTACAGCAAGGCACGGGAGGGAGCCATCAGGAGCAGAGAGGGATATAGTTGTAAAATAGTCCCTCATTCAGTTTGATGCAAGCATCTGAGTGAAGGCAGAAGGATACACTCGGATAGCTCATAGTTTTAGATGAATCATGAACACTCCACTGGGCCAGGCCAAAGCATGATTGACAAAGTCTAAAGCCAATGGCTGAGGGAAGCTCATTCATGAAGGGGTGCATCATTGCTTTTATGGGCATTTGTGCATGTCCATGTGCGCGACCAAACCTTCACGGTGGCGTCTTCGGCCAGGGTTGCATTGGGAACCTCTCTCCCCCACCCCAGCGCCAACGAGAATTCAAGGTTGATCTGCGAGTTGGGGATGAACAGAAGCCTGTCAGCATCTTTGGCTGTGGTGGGCACCGGCCCCTGGCTCCAACGGGGAGGCAACGCCGCAGGGGGACCTGGACACTCATGAGAAGGATCCGTATGGTCCGCAAGCCTGTACCTTTGGGGGGGTGGGTCCCTGTGCTTGATTCTGTGGGGCCAGGCCTGCTGAGCTGGACTGAACAACACAGCCTCGTGGCCCCCTGCCTAAGTTGTGGCGGGACCCTCGCTGTGGAGCAATCCGCAAGGGGAAAGGGAGAGACTGCTAGGCACCTGGCTATGGTGTGGGTGGCTGCCCTCCGCACCTCAGTGGCACACAATGGGGAAAGCCAAACTGCAGAGGACCCAGGCCTCCCAGGGTCGGAAAGGCAGACACAAGACATGAGGGGCACTCTGCCAAAGATTCAAAACTGGTGCTTGCTCTGGTCCTGTAGGACCCCTCGGCTCCCATTAAACAAGCGATTCACAAGCTGCGCTTCCCAGGGATGGGCGACTTTAAGATGAATGAATCTGTTGAGGCAGCATTTAGGCAACACAATCACCAGGGTGGCAGGAACAGAGGGTAGAATAACCACGGCAGAGGATATGTACCTGGAAATGCGGACCACAGTTTCTGGTCTACAAAAAACAGTATCCACTCAGACCCAAGACAAACAAGGGGAAGACAATAAATGTCTTAATACCGCCCTCACACACTTTGCAGTGTCATGCTTCATCATAGGGCCGCATCATACATCCAGGTGCGGACCAACACTCTGGATGGAGCGCAATGAGTTTTTTTGATGAAGAACAGTGATTTTGTTTTTTAATCCTACAAGAGGTTTACAGACAGAATAAAATAGTATATGTTGACCCTTAGGTTGTTTAAGTATATGTATCTGCACTGTTTGGTCCCGTCTTTTAGGGGAACACATTTCCCTTCTCTAAGTTGAGTCACGTATTTGTACGTGTTTTTTGTGTGTTCTGTCACCTTTTCTTACATTTCCTACCCTCACCACTGTTCTTCATCAAAAAAACTCATTGCGCTCCATCCAGAGTGTTGGTCTGCACCTAAATGTTTGATGCGGCCCTATGATGAAGCATGACACTGCAAAGTGTGTGAGGGCAGTTTTAAGACATTTATTGTCTTCCCCTTGTTTGTCTTGGGTCTGGGTGGATATGAGATTTACCACTCCCATGTGGATAGCTACACGAATTGTAGCACCTGTCTATCTTGGATCCCAGGGGATAGGATACTGTTACTTCTCTGTCGAGTGAGATTTATATTGTGGTAAGGGAGTCAGAGAAGTCTTAGTCCCTTGTCTCTTCCAAATTGTGATTTTCTATAAAAAACAGTGCCACAGCTCTAGCTGCAGGCTGAGGACGCAAGGGTCACTCCAGATGCAACCACATATGCATCGTGGGGTCCTGGAGGGTACGTAGGGGTTGTACCCCAATACAAGGCTTACCTCCTTGGTCCTAAAGGAGGAGCTGCCCCCCTACTCCGCAGTGGCAAGAGTTCACTGATCCTTGATGCAGCAGCCTCCACCAGGGGCATACCTTGCTTCATCGTCATCCACATCTTCAATTTTGCAGACCACAGCGCGATCCTTCAAGCCTTGAGGTGACACAAGATGCCGACCTGTGATTCTACACAGGTGTCGATCCTCCTGGATTACACCCTTAAGGTCCAACAACAGAGGCATTCTTTCTTGCCGTCAAATAGAAGTTGAGTCCTACAACTCAAATACATGGCGCTATTCCCAGCGCCCCTCAAACTCATCTTTCAAGACAAAACTTTCTTCTTTGACTCACCTGAAGCGGCTTGGTTGCAGTTGGAGGAAAGAACCCCCTCCTGGGGGTGGGTCTCTGGCTTCGCACCCTCAACACAATATTGCAGTATCTGGTCAGGGTTGGAGGCAGCTGCTGCGTCGGTTCTGGCGCACTTGCAGGCAGTAACACTCTGCTACATATCTAGCGGACATACCGCGCTCCTGCCGCTCAAGGTCCTTGGACCAGACCTGTGAACTTCCAGGTTTAGAGGGAGACTTAAAAATCTCTTGGATGGACTAAACACTTAATACGCAAAACACCACTGTGGCATGGAAGTTGGTTGCCACATTGCATCCTTGAAAGGTTTAAACCCTAGGATGTAACAGGTATCGAGAAGCTGGGAGACGTCCTGTCGTGTCTAACATTTAAATTCTTCCAAGAACTGCAGGCAGAATATGACCTTACCCGCTCACAATTTTTTCAGTACCTATAATTTTGTCATGCCCTCATACCATACATTTAAGGGTCCACAGACCTACCAGAACAAAGTCCTCTTGAGGCTAAAATTGTCCCTGAAGAGCTGCCCAGACACATGTTATATAGGAGACCAGTTATGGAGGATGAGTGTCGTGGCCTCGCCAACCTGCTTACGATGTATGATCGAATGAGACAATTTCCTACATACGATCTGGTTGGGTGCGAAGCTGACCCCATCTGGGAGAAGGAATGGAGTGCCAAGAATGTGTACTGGGATGGATGCCACCCGAGCTCCTAAATTTGCTCTCCATGTCACAGAAGAAATCTATACTGATAGATATCGTACAGCATTACCATGGCGGGTTCTGGTGGTGGATAAGAGGGATATCGCCAGGGTCTGGAAGGACAATGCTCCCCATCATTAGACATGTGGAAATCTGGGATGGACCATATCATGAGCTTGGAGATCCCCATCAACAAGGATAAGATTGCTCATTCAAACAATGGTGATCTGGAGGAGGTATCAGTGCATAGCCCTCCAAAGGACTGAGAACCCATGTCATGTACTGAATGATGAAGTTCGGTCTTACATGGGTAGGACAAGAGCGGGAGCCCAGGAGGAATTGGGACCAGGCCAAGGTGGGTTGTACTGTCAACCTGATATCGGAGGCGGGGAGCTATGTTAGTTGTCATATTAGTCAACGCTCATTCAGCAACTTTTACCGAGGGTTCAGTTGGCATGGCATACATATGTTGGGTCTTAAGGTTATCTCTGCACATGTCTGGTGTATTGCTTTTGACAAAAAACCTATAGCAAGTTTTATTTTTTTTTAAAATGAGTCATTCTTAAACCAGCTTTAAAACAAAAACCTGACAACTGTTAAACATTGAAACTATTAATCTATTTTCAGGAAGGAGAAAATAATGTTATCTTTAATTATATATATAATTTAACCTTTTTAAAAATGTTATGGCCTTTTAAGGTACCAATGTACAACACAATGCATACATAAAAGAGATAGGCAGGGTCGGGGGGTAGGCAGAAGAAGGGAATAACATAATATTTCTTTTTACACACAGCTTTTACTGCATGCCTCAGTCTGTAATTCGCTGTTTTGGGAACATTTTGATGTTAAAAGGGCACAGGTGAACTATGGACATCTAACTTGAAACAGTTAAAAAGACTTCATAACGGCCGAATCTGCTGTATACAGAACACTAATACATATACAGTGCACTAATAGACTCCAAAGCCCATAACCTAAAACTTAGCATATTCGTCGTTTATTGCCCATGTGGACTGTGTCATATTCTGACATGATCGGAAGAATGAAAGGCCTAGACTGTCCGGTTTAGATTATAGCCAGAGGTCCAGTTACCATGGAAGCCGCACTAATTCGGCATATGTGCTTCTAAACAACTTAGCAACATCACAAAACAGAACCTAATAAAACACATACCAAAGAACTAACCCAGAGAGTCATGGACAGTATTGCAATAAAAAAAAAGTTCGTTTTATTACCAATTTCAACACTGCATATTTTAATATCAAGTTTTCAGAATCCAAATAGATTTATTATGTAGTTTAGTTCTTTGGCATGAAATTACATTGTTTCATTTATTTTATACAATGCCTGCTGCATGCATTTTGGAACATGGAAAGCTGAATAACAGATGCTGTATTGTGACCTCTTAATGGTACATACAAGGTGTCTGATTCGGAGTTGGCCAGAGTTTACCACACTTAGTAATTACTGAGGGCAATAAAGTCTGCAACCTTTATTACATTTTGGTAGGTCAACTTAACAGAATTGTACAGAGAGCGGTATTTACTGTGGCACGTGGATTCGGTGCAGTATTATACAGTATGTGAAATGACATACAGAAGACAAAAACCTGCCGAATTATTATTCATCGCAGTATACATAAGTGGAAAATGTACTCAACAGCTAAGAATCTCCACTGTCCCGGGATATCTTGTGATCTGAATAACGAAGATGTCACTAAGGACAACTCAAAACTCACCTTGTCTAGCTTGTTCGACAGCTTTTTATTTTCTTCAGCGAGCAGGCCCTTTTCTCGCTCGTATTTCTGCCTAAACTCAGCTTCAAACTCTTCTCTTTCACTTTGGCTAAAATGAAACAATACAAAAAGTTTAGCAAATGAAAGCATATGTGCAAAAGTCCTGCCTGATATTTTCAGGCATAGGTAAACAGTTATTTTCTCAATTATCATTCCTCTGCAAATGCCCTTTTCAAACCACTCGAGCCCTGCACCACGGCAATGCGATATTCAGTGCAGCACAGGGTAGGCACCCATTTGGCTTTATAATTGTTCATAGGGCTTAATATATATTAACAGTAGTACAGCGAACTACGAGTTCAAAGTGATAAAGTGTAGTTATTTCCGACAGCAAGACGAGTCTCAGACCTGTTGGTATGGTCCCAGCTGATGATACCCATTGGCCCAAGGCAACAGCAGCCAATTGGCATATGCCAGGGTCTTTGCCCAGCAATCCTCAAGGGCATCTCACTGACCGGGTTCACTATCATAACTTGTGTCTTTGTAAAGCACACTTTACCTCTTAGGATAACCTGGGCCTGGATAATAGATGCTTATAATTACTAAAATCGATGATACCCATGTAATTGTTCCGAAAAGGATGAGAAGCTGAGTGAACCTGCTGGAATTTGAACCCGTGACCTTGGGGTCAATATCAGATGCCTGCAATGGATGCCTTAGTCCACTAAACCACTACACCTGGCCATTGTCAAGGGCATTTCTTTTTGGGCAAGTTATCGGCAGGGACAGAATCATTGCCTCTCAAGAAAACTAGAAACCGCATGTGCCACACATACACTACAACAAGGAACATCCACACTTAGACCAGGCAAAGGCCGTTCCCACGTGTACAACACCAACAATCTCATCCATTTATCGCTCATGAACACAAACACACCACTCAAAGTTACAAAGTTACTCTTTAAGTAGTCAATGCTGTTGCCCTCCGCAACAACAATGATCTCTGCCTCGTGAAGCTGTTCAACCTCTGTGTCCTTTGATATAGTCGACCACCAAACTTCCATTCACACCCAAAAAACATCATGGGGTTCTCCATAACCTCCGACCTCACCAATCACTATCAGCTCGTACAAACAAGAACCACAAACGTTTGAAACTACCCCCTCCTGCTGTAATACCCACCCCCAGCATCTTCAATATCTGCATGAAATCCCTCAGATTCATACTCATCATGAACACTAGGATCCACCAATAACACTCAAGTATACCTCAAAATCTCCTCTACTGAGGACTCAAAACCTGCTTGGGGTTAACTGAGACTTGAATATCAACTACCTACATAAAGCTCAATCGAGCAAGACTCAAGTCCTCTTGTTTTCAAACAGCTTCAAAGAACCTAAGATCTCAGCCTGACTTGCCATCATGAACCTAGACGGCGCCTCCTCCCCCCCCCCCCCGCCCCCCACCCCCCGGTCGACGAAAACCTAAAATCAGTTTGATTTACTGTCGATACACACCACACATAAAATAACACATCACTAGGAAAATAATCAGCAGGGTACCAGCTCTACAGTTTAGAAGGAAGGTAAAGAGACATTTCTTCAAGGAGCACTTGGGCTCTCACACATTGTTAATCACTGCATTGACTCCTAGCCTTGTCCGAGCTGTACATATATACTGTACAGCTTCAAATGCCAACTTTCACTAAGTGCCAAGTCATCTTGCACACCACTTTAGCCTCAAGGAACACATTGCCAAAAAAAACCAGAAAACAACGAAGATGCCTGTTACCAGCTCCTTCTTCTAAAGAAAGTCAAGTTCTTTCCTTTAAAAAGTGACTTCCAAACTGATGTTCAAGCTTTTTAATTCTCACGTATGTATAGTGGTATTGCCCTAATCCATGACCTTCAAACTCTAGAGTGTCAGCCCTTAAGGGCATCCTTCATACAGCACGTCTCATTTGGGGAACGAAAAAATATGTGCACACCGCCCATCCCGTGGAACTCCACTCACAGGCCAGCACTATCTTCAAAACCAGTTGAATCCTTCTCATTATAAACAGCACCCGCAGTTATCTCGCAGACAAGTTCACCATCCCTGGTGGTTCTTGACACATCCTCGGTCAGGACACTATCAGCAGGACTTTTGTACCTATGCACCCAGGTTCTGGAACAACATTTCTGTATCCATCAGGAGTGCCCAGTGCTGCTCCACTGTAGGTAAGAGTTGAAGCTGTACCTCTTTCAAACACTACATCACAAGGCATTATCGTCCACAACCCAGCTTGTTTTCATATTGCTTGTTAAAGAAAGCGTACATATGAGAACATTTCTGGTGAGCAACATTTCCTTCTCTCCACTTGGCTGTAACCTCTGTAATAGGTTCTAAATAGGGGAAGAAAGATCATTATTAATATCAACCCCGCCCAATTTTGGGAAGGCCCCCTGAACAGCTAGAAACTACACTTTCAATATTAAAACTTTATTTTATAGCACAGTTGGGTCAACTGCAGCTATATGGTAGCACCACTGTACTCAAATAAGTGTGTGCATCTGCAGAGCATTAGCTCTCACCTCATCTGAAAGGACAGGGTACCTAGCATGCAGTGCAGCTGCTTGGCTTCAGTTTCAATATACATACATGTATGTAGAGAAACTCTTGAGCATTGGAGACTGGGATCAGTACATTTTAATTTGGCAATAAAACACATGCTTCAAAACCGGTATTACAGATGTAATTTATTCTTCTCCAGCATCGAATCCATCTCATAATCAAGATTACATAGGGAAGACTGCTCCCCTCTTTTTGTCAGCTCTCACATCTGAATAGAGCATAGTACTTAAAAAATGGTATAATTAAATCCACGTAGCAGGTCTTCAGATGGTTGCTAATGGAATGCTGCCAAACAATTCAATATATTTCCTCCAGTCGATTGAGGGTGGGGGAGCGATGTGTGTGTCTGTATGTCTGTGTCTGTCTGTCTCTCTCTTTCTTTCTGGCCATTTAGTCTTGTGCTCAGATGTGTGCAACTTGTTTTTTTCGAAGAAGTCTTTTTGAGCCCCGAAGTGTGGTGACTCCTCCTATTGTAAGCAAATTGCATGGGCATCGGCTCCATAGTCAGTTTTTCCTCCCCCTGGAGAGCAAAGATGTAGATGGATCCTAAAGATGATCATGTGAAGTAAAGAATTAAGATAAGAGCAACAAAGCCCAGTTGGCTAGGAAGGAGGGTGGGTGCATGTGAATCTACATGCCACGAACAGATGCTTAGAGGATAAGTAATATTTTCTGTTCATGACATGTGAAGCTGTAGACACACATGCGGTGCATGGATTGTAAAGCAGTCCTCCCCAACACCAGTAGCTTATCCTGAGGATGTTGCAGATGGGTGACACAGTGTGCATAAGAGACAGCCAGGCAAACTCTAGCTTGGTGTCTAGCCAGGACACCCACACAGTAATGTTTAGTAAAAGTGTGAGGGGTGGACAAAGTAGCTGCTTTACAGATGTCAGCTAGTTGTATTTTCCCAAAGAAAGCCATAGAAGTCCCTTTCTTGTGAGTGGAATGGGGTAGTTTCATCATAATGAGTTTGAATACATTTGATGAGCCAAAGAGCAATCCCTGCTTTGGAAATGGCACACCCCTTGTGCAGTTTGGAGTAGAACATAAAGAGAAGTTGCGTGTTATTAAATGCTTTTTTCTATCCACATAATATATGAACACATTTTCTGACATCCAGGGTATGCAAGCGACTATGGCTACAAACTCTGCATGGGAAAGGAAAACTGGCAATAATCGTGTGAGATGAAAACTGGAAACCACCTTGGGGAGAAATAGGAGGTGTTTCTGAGGACCATCCTATCTGAATGAACCTGGACGAAAGGCTCCTCCTGAGACAAGCAAAGGCTACAAGGAAGGCTACCTTCCATGAAAACTGAAGCAGGCAATAGTAAAGGGGATATTATAACAACAAATGATACCTGGGGGTCAAAGAAATGATAGTAAGTCAGACAGAATGGATCACAAGACCAAAATTACGCAATAACACCAGTGAGAGTTTCATGCAAACTAGTGACTATAGGCCTAGTCAAGGCTCAAGAGTAAATGGAGAAAATAGTTCCCATCAGAAGCCACACTGTACCGCCCTCTTTCTCATCATTTGGGTTCTCCTTACCCAGGAGACAAAACGGCCGGTCAGATGTTACCGTGACCGCTGAAAGTGGCAAGAAGGTTTGTATGTACAAGAAATAATAGTGGCTACTGAAAAAAGCAGTGTATAGTGATTAAGGTGAAAAGTGAGGGGTAATGATAAAATTAGGTGAATTGGGTAGAGAAACAGAATTTATTAGTATCTCCCAATCCCTAAGATTAAAACGCAGGTGCAGGTGCGGGTTTGAAATAATAACCGCACTAAGTGGTCAACATGTTTCTGCATTACAATGAACAGAGTTTCAAATGCATTCTTCAGGACCTAGTTGGAGTAACACTACTGCTTTATGTATATAAAATGAAAAAATATCACCTGAAAGTCCCAGGTGTACTCAACCGTATTCTGTTAATGCATAATATCCAGTGACATCGGATCCAAACAGAAAGACATACAAACAAAGACACAAGAGAACATGAGTGATTCATATTCAAATAATTACCATAGTGTGATCAAAGTACATTCACACATGATGGGACATGGGTTCCCAAACACACACTCACCCAAATATGAAGGTTGAGAGGCTTCACCCCACCTGGCTGCAGCGCAGGTATAAGGAGCACCGCTCTAAAGACAATGAGTAATTTTTAGAGGTTTTCCAACACGAGAAAAATTAAGGAAAAAGGAGTTTACATGGAGGCTAGAAGTAAATAAATAACCCACTGAATGCTGCGTGAATATCGTTGAGGGTGACCCGCCAGTATTGTGCCACAGCAAGCAGAGTCATGGTTAAAATTTAAGTAATACCTCAAAAGCGAATCGCGTCAGGCAGTGGTAGCAAAAGGTTTACAGACTCAGCGGTAAACTAGAGAGCGAGTACGCTCTATTTTGCCCATAGGTGACAGTAGGCTTAGCGTCAGAGCATTGGCTAGAAATTAAATAATGCCTCGTAAGCGCATCGCGTCAGGCAGTGATTGTCAAGCAATTGAGGTTAAGCGATAGAACAGCGTGCTAGTACATCTCAGGGCCAGCGCTGTTACTCGCATCAGTGACAACAGGCGTGCAGCGCGCCAGGAAACGAGCGCTGAGCGGCCCGCTTACTTCTCCGTCGGTGTCTCCTGGCAGTCGTCTGTACTGTCTGGGGAGGCACCGGCGATTGTCAGCGGGAGATGTATATAGAATCGGGCTACGAACAAGGAGCATCACGTGATCAGAGGCGGTCACGTGATGCACAGAAAGCTGGGAAATGTAGTTCTCAGCGGTTCGTTCAATGTTATCAGCCTTTAGGTGGTCTATTACACTCAAGAATGGCAGTATTAGTGTATGTATGTTAGTAAACATTGATACTACCTTGAAAACAACCCTGTGATAAATTTACCAGCAAGCGTATTCTAATAAAAATGACCGTATGGGGGCTTCTATGAGTATAGGTCTCAATGGATAAGAACATATGGAAAATGCCTAAACTTATCAGTGCCTAGCATAAGTATAAATGCAACTGGAGGGATGCAGTGTAAGCATGTCATAACAACAATCAGAGGGACATCCAGGGTATTGGCTCATTGAGGCCCCTCTTTATCGCTGTTCAGGCGGTAAGGAATATGCTACTTACCAGTATGCATCTGTTCTTGGCATAGAGGGCTGCAGAGTGGTACATTATGAATAGATCGCCATCTGGTGTTGGGCTCGGATGATTGCACTTTGTTTTTCTCTTGGAGAGTCTTTTGTATCTTGGTGACTCTTCCCTTAGTTGGTAGTGCGCATGGGCATCGGCTCCATCCTTAGATTGTTTTGCCATAGTAGGGTTAGATGGAGTAGTGTAGTAGAATACAGATAAGAATGCCCATGTAAGTGTATCTAAATAAGAATAATGTTGGAACAGACACAGGTTTCAGGGGAGGCTGGGAGGGCATGTACCACTCTGCAGCCCTCTATGCCAAGAACAGATGCATACTGGTAAGTAGCATATTCCGTTCGAGGCATATGGGCTGCATATGGTACATTATGAATAGACTATACAGCAGTTCTCTCCCTAGCGGTGGTCGCCAGTGTCTGTTGCAACTGTCTGAAATAAAGTTTTTAATACTGCTTGTCCCACTCTAGCTTGTTGTGTTGTGTGCACATCTACACAATAGTGTTTTGTGAAGGTGTGTGGTGTAACCCAGGTAGCTGCTTTGCATATGTCATCTAGTGGGATGTTTCCCAAAAATGCCATAGATGCTCCTAGTTTACGTGTAGAGTGAGCTTTAGGAGGAACAGTTAATGTTCTCTTTGCTTTTAAGTAGCATATTTGAATGCATTTTACAATCCATCTGGCAATGCCCGCCTTAGAGATGGGATTGCCTTTGTGTGTTGGAGAAAACGCAACAAATAGCTGTTTTGTATTTCTGAAAGTTTGTGTTCTTTCTATATAGTACAATATGGCCCTTCTAACATCTAATGTATGTAGGGCTCTTTCTGCTACGGTTTGTGGTTTTGGAAAGAAAACCGGTAATTCCACTGACTGATTGATGTGGAATGCTGAAATTACTTTTGGTAAGAATTTTGGGTTTGTTCTAAGAACCACCTTATTTTGGTGTAACTGCATAAATGGTTCTTGAATTGTAAAAGCCTGCAGTTCACTTACTCTTCTAAGTGACGTGATAGCTATGAGGAAGGCCACCTTCCATGTGAGGAATTGTATTTCACACCTATGCATAGGTTCAAGGGGTGGCCCCATTAGTCTGGTAAGTACTATGTTGAGATTCCAGACTGGGGAAGGTGGTCTTCTTGGTGGAATGACTCTTTTGAGTCCTTCCATGAAAGCTTTAATTGCTGGTACTTTAAACAGGGAAAGATGTTGCCTGTTTTGTAGGTACGCCGCTATAGCTGCGAGATGAACTCTTATAGAGGTATATGCTAAGTTACATCGCTGTAAGTGTAGTAAATAGCAAATGATTTGTTTAGTGGATGCGTCCAGAGGGTTGATTTGCTTACTGTTACAGTGTATAGCAAACCTTTTCCATTTTGCTGCGTAGCATGCTCTGGTGGTAGGACGTCTTGCTTGTTTAATGATTTCCATACATTCTGGTGGTAGATCTAAATATCCAAACTCTATGACCTCAGGAGCCAGATCGCTAGGTTCAGTTGTTTGGGATCTGGGTGCATTATTTCTCCATGGTTCTGTGTGAGATGCATGGGTAATAATCTTAGCTTTTGATGTGGTACTTGTGAGAGTTGTAGCAGTGTGGTGAACCACGGCTGTCTTGCCCACGTGGGTGCCACTAGTATCATTGTCATTGAGTGTTGCTGCAGCTTCCGAACCAGTAACGGAATTAGTGGTAGAGGAGGGAACGCGTAAGCAAATTTGTTGGACCAATTTATCCATAGTGCGTTGCCCTGGGACCGTTGGTGTGGGTACCTGGATGCGAAGTTTTTGCATTTTGCGTTCTGATGATTGGCAAACAGATCTATCTCTGGTTGCCCCCATTTTTGGAAGAATGGCTGCAGTATTTGGTCGTGCAGCTCCCATTCGTGTACTTGCTCTGACTGTCTGCTTAGGATGTCTGCTATCTGATTTTGAACTCCTGGTAGGTGTTCTGCTAACAGATAGATCTTTTGAGGAATGGCCCATCTCCAAATGTCCTGTGCTAGTTTGGATAGTTGGAGAGAGTGTGTCCCCCCCTGTTTTTGAATATAATACATTGCAGTCATGTTGTCTGTTCTGATCAGGACTGCCTTGCCTGTTATTTGCATTTGGAAAGCTTTTAGTGCTAGAAACACTGCTAATAGTTCCAGGTAGTTGATGTGCAGTTTCTTTTGCTGCACACTCCACTTCCCCTGCACTGTGTATTTGTCCATATGCGCTCCCCATCCTGAGAGCGATGCGTCCGCTGTTATTATTACTTGTGGAATTGGCTCTAGGAACGACCGTCCCTTGGAAATGTTTTCTGTGTTCCACCACTTCAGAGAGCGGTACGTCCGGTCGTTTACCAACACCAGATCTGTAATCTGACCTTGAGCCTGATTCCACTGTGTCGCTAGACACTCCTGTAGTGGACGCATTTGAAGTCTGGCATGTGGTATTAGCAGTATGCATGAGGACATCATGCTTAATAGTTGCATAAACACTCGTGCTGGTAGTGAGTGTTGTGGTTGAAATCTTGTATTAACCCGACCATTGTTTGTATCCTGACTGGGTTGGGGTATGCTATTGCTTTTTCTGTGTCTACTGTAGCCCCCAGGTATTGCTGAATCTGGTTTGGTTGCAGGTGCGATTTTTTGTAGTTCACCGTGAACCCTAGGTGGTGCAGCAATTGAATTGTCTTCTGTGTGTTGTGAAGACATTCTTCTTTTGACTTGGCCTTTATTAGCCAATCGTCCAAGTATGGGAAGACATGTATTTGTTGTCTTCTTAGGTGTGCTGCCACCACAGCTAGACATTTTGTGAAAACTCTTGGTGCTGTTGTGACACCGAACGGAAGGACTTTGAACTGATAGTGTTGTCCTTCTAACACAAATATTAGGTATTTTCTGTGGGCTTTGTGAATTGGGATATGAAAGTAAGCGTCTTTTAGATCCAGTGTAGAAAGGAAGTCCCCTTTCTTCAGTAAAGGGAGTACTTGTTGGAGCGTGACCATGTGGAAATGCTCCGAATTTATGTAAGCATTGAGAGGTCTGAGGTCTAATATTGGTCTTAGGGACCCGTCCTTTTTGGGGATCAGGAAGTATAGAGAGTATACTCCTGTTCCTTGTTGATCTTTTGGGACCTTCTCTATTGCATGCTTTTGTAGAAGTGCTATAACTTCTTCTCTTAACAATGTCAGATGATCTTGACTCATTGGACGCTGTTTGGGGGGGATGTTTGGTGGGGTAGCTGTGAGTTCTAGGCAATAACCATGTTGGATAATTTGTCTCACCCACTTGTCTGATGTGATGTCTTCCCAGACAGGTAGGAACTGTGATAGACGTCCCCCGACCGGTGTTATGTGGTCTGGGGGGAGTTCTATGAAGTCACTGTTTTGGTGTTGAGGCGTTGCGGTTGTTATTATTTCCGCGGCCTCTACCCTTGTTGTTGTTACCCCTGTAACTGCCTCTTGAATTACCTCTGGTTGATGTTGGTGTGAAAGAGGTGGATTGCTGATTTGTTCCTGTATTCTTTGAGCCCCCTCTATAGGTGGATCTACGAAAGGAACCTCTGTGTGTTGGCTGTTGCAATGCTCCCATTGACTTAGCCGTTTCTGTATCTTTCTTCATTTTTTCTAAGGTCTCGTCTGTGCTTGAACCAAACAGTGTCTTTTGATGAAATGGTTTGTTCAGTAGGGCCGTTTGTACTTCTTGTTTGAATCCTGAGATTCTAAGCCATGCATGTCTTCTTAGCATGACACTGGTGTTAATAGATCTTGCTGCAGTGTCTGCTGCGTCTAGTGCGCATTTAATGGAGGTATTAGTTATAATTTTACCTTCCTGTATTAATTGATCTGCCTTTTTCTGATGTTCTTTGGGGAGATGTGTGATAAGTTTCTCTAACTCATCATAATGTGCCCTGTCATAACGTGCGAGTAGTGCTTGTGTATTGGCTATACGCCAGCTATTAGCTGCCTGTGATGCTACTCTTTTGCCTGATGCATCTATTAACTTTGACTCTTTATCTGGTGGAGGAGCCTCTCCTGTAGATAATGAGTTTGCTCTTTTACGAGCGTTTGAGACCACCAGCGAGTCTAGAGGTACATGTCCTTTAATAAATATTGGGTCCTTTGGAGCCGCTTTATATTTTTTATCAATTCTTGGGTTTAACACCCTGGCTCTCACTGGGTTTTCGAATATCTCCTCTGTGTGACTAAGAAGACCCTTCAACATAGGAAGAGTACCTGATGTTCTCTGTGCATTAGGTAGAGTCTCTAACAAGAAATCCTCTATTTGAGGTTCTGTATGCATATCTAGTTTGTGATATTTTGCTGCCCTATTAATGAGCTGCACAAAACCTGTGTTATCATCAGGTGGTGAAGGCTTTGAGGGATATAGCTCTGGGTCGTTGTCCTCATCTGACCCTACATCATAGTTTTCCCATGGGTCCTCCTCATCTGGGATAGTTTCGTCATCCCCTTGAGGTTCTCCCTCCCCTAGATCACTGTCTACATCTGACTGAGGTGTAGCTGGTCTTGGTGTGGAAGGTGTAGGAATATTTGTCCTATTGTGAGGAATAGGAGAAGAGGGTGTGACTTTAGGTCGAGGAGAAGCAGGAGGAGTTATATTTGTCCCCATTGTTCTCTTTTTTGAAGGAAGAGGTTTATCTTCTGACTGTTCACTCTTTCTCTTCTTCGTGACCACTTTCCCAGTTTGCGGATCAATAAACAAGATCTTTTGTTTGGGATCTGTCTGTTGCTCCTGAATCGGTACCGAAGGTCCTGGTTCCGAGAGGTGCTTTTGTTTTCGATCGTCAGATCTTGTTGTTTTCGACACCGAATGTCTGCTCGATTCCGACTTTCTGGGTATCGAGTGTATCTTGGACGATAAATCATATTTATGCTTCGACATGGAATGTTTTGATACCGAGCTTTCCCTTGTATGTAGCCTCGGTGCCGAAGTCGATGTCGCCATTTTCTCGGATCCGACATGGTGGGGGTCCGAGTGTTTCGGTTTCAGTTTCAGTTTCGTTGCCGGGCCCGAGGGCGGGGCGTCGGAAACTTTTTTCTGCGGTTTGACCGGGCCCGAGGGCGGGGTCGTTACCGCACGGGGTCGGTTTTTCGGTAAGGGGACGTCGTCACTCACGGTTTGTTGCTCGATGAGTTCTTCAACCTCCGACTGGTCCCCTTCCGACCCCGACTGGTCCTCTTCTTCCTCGATTTGCTCGTCTCCGAACAGCTCCGGGATCGCCTCCGCCTGCATTCTGGAAACCTCGTGTCTTCGAGCTCGACGATTTCTAATCGTTAGCTTGGAGGAGAATGCTGCACAGGCTTCGCAGTCCCTGGATTCGTGTTCAGGCGATAGACAGAGGTTGCACACCTCGTGTAGGTCCTTGTGTGGGAACTTAGCACCACACGTTGGACATTTTTTGAATGGAGTCCTTTCCATGGACTCCGGGCTTGACTGCGTCGAGAAAGGCCTCCTGTTCTTCGACGTAGATCCAAGTTTTTCTCTTCGATTTTGAATTTGCAACGCGTCGGAATGGAAATGAAACGCGTTGGATGACAATACCGTCGAATTGGAAAGGAAATACGCGCCGATAAATCACTTTCTTCTGAAGTTGATCTGGAGCGTCTCGATCCTCATCCGAACCCGATGGCGGAAAAAACCAATCTAAGGATGGAGCCGATGCCCATGCGCACTACCAACTAAGGGAGGAGTCACCAAGATACAAAAGACTCTCCAAGAGAAAAACAAAGTGCAATCATCCGAGCCCAACACCAGATGGCGATCTATTCATAATGTACCATCTGCAGCCCATATGCCTCGAACACCCATTTCTGTTCAATTTTGAACAGAAACCGACTGATGTCAGGACACGAATCAGGAATATGGGGTTGTTCCAAGACTGTCCAGCTGAAGTCTTCAGGGCCATGTCCCTTCTCCAAAAAGTGTGCAGTGAGGCGGGTAGCCTGTTTTCGACACCGCACTGTACTCTTATGCTCTTGTATCCGTGTTCGGATCTTCCTGGTCGTCATCCCAACATATCGCAGTGGGCACGGACACGTTATCAAGTAGATAAGATTACTGCTGTTGCAGTTAGTGAATTTCTTTTGGGTCCATGGGCGGTTGGTGCCTATGTCGACCATGTTGGATTTACAAGTTTGGGGGCAGACAGTACATGCTCCGCAAGGATGATGGCTGACGACAGGAGGTAAATCCCACAGAGTGCCCACTTGTCTTGACTCCTTGTTGCGCGGGCGGGTGTGGACTATTTGGTCTTTCAAGTTGGGTCCTCTTTTGAAGGCGAAGATAGGTGGAGCAATGTCATCACCTCCGGTTTTTAAGATCGACCAGTGCTTTTTTATGATCTTCTGTACTTGGTTCGACCGGCTGTTGAAAGTATTGACTAATGCAATACGGTTGGTCTCTTCTTTGGGAGGGAGTATTTCTAATAGCGACTCTCTGTTATTGTTAGACGCCCTCTTTTTGGACTGACGGATAATTCTCTTCGGGTAGTCCTTTTCTTTCAATTGAACCTCCAGATTTTTTGAGTGGATCTCAAAAGATTCTTTGTTGGAACAGTTTCTTTGAATCCTGAGGAACTGGCCGAAGGGCAGGTTGTCCCTCAGGGCTCGTGGATGGCAGCTGTCATATCGCAATAATGCGTTTTTAGCCATTGCTTCCGATACAGCTCAGATTCGATACCAGTTGGAGTCGCATGTAGCTTCAAGTCAAGGAAAGCCAAGGATGTCCTGCTGAATTCAATGGTGAATTTAAGGTAGATGATCTTACTATTCAGCCATCCATGAAATGACACTAGGTCTTCTTCCGTGCCTCGCCACACCACCAGGATGTCGTCAATATAACGCTTCCATACATACAACGATGTTAAGTATGGGTTGGCGGGCGTTAGAACCTCCTGCTGTTCGAAATGATGGACGTAAAGGTTCGCCAGACTAGGCGCGAAAACACTGCCCATACTGGTCCCGGACGTTTGTAAGTAGATGGTATCTTCGAAACGGAAGTAGTTCTCTTTCATGGCGATTTCCGCTAGGTGCATAATAAAGTGTGTTGGAGTGATGGACTGATGGTTGTTCTGTTCCAACAGGGCACCTACCACTTCAAGGGTTTCGGTCTGAGGGATTGACGTATATAACGACTCCACATCACACGAGACTAAAATATCAGTCTCAGTATTAAACTGTACTGTTGGAAGGAGTCTAAGAACATCCTTTGTGTCTTGCAGGAACGTAGGCATTGCCTTGACCATGGGATTCAAGAAGTGATCGACAAAGGTCGAAAGAGGTTCCAAAACAGAACCAATCCCTGAGATAATGGGCCTGCCAGGTGGCGGCCTCAGTGGTTTGTGCACTTTTGGAAGGCAATAGAAGTACGGGATCACGGGGTATTTGGTGACTAGGTATTGTCCTTCCTGTGGTGTTATCCAACCCTCAGTTGTTGCTTCCTCCACCAAATGGCTTATTTTGCATTGCAATTTCTCTGTGGGGTCTTCTCTCAGTGGCAGGTAAGATTTCCGGTCACTCAACTGCCGGAGGCATTCTTCTCTATATGTCACAGTGTCCAAGATGACAGTTGCACCGCCTTTATCGGCAGGCTTAATAGTGATCCTGTCATTAGATGACAATGACCGCAGGGCCAACTGTTCGTCTCTTGAGAGATTCATGAAAGGTTTAATCTCTGTTTTGTAGAGACGTGTAATGTCATTTTCCACGGCTGTTTCAAAAGCCAAAACCTTAGGAGGTAACACAGCACTTGGTGGATTGAACGTAGATGGCTTCTTCAGTCCGGTATTTTTGTCTTCAATGATGGTGACCATGTTTACTGGTTTAGAAAAAAAATAGTGCAATCTTATTTTTCTGAAGAGCTTGGCTAGTTCGATTTGGGCAGTGAAAGGATCCCCTTTCTGGGTTGCCACAAAACCCAAGCCTTTATTCAAAAGGCGCTCTTCATTGGGAGAGAGTACATATGAGCTCAGGTTCATCACGAGGCTGTCTGGTTGCTCGTTCCTGCGGTGTCTTGTGGGACTTTCTTCCCGCTGCACAGGTCCATTCTCGATTGCTGTGGAGTGTTCGTATTCCAGTGGACCTGTTGTGTTGTTGTTCCTTGTCTCCTCCTGCCCCTGCCTCGTCTCGGGCCAAACCCTAAAAAAGGAAAGGAACCAGGGCCTTGCTTGATGTGGGGAGGACAGAAGGGGGGACCCATTTGGGGAGGACAATTTGGTCCAAACATCCAAGGGTTAGCCGGCCACCACGGTTGGAAATTATTAAAATTCTGTGGTTGATTTCCATTCCTCCAGTTTCTTCTATTTCCTCGGCCTCTGGAAGTTTGATCAGCAGATCCCGTTTGTGAGGTATCTGAATCACTGGAAGCCCCATCTGAGCTTGATGTGCCATACATCGAGCCACCCTTTTTGCCCCCTCGATTGAATGTTGGTGCCGTGTATGTGTCACTCGTGTATGGATATACTCTCTCCATGGAGAATTTCGCTAAGTCTTTCTTAAATTTTTCTAATTTAGTGAACATAATAGAGTCTTTGAAGTCTTTATTGTTCTTGTCACTGTCTTCTTGTCCCTTTTTAAACATTCCACTTTTGAGAGTGGTTTTTATCTGGCCCTCAAGTACCTGAATTTCAATTAGTATTTTGTCCGCAACCCTTTTCGCGGTTTTAATGATAAGGACTAGCCAGTCCCTTGTACATCTCCAGGCTATCATTGACCAGTCCTTAAGGAAATCCTTATCATCCAGAAATAGACGTGGTGCATTATTAACAATGAGGCCTGAAGGAGCACAGTTATCTCAAAGATATTGTGCCATTATTGTGCTATTAGAATACGCTTGCTGGTAAATTTATCACAGGGTTGTTTTCAAGGTAGTATCAATGTTTACTAACATACATACACTAATACTGCCATTCTTGAGTGTAATAGACCACCTAAAGGCTGATAACATTGAACGAACCGCTGAGAACTACATTTCCCAGCTTTCTGTGCATCACGTGACCGCCTCTGATCACGTGATGCTCCTTGTTCGTAGCCCGATTCTATATACATCTCCCGCTGACAATCGCCGGTGCCTCCCCAGACAGTACAGACGACTGCCAGGAGACACCGACGGAGAAGTAAGCGGGCCGCTCAGCGCTCGTTTCCTGGCGCGCTGCACGCCTGTTGTCACTGATGCGAGTAACAGCGCTGGCCCTGAGATGTACTCGCACGCTGTTCTATCGCTTAACCTCAATTGCTTGACAATCACTGCCTGACGCGATGCGCTTACGAGGCATTATTTAATTTCTAGCTAATGCTCTGACGGCAAACCTACTGTCACCTATGGGCGAAATAGAGCGTACTCGCTCTCTAGTTTACCGCTGAGTCTGCCTGACGCGATGCGCTTACGAGGCATTATTTAATTTCTAGCCAATGCTCTGACGGTAAGCCTACTGTCACCTATGGGCAAAATAGAGCGTACTCGCTCTCTAGTTTACCGCTGAGTCTGTAAACCTTTTGCTACCACTGCCTGACGCGATTCGCTTTTGAGGTATTACTTAAATTTTAACCATGACTCTGCTTGCTGTGGCACAATACTGGCGGGTCACCCTCAACGATATTCACGCAGCATTCAGTGGGTTATTTATTTACTTCTAGCCTCCATGTAAACTCCTTTTTCCTTAATTTTTCTCGTGTTGGAAAACCTCTAAAAATTACTCATTGTCTTTAGAGCGGTGCTCCTTATACCTGCGCTGCAGCCAGGTGGGGTGAAGCCTCTCAACCTTCATATTTGGGTGAGTGTGTGTTTGGGAACCCATGTCCCATCATGTGTGAATGTACTTTGATCACACTATGGTAATTATTTGAATATGAATCACTCATGTTCTCTTGTGTCTTTGTTTGTATGTCTTTCTGTTTGGATCCGATGTCACTGGATATTATGCATTAACAGAATACGGTTGAGTACACCTGGGACTTTCAGGTGATATTTTTTCATTTTATATACATAAAGCAGTAGTGTTACTCCAACTAGGTCCTGAAGAATGCATTTGAAACTCTGTTCATTGTAATGCAGAAACATGTTGACCACTTAGTGCGGTTATTATTTCAAACCCGCACCTGCACCTGCGTTTTAATCTTAGGGATTGGGAGATACTAATAAATTCTGTTTCTCTACCCAATTCACATAATTTAATCATTACCCCTCACTTTTCACCTTAATCACTATACACTGCTTTTTTCAGTAGCCACTATTATTTCTTGTACATACAAACCTTCTTGCCACTTTCAGCGGTCACGGTAACATCTGACCGGCCGTTTTGTCTCCTGGGTAAGGAGAACCCAAATGATGAGAAAGAGGGCGGTACAGTGTGGCTTCTGATGGGAACTATTTTCTCCATTTACTCTTGAGCCTTGACTAGGCCTATAGTCACTAGTTTGCATGAAACTCTCACTGGTGTTATTGCGTAATTTTGGTCTTGTGATCCATTCTGTCTGACTTACTATCATTTCTTTGACCCCCAGGTATCATTTGTTGTTATAATATTGTATTTGGGGCATGTACCTGGTCGGTCGGTAAACCTGCCCTTAGACCCTACTTTCAATTGTGTGTTCGTGTGAATAGTAAAGGGGAATCAAAAGGAGGGCTCATACTGTTGAGATTCCACACCGGAGCAGGATGCGTCCAGGGCTGGATAACCCACATAAGGACTTCCATGTAGGCCTTAATGGATAGTACTCAGAGGAGCGAGGTGTGATGCCTATTCTGTAGACAAACAGCCACAGCAGCCAAATGTAACCAAATGAAGGTGCAGGCAAGGCCGGACGGTTGACGGTGAAGAAGGTAACAGACAATGACTGGTACTGACCGTGTGACAGGATTGATATATTTTTGAAGGTAATAGTGCATAAACCGTTTCCATTTGGTCGCGTAGCTGGCCCTGGTAGTAGGCCTGTGTGCTTCACGAAGAAGGGATCTACAATCCTCCGGTAGGTCAAGATAACCAAAGTCTAAGAGCTCAGGAGCCAGATCAAAAGATTGAGCTGCTGAGGATTGGGGTGCCTGAGAGTTCCATGGTTTTGTGTGAGAAAGTCCAGCCTGTTGGGAAGCTTCTCATGAGGAACTAGAGAAAGTTTCATCAGGCTGGTGTGCCCAGGTCGGGGCTACTAGGATGCGGGTAAGGGATGTCTGCCTCAGATTGCAAACTTCAAATGAAAGGAGTGGGAGAGTCAGAAGAGTGTATCAATCAATCAATCAATCAGGTCATTTGTAAAGTGCACTACATACCCGTGAGGGTCTCAAGGCGCTGGGGGAGGGGGTGCTACTACAGCTCGACGAGCCAGATCTTGAGGAGTCTTCTGAAGGCCAGCAGGTCTTGGGTCTGCCGTAGGTGGGTGGTGAGGGTGTTCCAGGTTTTGGTGGCGAGGTGGGGGAAAGATCGGCAGCCTGAGGTCGTTCTTTGGATGTGGGGGACTGCAGCGACGGCGAGTCGGCGGAGCGGAGCTGGCGGGTGGGGGTGTAGAAGCTGAGTCGTCTGTATGCTGGACCGGTTTTGTGGAGTGCTTTGTGTACGTGGATGAGGAGCTTGAAGGTGATCCTCTTGTTGACGGGGAGCCAGTGCAGGTATCTCAGGTGGGGTGTGATGTGGCTGCTGTGGGGGACGTCGAGGATCAGACGTGCGGAGGCGTCCTGGTTGCGTTGCAGCCGTCTCAGGAGTTTGGAGTGTAGGCAAATATTCCCGACCAGTTCATCCATAGTGCATTACACATGGGCCGCGGGTGTGGTAACCTGATTGCAAAGTTTTGACATTTTACTTTTTCGATGGTGGCGAAAATATCCTTGTGAGTAAACCCCCACTGCCAGAAGTAAATGAGTATGGTGTGCGGGTGGAGTTCCCATTCGTAGACTTGTTGATGCATCCTGTAGATCAGTTCGACAAGTCATTGTTCAGACCCGGAATGTACTGTATGAACAACTGCACCTTGTGATTTATCACAGACCTCTTGATGCTCTGTGCTAGAGCAAACCACTGGGACTAGTGCGTGCCCCCCAGCTTTTGTAGGTAAAACATGGCCCTGGTGTGGACGAAAATGACCTTGTTGTGAATGAGTGGAAGAAATGCTCTAAGAGCAAACTGAATAGCTAGCACTTCCAGGTGGTTGATGTAGATGCCCTGCTGCCTGGTTGTCCACAAGCCCTGGATTGCGTGATCTTGCAAGTGCCCTCCCGATCTGGGGAGCAAGGCATCTGTGGTGATGGAATCCTGTGGAAATGGGCCTAGAAAGGGCTGTCCCTGCAACAGATTGTTGGCGTTCCACTACTGCAGAGAGCAATGTGTGAGGCCTCAAATCAACACTTGAACCGCCCATAGATCCCCCGCCTAAGACCACTGTGCTACTAGCCAATGCTGCAAGGGAAGCATGTGTAACCTTGCATGGGAAATTATTGCTATGCAGGACGCCATCATGCCTAACAAATGCATTACTGTCCTGTCTATTACCCAATGATTGGCCGAAAAAGAGGTAGCAGGCAAGGCTTGGGTAAGACTTCCGCACCCTTGACTCTTGAGTGGCCCCAAGTAGGGGTTGTACTTGGAGGGCTGAAGGTAAGATCTGGCTGTATTTAGCATGAAGCCGAACTTGTGAACAAGGTCTGTGGTTGTCTGCATGTGCGCCATCCATTGCTGCTGTGTGGCACTCTTGATCATCGAGGTAAGGGAACACATGGAAGCCACTCTGCCTGAGGTGTCGGGCTACCATGGCTAGACACTTGGTGAAGACCCTGGGGGGTGTTGTGACCCCAAAAGACAGCACCTTAAACTCATTATTTTGTCCACTCACCACAAACCGCAGGAATCTTCGATGGGCAGGGTGGATGGGAATATGGAAGTAGGTGTCCTTCAAGCCGATGGCAGTCATGACGTCGCTTTGCTGCAACAAAGGGATGAGGTCCTGAAGTGTGACCATGTGGAAATATTTTGACAGGATGTACTTGTTGAGGGGTCTGAGGTCCAGTATAGGCCAGAGGGAGCCAGCTTTCTTGTCAGAGAGAAAGTAAAAGGAGTACACCCATTTGTTGCGATGTAGTAGCGACACCGGCTCTGTGGTCCCTTTAGCAAGTATCCTCCAGGGAACACATCATCCCTGGGGCCAAATAACTCAAAAAATTTGTGAGGGGGCGGTCGCTCCTCCTCCTGGGCCATATACAAAGCAGTGGACCACCACCTCCCTGGGGCCAGCTCATGCATTCTAAGGAAGGGGGGCTGCACAGCACCCCCTTCTGAAGCCATTAATGGGCCTGGGGATCGCCACCCCCTAGAGCCGGTACCTGCTATGTCCCAGGGTGCCTACCCGTGAACATAGCAGTTTTCTTTCTCATGGTGAGGGGAGACAACAATTACAATGACACTTTTTTAACGCATGCTATTAGAACACATGGCATCACAACGCAAATGCCATCACAACCCAATGCCATCACAACGCATGCCATTTAAACGCATATGCCTTTACCACACATGCCTTTACAACAAATTTTAATTTATATAATATATATATATATATATATATATATATATATATATATATATTAGTAATTTACCTACGGTCAACACTTTTATCAAGTGTATGTCTACCACGCATGCGTGGTAAACGCATATGCTCGGTAAAAATTCACGTTGCAATGGTAGGCCATTGTAAAAGTATTGGCGTAGTAATGCCAACGTTGTAATGGCACATGTGATATTAGCACGCTTTGTAACGTCAAAGATTCCTTGGCGGGAGCTGACAGCTGCTGCCAAGCGAGAGCAAACACTAACGCCTCTCCCAGCAAGTGGGAGCTGTCAAACTCCTCCCGCTTTTCATCGGTTTCCCTGTCCGCTGTCAAACAGTTACACTAAGACTATGGGTGCACTACAGACTCCCAGTGCCCGCAGCTCCTTTCACCGCCCACAGTACTGCGACACAGCCAAGACAGTTGCCTCGGCCGTGACTTGTACCACCTACACCACACAATAGCACCAGACCCCTTCATGGGATTACTATAGGGTAGGGTATAATGGGGCAAGGGTAGATGCAAAGGGGCTGCTCCTAAAGGAGGCGCCACCACACAACAGTGACTCTCTCCTCCCCCCGACCATTTAACACATATCGGGGGCAAGTTGCAGGAGTTTCTGCCTTGCTGGGAAGCAATTACATCTGACCGCTGGATTCTAGACATTATACAGGAGGGGTATTGTTAAGAACTCACTCAAACACCACCAAGCATCCCCACATGCGCATGCAAGTTGTCCACAGAACATAGTGTCTTCTCCAAGAAGCAAGTAGAACTTTATTGGATATTTAGGGTAAAGAGAGCTACATCAGTGTAGCTTACTATTGATGAGGATAGCTAGTCCTTTCTTGACTTGAAGCAATGGCAGGGTTTTTTTTCAACATTCTAAATGGAAATTGCTAGTTTCTGTCTACAACCCAAGGTTTCTGCCATTGCCTGACTGAATTCAAAAGGTTTGTCCCCAGGCTGCTTGTGATTTGGTTTGCTTACATTGGGGCTGTACTTGCATTTGCTCAGAATCATTCTGCTTACTTTTTCATTACCACAAACAGTCTTCCGCCGTGACTAAAATCAGAGGGCAAGAGATCTACATGTCACATCTAACTTAACCAGGTTCCTGATAGACTCACTGCCTATTCTTAATTGTGACGTCACCTAAAGCCAAAATTCCAATCCAAAGGCATGACTCCACATGCAAGCAGGACATACAAGTAAATTGTTTGAGTCAATTCTGGCCCCTTTGCCAATTCACTCAGGTAGGCTGACAGATGTCTTGGGGTTTCACATGTCGTCAGCCTTGGTGGGTACACACAAGCTACACTCAGCATGCCTCAGCAGACAAGGCTTATGAATGAATTTAGCAGTAAGGTGGTTGACCTCTGGATTGTTTATTTTCAATTTAGGAAGTTTGAGATTATGCCCCACATTTATGCCATACCTGCTTGGAGAAATGAAACGCAACAAAAGCTGCTCTCTAAGTTTCCATCGCCATCAATTGTTTAAATATGGAGACTGTTGTGAAAGCCTGTGCTGAAGGAATGTGGGATGCAGCCACCCAACAGTGCATCTTCAGCAGTACTTTTCACATTGGGATCTCCTGTCTTTGTGCTACAATAGACCTTAGATTCACCACTTACAACAAAATCCCAGCTACACAGATAATGACGAAGCACTCCATACTTCAATCATGGCAGTTATGTAACTCTAGAAAAGGATAGCCAAGGATGGAAGAGTTGGTGGCAACCTACTTTAAGCTAACTCGGCATTCCTTGCAACTTCCATTATAAATTCCACCTTCAGGATAATGTTATGTTTAAAATATTACAGAGCAACCTTCCCTGAGTAGTAAATCATAAGCATGCCCACTGGAAGTCGCCCACGCTCTGTACCAAGAGAACCACTGACCTTAAAAGTAGGGTTCTGCAACTCCTGCTTTTCAATAGGCACTCTCTCTATCCCACCATTTGCTCATGTTTCAAGTTATTTGCACACATTGGTTTTCATCTCATTGCATTCTTCAACACATTAAAACCTTTGAGTGTTGTTTATAACTTTTCTTAAGTGGAACAAATCAAACTACATCAAGTTAGACCTCAATTCCCCATTATACATGAAGTTCCTTCTGTTTTTTTCTCTACTTCAGTTTCCCAGCGCTGTCCTCATACCTGTTTGGAGACGCCCAGTGTTGGGTTGTCTGTGCATTGAGCCAGGGTGTTACCCAGGATAGGCACTAGGCGAGTAAGAACATCCATACACTTTAGAGAGATAAAGAAATTAAGTGTGTCTCACTTTTTAATTTGGTCTCACCCTATGACCCAAACTATGAAAATTAAATAGCAAGAGGCACGGGAAACACACAAACTGAAATCCAACCAAAACAACAGTGTAACAGTTTCGATGCAACTAAGCAACCTCAAAATAGATTCAGCAAATACTATATAAAATATAATAAAAATGATATAAAGGCTTTAATGGTGGATAGAGACACCCTTGTACACAAGTTCATGTGTCATCTGATCCATGCGACAATTTGCGGGCACACCCACTTTCAACCACATAAACTTCCTCTGCCGCCTCAGTTTCGAAATCAGCTACACCCAGCAGCTTTTTTTGTTTGGACAGATGTAAATATAAAATATGCATTATAAGATTTTCAAACTTTACAGAGTGACCTTCTGTAAAATTTGAAAATCTTATAATGCATATTGCCAGCTTCAACTCTACATGTATTGGGCTGACTGAAATCCAAAGCTCTCACAATGTACTGCCAAGCGGATCTTCAAACTGCTGACCATTGCACTGGAAGAGAGCTGCATTATTCTCCAAGCTCAAGACTAGAAATAACAGAAATACTTATTATCGTGGAGTTGGGGCATTTGAACCAACCCCAATTGATATCTATCACCCCCTTGACCTTGCCCACTGCCGCTGCCACTGGGCACTGGCAGATTCCGACATTACAAAGAGTCAGACTCAATGTCGTTGCTGTGGGTGGTAGGGGAAAGAGGCAAGACAATGGGGAGATCCCTAAACAGAGTGAAACTAGTACTTCCGAAATTAAGTTTTAAAGTGCACTAGGCTTACAACAGATGGTTTCACCTGTTGAAAACCACATAACTGCATTCTGTCAGTTACCACAGGATTTTTTTAAAGTTGAAGTAAGGAAATTCGCATAAAATATGATAGTATCATTATTTATTTTTCTCTGTTCATTTTGGGACTTTGCTTTTGTCATCGACAGTGTTACATGGTACATTCGAGTAATAGTTCTTTTGAACATGCCTGAAATATGGCACACTTGCCTCTCTCTCCGCGTCTTTTCCAGTTTGTCTTTCAAGATCATGATCTCCTTCTTCAGGGCTAGCTGGTGGCTCTCAGCATCACGCAGCTCTTTCTTCAGATTCCTGATTTCAGTGGCGCGTAATGCCTCTCGCTTGGCTAGTTCCTCCTCATAGTAGACACTTTTCCTCTCCAGGTCAGCCTTCAGTTTATTGATCTCTTGCTGATGCTCGGTGCTGCTTACTCCTGGAGACCGACCAACATGCTTTTGCTAGAAAAATAAAAATATATATATATATATTTTTCTGCATTGGAATGGAAATAATGTGAATTTTTTGAACTGTTGTATGTATATATATTATATACAGTTCAATAAACGTGCTTCACTTAAATTCAAAATGGTGCATAAAATTAAAGAATGTAGTGCCAAATTAAAACAAGCATTTGCAATGCAATAGGTCTGCCAATACTGATAGGGTGAAGTATTGGCGTTGCAAATAATAATGGAATGCCAATAGCTCATACTTTTTTTTTTTTTTGGGTTAATTCTCGCCACTGATTGACTTAAACATAAAACATAGAACAGAAACAATAATGCAAGACCGAGTGCTTTGCAATTGCTTGCGTAGGGAGCCAGGAACCAGCATTGTATGTCTCAGTGCAGTACCGCAAGTTGCTCCTAGAGGTCCCTAGTGAGCAAGACACCAGCACTGCATGTCTAGGTGCAGTACCGCAAGCTTCTCCAGAGGTCCCTAGTGAGCAAGACATCAGCACTGCATGTCTAGGTGCAGTACCGCAAGCTTCTCCTAGAGGTCCCTAGTGAGTAAGGCACCAGCACTGCAAGTCTAGGTGCAGTACAGCAAGTTTCTCCTAGAGGTCCCTAGTGAGAGAGGCAAAAGGCACTGCATGTTTCGGTGCAGTAAAGCAAGCTACTCCTAGAGGTCCCTAGTGAGCAAGGCACCAGCACTGCATGTCTCAATGCAGTATCGCAAGATGCTCCCAGAGGTCCCTAGAGAGCAAGGCACAAGCACTGCCTGTCTAGGTGTAGTACCGCAAGCAGATCCTGGAGGTCCCTAGTGAGCGAGCCACCAGCACTATATGTCTAGGTGCAGTACCGAAAGCTGCTCCTAGAGGTCCCTAGTGAGCAAGGAACCTGCACTGCATGTCTAGGTGCTGTAAGCATACTGCTCCTTGAGGTCCCTAGTGAACAAGGCACCAGCACTGCATGTCTATGTGCAATACCACTAGCTGCTCTTAGAGGTCCTAGTGAGCAAGGCACCAGCACTACATGTCTACAAATTTGGAGTTATTGGCATTATAAAATAATTCTTGAGCTAAACAAACAAAAATTGGTTTAACCCCTTGCCCCCAGCAGTCATGCACTACAGTGGTCGTGTGCTGATGGCGGCTGGGGGCCGTCATGACCGCACCTGAGATTGGAATGTGCCACACAGGCGCAGATTCGCGGCAGCATGCAAGGGGTTAAATGTATAAATCAATGATGTAAAGTCCATATAGCTGTGCACGTTTCAGTCCAAGTCACCTTAGGGACTTGGCCACAGTTACTTATATACCCCATGGTAGTCAGGCATGTTGTAAGCGTGGCACGCTGATCATTCTCAATGTAGAGAATTCCGACTAATTGAATAACCTCCAGAGTGCACAATCTACCCCAATTTTCCTTTAAATGTTTTTTACCTAGTCATGTTGCAGGGTTCAAGACCAAATGTGGCCAAAAGGGGACTTCTTTTGGGCACATTTGGTAATGCACCCTGCAGAAGATATGGTAAATACACCCTACCCCTAATGCATTGCATGCAAGACAGTACTAGGGATACATTGAAATAGCTATGCCCATATATACAATTAGTGGCTTAGAAATGTGACATAAGAATTATTACATTAATTTCGGATTAGGTTGTACTCTGTGTGGAGCTGATAAAGGGAAATTTATAGATGGTCTCATATAAATGTGAGATGTTCTAGTGAGTGAAGTAACCACTGCCAGCCTTGTGTGTCCTGCCTGAAGCCTTTAAAGAAAATAGTGCCTTGAGGCGGTAATTAAAACTTAGAGAGTAACAGCACATGTAACAAGGGGTGTCCTCATGGGAGGTTACAAGAAGAAACAAGGGGGTACTAAGGAGGGCCTAGTAAGCCTACTGATCAATGAAAAGCCACCATTTACCAAGGACGGGAGCCAATTAAAAAGATGGGGGGAAAATGAGTGAGGCTTTATGCCCATATCATTTGGGGAGTTATTTGTGTGAACAGCATGCTACAGAACCCGTGGGGCTGGACTAAGCCAGTGACCCATATGTTGGAGCCAATTTATTAAAGGCAACTGACAGTTTACTCATGAATAAACGCCTGTAATTACGTGATCTACTAGCACTGATATTTAAGCCTTTTGCCAATTGATTTGGTTTCTTAAAATTATTTGAAGGAATAGGCTGTTCCATTAATTCACCTTATCTTGGAGCCTTTGAATTTATGCATAGGCTCCTGCGATTATAAATCAGCATTTCCTCTTGATCTTCATTCTACAGAGTCATTTTCCTGGCCGACTCCATACGATCATTGCACCTTCGGTTGGGACTACTTTAACAGATGTTTTATCAAAACTGGTACGGTTGCTCCTATAATTACCGTTTGTACTGATGATGACCATTTAGTTTCACTATTAGTGTACGTGGAATCCGAAGTCAGATGCAGGAAGCGTACTGGTTGACATAAAGCAACTGTGGTACTACGCTTTGGTGGTGTGGACTTGTACACATCCCCACGAAAGGCGGTTGCCAGCATGCATGGTGTGGGCAACTACCTGGCATATAATCGAATTGACAGTGTGGCGAGGACTGACCCCTAGCCCTGAAGAAATTGCCATTAAGTTTCAATGGTAATGAAACATGTTGGCCTTCCATAGAAACTGATGGTTTGCGACAGTGTGTCTTGGTTTTTAAATTGAGCAGACCTACGGCACTGATTAAAGTTAGTAGTTTTGCCAGTGGTTGTCTAGCTCGTTTTAAGCTTGGAGATGCGAAATTTAGTGGGTATTTTTGCTTTTTCACAAAGGGGTCAGAATAGGGTTGCACGCAGAAATTGTTCCAAGTGCATAGTTCACCTTTTTCCACACACCTGCATAAAATTTTGCACTTTTATACATTATTACTTTTCGGTCTTGGAAGTCGCCAATGATGAGATCTTGAGCATACTGGTGAGAACCTAGCAGTAGCTCCCATGGTGTTGTTTCTGAGTGGCACTTCCAACCCTTTGCACCTTTTTTCTTTCTTTTCTTGAATTAAGCACTTTAGGGGTTACAGACTGGGGAATGACACCGACACTGAACAACTTCTAACTAAATGGACAGGAGCACCTAGGATTGAACAGCATTGAGGAAGCTGTTGTGAAGTATCAGAGCCAAGATATGGCGTGGGGTATGCTCACAAAGATTGTCCAGTATTAGATCAGGTCCTTTTTTGGTCAAACTCATCTGCTGGAGCAAATTTATTAAAGGCGACTGACAGTTTACTCATGAATAAATGCCTTTAATTATGTTATCAACTAGCACTGATGTTTAAGCCTTCTGCCAATTAATTTGGCTTCTTTAAATTATTTGAAGGAATAGGCTGTTCCATTAATTCACCTAATGCTGGAGCATTTGAATTTATGCATAAGCTCCTGCAATCTTAAATCAGCATTTCCTCTTGAAACTCATTCTACAGAGTCATTTTCCAGGCGGGCTCCATACGATCGTTGCACCTTCAGTTGGGTCTACTTTAACAATAGATGTTTTATTGAAACTGGTATGGACGCCTATATAATTACAGTTTGTCCTGATAATGACCATTTAGTTTCACTATGGTTTAAATGTCGTTGACTCACATATGTGGCCGAAACTGAAGAGGACGCATTGTTTGCTTTGTGTTGTATCAGTTTTGTCCTGAACGTCTGATTTTTGTAAACTTTTTTGCCTCAGCCACTTGTCTGTTTACACATTGCACTGTTTATAAGTCTTTGTTTGTGTACTGTGTTGAGCGTCTTTTGCCTTAAATTTTTTAAGATTGAATTATTTATCATTGTTAATAAACTTTTTCTATAAATTGTACATGTTTAAATATGGGTTTTCTCCTTTTTTCCTTTTCTGTGTCTTCATTGGTATAATTTTCCATATTTTTCATATTATAATGTTTTTTTAAGGGTTTTTTTTTTTTTTTAAATTTGATGCACATATTGTGTCAACTTGAACCCTTGTTAGGATTCTCATATCCTGAATACAGCATGTCTCGAAGAGACAGCGCAATCGCTGCCTAGGCGAGACCTAAAAGCACACAATTAAACAGTTAATAATGATTAAGAGATGAAAAAATATAAATTTAAATTTGGTCTTAGCGTCAAACACAGAACATTTGCTGCAATCAAATCTGAAACAAGCAGGGTGAACATATATGAAGCCTCACTCAAAAAGGTATGTCAACCAGTGCCGTATTAACTATAGCATCTTCAGATGGGCGTGGGGGGGGGGGTGTTGAAGAGACTCACAAACAACTCTGGGCATCTTCTGAGAGTAGGCTTTATGTGCTTCAAGTGCTTCCAAGCTACAACACTCCCGTAATTACTTTCTGCACTGGCATATGATTCTTAGACAAATGGCATTCTCAGAAAATTGGGCATGTCCACAGCCAAGACATATGGATAGAAATAAGTGGGTTTATCAGCAGAGTTGGGATGAATCTGTGGGATGCAACAGGATTCAAAAATAATATTGCCAATGAATGAAAGTGATTTTTACATCACAGTGGTTATAATTTGTGTTTGCCGTTTCTGCTCTTCTTTTCACATTCAACTGAACACATTTTCTGGTTGAAACAGTTTAGTACCTTGAGAGAGATTGAGGTATTTATTGCAGTAGTGATTCCATCTAACACACAGGGCATTTTCTACCCAGCTTTACTTCCATGCAAGGTTATTTCAAATATGGCTACAGAGCACAAACGCCACAGACTCCTTGCTTTATGATGTCCTACTAGGGCTTGATGACAATTACTTAAACAATTTATAGCACAACTAATGGTCGACTCACCTGAGAAGTGAGAGAGGATTTCAGCAGGACATGAGAGCATTTGCAATCTCATCATGTACTATATGTCGCATGCCCACCTGTTTCATGCCTGTGATTTATCCATTTGCTTTTGCTTTTCAATGCCTCACTTCACAACCTTCTTTCCAGTTAGGGAACTATGTAACTACTGCCCTCTGTATGAGCAACGGTTATCAGTTTATGACAAATTAAGTATTGCAATTGTTAATTTGCTGGTGATACCTTACAAGAGAAGCCACACTGCCCACAATTCCAGTACGGGGTGGAGGTTGTATCCTTAGGTGGTAAATTGGATTGGAATTTTGAGGAGGGAAAATGCGTGAAACAGTTCCTTGAGATTCTATCATCGCCCATGATCCAGGCTATAAGGGCAGAATTCTAACTTTCAGCCGGAAGTTATCAGGGGCTGCAAGCTACAATGAAGTTTTGGCAGAGATCGAGTAGAGAAGGGATCCCTAAAATATTACATCTGTATAACATGAAAACAGAGAAAAGTGAATTGAATTGGGCATCCGAAGTTAGAAGTAGCCGAGCTAAGATATGTGTAAAATTATCATTAACGCCAGAACAGTGGATGTCAGGGCAGGAAATCCCTAAGCAGGAGCTATTATAAGCAAAGATGCCAGAGAGGAGGGTTTGCTCTAACTAGGGAGTAAACTGTCCACTTGCCTGGAGTAATGATGAGGTGTTCCCTTATATTGAGTTCCTGCCCAGCCCTAAGTTTAGGAATGCAATAATGAAATTTAGGGTCAGGCTTAATCCAAGGTATGATGATAAATGCAACATTGAGAAACGAACATGGCTCATGCACATGTGGGGTGAAAGTAAAATACAGTGGCCCACATATTTGATTGGATTGTCTGTGGTTGCTAGATGAATAGAAGGAGTTTTTTTAAACCTCTTTTTTTTTTGCTTATAAGATTTTTAATCGTGATCAAGCTTTCAGCCTGTTGATAAATAAGAGATTTTTAAATGTTGTTTGTGCAGTAGGAAGATTTTTAATTGCAATACAGGAGTCATTAAAAGAGCTGCAAAGATAATTTGAAAGGGCCAGGGGGCTGGAATTATACCTTTTATTAATTGATGATCTTCTGATGTTCTTGATGTAGAAATTTTGATTCCATTTTAACTATTCTTATATTAGTCATGATTTTAGAATATTTTATGAATGCTTTTACAATAATTTTTATAGACCAGTTTCTAAATAAACAAGTTGTAGAACTGAACTGAAGATTGAATGTCTGAAATGATCTGACAGAGAAAGTCTGGAGTACTTGACATTTCGTTCATGATGTTTTGCCTTTTTATCTTTTTCGAGGCACAGAAGCTAGCACTAGGGGGAAACCAAAGTGGATTACTTGTTAATTCCTAATATAAAAGTGCTATATCAAATACAATATTAATTACAACATTTTGAAAATGTAGGCGATGCTTCTATATCTTCACATGTCAATCATTGGAACACTACTTCGTCTTTGAAAAAATCCTTACAATTGTGTGCAGGCGATGAAGCACATAAGTAACAACATTTCTAACTCAGACATGATTGGTGATCCCCAAAGCAGAAAAAGGATGGTAAGGTTACCCGGTAAATTGCATAATTATGTCATATTATGAATTTACTGTTGGATTCTATTTACCGCCTTTTTCATTGTTATTTTTTATTATGTATATTTGCATATTTTAGTTAGGGATTATTGTTCTTTGATTTCCTTCAGTTTTGGATAAAAGGAGAGGTTTCCTTTGTTTTCTACTCCTATTGTGGAATGTTTTTTGTGAGCTTCGGCATCTCTGTGTGCTCGAGCTGTCACTGGCGAATGCATTATTTGACTGGGTTCTTTGTTGACGACTTGTTTATCTCCTTGTGGGTTTTGTCTCTTAAATTAGAACATTTTGCTTCGCCTTTGCCGTACCACTTGGTGCCTAGTGTTGACAGCAAGGGTTCATGTCTTGTGATTTAATAGTACTAGTGCCTGAGCAGATTTCATTTCCTGAACAAAATCTTCTGGGCTTTCTGTACACTTTGACCCAAACTTGCTTTAGTGTTTTACATACAGCTTACAGTGCACAGCACATGTGTTAAGAGAAGACTGCATTTAAAGTCAAGGATCTAGCAAATACTGATTTTTAATTATTCAGAATAAAAATCATAAATGTAATTAAGCAGTACACAGGAAAGAAGGGCCAAATAGCATGACACAAATGCCTCAATTTGACAGCAGCTAGACAGAATTATTTAGCACATTGGTAGGCTGCTGTAGAAGCCTGCAACCAAAAAACGAAAGCATTTGCTTGTGTTTAGCAATAGTAACCAATAGTAACCAACACATTAAAATAAGGAAAATATCGCTTTTTATTTTTATTGACATGATTAACATGATGTCTAACAAAACCAAAATCCACAGGGAGGACTTCACTAGTTTATCCCCTACTGGACTATTTCAGTCCATTAGAATCTAACCTAAATGAAGGCTGCAGCAATGGTGTATTTTACAGATTCACATGGTGTTTGAATACACTAACATGACAAGCTGATAAGAATCTGCTTAAATACAAATGTAAATTTGTATGTCTTTATAAAAAAGAAAACTCTGCATAAAGCTTGTTTTGGTGGTGACTTGAGTGCATCTTTTCCTATATAGCCCAGCAGCGATGCCTTCCTCCAGCATCTGCAGTGGTAAGATCTTAACACTGCTCGTTCTATAAAGGTCTTAAACTAGAGAACGAATTGCACCCCATGGGAGGGGTTAGGAGTAACACTTGTGGATCTACCAAATTTACCAGGAAAGCTGTCCTCCTTCAAACTCTTCCGAGCCCTGAGGGGACTTTGGGAGGAGTGGGGTGGATGAGTGGTGTGGAGGTGGGAGTAGGGAGGGGACCGGGGGGGGGGGGGGGGTAAAGCCCCTGTTGCCCTGTTGGGAGTACAGCTGTGAGTTGGGGCTCGTAAGGACCATTGGTGGAACTCTGGAGGGGGAAACTTGTGTGACTGCATGCAGTTAGCCACGAAAGGGAGATGGACGTTTCATCAAGAGGACCCTATAGCTTTCACCACATAGGCCTCGATAGACTGCTGAGCCTCGATGGCCTCCTTGCTGAACAATTCTTCTCTGCTG
This sequence comes from Lissotriton vulgaris, assembly GCF_964263255.1. NCBI lineage: Eukaryota > Metazoa > Chordata > Amphibia > Caudata > Salamandridae > Lissotriton > Lissotriton vulgaris. Next base: position 1,754,355,732 of record NC_141694.1, on the reverse strand, counting down.
AAAGGCAATTCCAGCTCTCTGGCCTGCATCTCCAGTCAGATGGTAAGAAGTCCCTGTTGGAGTACAGCTGTGAGTTGGGGCCTTAGAAGAACCAGTGGTGGAACTGTAGATGGGAACACCTCTATGGCTTCATGCACTTATCCACAAAAGGGAGATTGATGTTTTCTCGAGTAGCCCCCAGTACATTTCAAGCCTAGCAATGCAGCACCATTCGGTTGCACATGCTGAACCAAGACACTGTAACATTCAGTCATGCCTTCATCACATATTAGGACGCTAGGCTGCCTGTAGCTAGTGCCTTCTCTGCCTCGTCTAGATGTTCATCCTGGCAAGAACTATGTCCCTTCAGCTATTTTCTTGCTCTACACCCTGTCATACGTAGCGAAGAGCACCACAATAATGGCTGCCCAAATGGGGAGAGATGACATTTCTGAGAACTTCCTCCCATGCCATCCATGTTCATACTCTACACTTTGAGGGTAACAAAAAGGCTGTGGGCAGCCGCAGCCACCACGGTTCCGGAATCATAGTACACTACTAACAAATAACATAGAGAGTGGTTGACAATAATGGGCTTTATATTTTGTCCTGCCTCAAAGGGATCACAAGAACAGAGATTAAAAAACAGGCCTTCCCTTTCTTCATGTTGTGGTGTATAAGTGACGACACCAACAAAGTCTCCAGTTCATGTTCCAGAATGAAGAGGAACTCCTGCTCCTCATCCCCTAACAGCATACCCGGCTAAATTCAGAAAATAACATTCCTAGTATGGCCATGTAGTCGATCATTTCCTCGGGCAATAAGAAGCGTGGGTTAAATGGATGGTAAAGCGTTTCCTTGAAACATGTTCATCACATGGTCCTCTGTCAACTTCGGGTTTACGAATTCATAATGTCATGCTTCCTCTGCGTCATCATACAGGACTAGGACATGTTACTCCCATACTCCTGGCTCCCATAGCTCTTCTAGATGGGGTTGCCAGGATACCACTAAGAGCGACCAACCATCAGAAATGGTCGACCCAAATCCTGGTCGGACTCGCTGCCTTACCTTGTGTTCCTTGAGGATGAGTCTAGGGTCCTGACATACCTCTTTGACATCCAATGTTCTCGTGAATTGGAGTCTCACCCCAGCAACCAATGACTCTCTCTTGGGCATCCTCTTTCTGTCTGGCTGCCTCCTTTCTCCACTTCCCCTCCTTGGCCTACATGTCTGTTTTTTACATCTCTCAGCATCAGCTCGGCTGTCTGGGGCAACTTCCCCATCAAGTTTAATGTCAATGTAGAGGCCAACCGCCATTTCAAGTGCTTTAAGATAGAAGTCAATTTCCAAAGCGGTGCCGGGTCCACCATTAAAAGTCAACATCACAGTCAGCATCAAGCGTGTTGGCAATTCTTTGACTCCCTTGATGCTACAGTAGACGTTACAGCGAGAGTAGTGGCAGGATGATGTTCACCAGAGGGGAAGGAGGACCTCTGGAGCCAGAATAGTTCTTAATGCTCCTGGGTGAAATGAGTTGACCTCTGTGAGGTGCTAAGTATATCCCTTTTGTAGCGGGGCTTGGGTTCTAGATATGGATCTGCTCCGGCTCACAGAATATTACACTCATGGCCCTTTCGTTTCATGATCTTTCACAATAGGACTTGCAGGTGCCACATTAATCCACATTCATCAATGTCATTATTAGATATAAGTAGTAGACAATTTCCTCTGGACAAGCTGGACACAAGTTTACAACCATGTCTTCATTTTGTAAGATAACACTGCTGTGAAATACATGCAACCTAGTACAGAACGCGTTTGCAATGTTAATTCACAAGCAAACTGGCAGCCAGGAAACCTTTCAGATCCAAAAACCATATGACAATGAGCACAGTGCTTGAAGGACTCCCTTTCTCTATAATTTAAGGTAAGAATATGAACACAGTAGTTAGAGGGAGGAATATCTGCAAGGAGGTATGGGTAAAAATGTGATCAAATGACTGCAGATAAGGGGAGGTGGGCTTTTATATGAAGACATAACATGGGAAAATATTTTAAGGACAGATGAACTTATAAAGTATGCAACACCAACCAAAAAAACACACCAAAGTATCGTTCATCAGGAATTCTAGATGGAAACATACATTCTGATGTCTTAGAAGTGTGATGTTTTCATACTCCCAGGAAGGTTTTCTAATTAAAAATATTTAGGCAAAATACTTTCTTGACGCAAGGAAAAATAAAAACTTTGCAGGTGAAACCTAAAAGTACACCTACGCTATTCTGAACTCTTGGTTCTTTGTAGCTTGCCAAGGGTTAAAACTTACCTGAAAGACCTTCTACATGAAATGTGTAAAAACAAACGCTTCTCAATATTCCACCAGTGGGGTGCGTTTCTAGTTGGGAAAACTCCTTTTGCTGACACCCCTACCAAGTTGAGGACATTCCCTTCATCTTTCCCACCTTGAATAATAATTTACTTCTTCCCTCAAACATTTCTGTGTCCGGGGTGGGAATGTGTCTTAGGAAAGTTTGTGGAAGTCCCCAAACTTGAAATCTTGTGGTGCTCAAACAATCTGTAAGGCATTCCCGCCCAACAGCACCAGCTCCCTATAAATATTTTCATATATGTAACATTACACCATGCTGGGGCAATGGCACCTGTATGTAGGTACATCTTGTGAATACAAAAACATGAATTTATACTAAGTTAGTTGCTCCCCGTACGCAAATGGCCTTGTGAAGGGATGTCACTGTTACTCCTCATTTTCACTTTTGAGAGCATCACTGGTACACTCACTAAACAGAGCTCGAAACGAGTCTTTTCACAGTCCGCACTATCAGGACACTTCTCAACTCTCACCTTGAGCCCTTCCATCTCACTCTCCAGCTGCTTCGAGTAGTGCTCACTCCGCTCCCGTAGTTTCCTCTCCTTTGAAGCTTCTGCTGTGGCAGCTTCTGCTTGTGCTTCCAGCTTTAAAGGATCAGAAGAGAAACACATTTATAGTCTCAGGTTTGAATTCTGTGCAATATAAAAGCAATAATAAAAGTTTTAATAAGAGAAACTAAACCTCAAGGACATCTATTGGCTCAGAGGCACAATCTACCAAGAGCTCAGGTAAGTAAATAAGGCCGAGTCCCAGGCTTTCACTAAACCTGAATCGTTTTTCCTCAATTATTATTTAGAACTCCTAATATTCAGACAAGATCCATTTGTTTCTCGGTTATTTGAACGTTTGGCAAAAGTCGAGGTGGAGAAATGGTGTTTGAAGTGTGCGACCATAAATTTATTATCACAAAATATAATGTGTAATATTCTGTTTTTCGTGCAATCAACACTCACTGATTATTGCCACGGTGGAATTTATTTCAGGGTACATTATACCTGTTATTGTGATGATTATCAGATGGAATATGTCCGGTATTCTTTTCAGATCAGGTAATTAATAAAAATATATATATATCAAATATATTCACTGAAAAAAACAAAGGTTACAAGGACATTATAGTTATGATCAGTTTTCACAAAACCAGTGAAATTCAGCAGTTATAGTTACATGAGCTAACTATAACTTACGCCCCACAATGCACTGCTTATGACCTCACATATTACATCACTCATGACATGATCAGTGACATCACTGATGACACATCAAATACATCACTGATCACATCATCCAGTGAATGGTAGTGTTTCAAAAAAAGCTTCTGAGAGTTAAAGATATATACTAAGTTACAGCATAAGTTAAAATACTATTCTTTTTGTACTATTAATGAGTGAAACTGTTTTTAACTTATGTCATCTGAGTGGCACTGTGACTGTATCAGTGTGGGAGTGGGTGTCTGAGTGGCTGTATGGGTGGCTGTATGGTTGAATAAGCGGATGCATGAGTAGCTGTATGGATGGGTGAGTGGCTGTATCAGTGACTGTGTCGTCTGAGTGTGTGTGTGTGAGTGTCTGTATGGGTGACTGAGTGGCTTTGTGAATGGCTCTATAGGTGAGTGACTGGGTGTGTAAGTGGATGTATGGGTCAGTGAGTGGCTGTTTGATTGGGTGTACGGGTAAGTGAGTGGTTGTTTGAGTGGCTGTTTTGCACAGTAAGTATTTGTGAGAGGCTCTATAGATGAGTGGGCACATGTAGTAGTAGTAAGTAGTAGTAGTAGTAGTTAGCAGTTTTATAAAGCGCATAGTTACCCGCAGGCATCCAAGCGCTGCACTATAGTCCGGCTCAAGAGGGAGAATGGAAGACAAAAAGTCACTTGGGGAAAAGGAGGTCCTCAAGAACTTCCGGAAATGCAGATGACAGGATTCCATGCGCAATTTAGAAGGAAGTGAGTTCCACAGTGAAGCCGCATTAACCGAAAAAAGGTGGCCTCCTGTGCGAGCCTTCTTGAATCTTGGCATTCACGCAAGGCACTCGTTGTCAGAGCGCAGGGGCCTACTAGCCTTGTAGGGTGTAACTAGACTCTTCATGATAGCGATATGAATGTTAGCAGCCCTACATGCCAAGAACAGATGCATACTGGTAAGTAGCATATTCAGTTCGAGGCATGTGGGCTGCTAAATTCATATCTTTGCATAGAATACATAGCAGTCCCTCCATCAGCGGCGGTTGCCCGTGCCAGCTGCAGAAACCTGAAAAAGTGTCTTGAGAACAGCCTGCCCTACAGCCGCTTGTTGTTTGGAATGTACATCAACACAGTAGTGTTTTGTAAAGGTATGTGGTGTAACCCACGTGGCTGCTCTGCAAATATCCTCTAGAGGAATGTTTCCAAGGAAAGCCATGGATGCCCCCAACTTGCGTGTGGAGTGTGCCTTTGGGGGTATTGTTAAAGTGCGCTTGGCTTTATGATAACAGATTTGGATGCACTTAACAATCCATCTGGCTATTCCTGCTTTGGAAATTGGGTTGCCTTTGTGTTGTGGTGAGAAGGCAACAAAGAGTTGTTTTGTCTTCCTAAAGTGTTGTGTCCTGTCTATGTAGTACATCAATGCCCTCCGTACGTCTAAGGTATGGAGCATCCTCTCCGCCACTGTTTGTGGGTTTTGGAAGAATGCAGGCAAATCGATAGTTTGGTTGAGATGAAAGTGTGACACCACCTTTGGAAGGAATTTGGGGTTAGTACGTAGTACCACCCTATTTGGATGAATCTGGATGAAAGGCTCTTGTATCGTGAGTGCTTGCAACTCACTTACGCGTCTTAGTGACGTAATGGCAATTAGGAAAGCAACTTTCCACGTTAGGAATTGCAGTTCGCACGAGTGCATTGGCTCAAACGGTGGTCCCATCAGCCTGGTGAGGACCACATTGAGGTTCCACACGGGAGCTGGCGGTGTTCTTGGGGGAATGACTCGTTTCAGGCCTTCAAGAAACGCTTTAATGGCAGGCACCCTGAAGACTGAGAGATGCTGCCTATTCTGAAGGTAAGCTGCGATGGCGGATAGATGTATCCGAATAGAAGTGTACGCTAGTTTGCACTTGTAAAGGTGTAACAGATAGCAAATGATGTTAGGGATAGACGCATCTAGCGGGTTTATGTCATTGTTTGCACAGTAAATGACAAAACGCTTCCATTTTGCGGCATAGCATGCTCTGGTTGACGGCTTCCTCGCCTCCTTGATGATGTTCATGCATTCAGGAGGTAGGTTCAGGTATCCAAACTCTAAGACTTCAGGAGCCAGATCGCTAGGTTGAGCTGTTGCGGATCTGGATGCTGAATTTCTCCATGGTTCTGCGTCAGAAGTCTGGGCGTGAGGCGCAGTCTTTGATGCGGGACCACTGAGAGCTCGAGGAACGTGGTGTACCATGCTTGGCGCGCCCACGTTGGAGCAACTAGGATGAGTGTCATGGAGTGTTGCCGTAGTTTCCTCGCCACCAGTGGTATCAGGGGTGTCGGGGGAAAAGCGTAAGCAAATTTGCCTGACCAGTTCATCCATATCGCATTGCCCTGCGATTGGGGGTGTGGGAACCTGGCGGCGAAGCTTTGGCATTTTGCGTTCTCCCTTGTGGCGAACAGGTCTATGTCTGGACGCCCCCACCTTTGGAAGTACGGCTGGAGTACCGATGGATGTATCTCCCACTCGTGCATTTGATGACTGTATCTGCTGAGCAGATCCGCCATCTGATTGTCCTTCCCCGGGAGGTGTTCTGCCATGAGGAAGATGTTCCTCTGAATGGCCCACTTCCACATGCTCTGAGCCAGGTGAGACAGCTGTGGTGAGTGGGTGCCCCCCTGTTTTTGGATGTAGTACATCGCGGTCATGTTGTCCGTCCGGACTAACACCACTTTGTTGCACAGATGTACAATGAAGGACTTGAGCGCCATGAAGATCGCCATCAGTTCTAGATAGTTGATGTGCATCTTCTGTTGCTGCGTCGTCCATAGTCCCTGCACTGTGTAAGTGAGCAGGTGTGCTCCCCATCCCTGGAGAGATGCGTCCGTTGTCAGGATAACCTGTGGCACTGGCTCCTGGAACAGTCGGCCCTTGCAAAGGTTGTGTGGAGTCCACCAATGCAGAGAGTTGTATGCCCGACTGGTAACCAACACTAGGTCTGTTAATTGTCCCTGAGCCTGTGTCCACTGATTTGCTAAGCACTCCTGGAGCGGGCGCATATGCAACCGTGCGTGAGGGACTATGAAGATGCAGGAGGCCATCATGCCTATCAACTGCATGAACACTCTTGCTGGAAGCGAGTGTCCCGGTCTGAACTTCTGGATTAAGGACTGCATGCCGTCTATCCTGACCTGGTTTGGTTGTGCCGAGGCCGTCAGGGTGTTGATTGTCGCACCCAGAAACTGCCGGACGTGTGCCGGCTGAAGGTGTGACTTCGGGTAATTCAACGAGAAACCCAGGTCGTGAAGGAGGTGAATGGTAGTCGACATGTCCGCGGCGCACTGCTGTTCCGATCTGGCTTGAACGAGCCAGTCGTCGAGGTAGGGGTAGACATGGATGTTCTGCCTCCTGAGGTGCGCTGCTACAGTCGCCAGACACTTGGTAAAGACCCTTGGGGCAGTTGTGACTCCGAAGGGTAGGACTTTGAACTGATAATGCGTGCCCTGGATAGTGAACCTGAGGTACTTTCTGTGGGACGGATGTAACGGGATGTGGAAATAAGCATCCTTGAGATCCAAGGTTGCTAAGAAGTCTCCTTTGTTTAACATAGGAAGAATCTGTTGCAGTGTGAGCATGTGGAAATGCTCTGACAGTATGTACAGATTGAGGGGACGGAGATCCAGAATTGGCCGTAGAGATCCATCCTTTTTTGGAATGAGGAAGTACAGAGAATAAACCCCTGTGCCTTCCTCCCCCACTGGCACGAGCTCGATTGCCCCTTTTTGCAGCATCACCAACACTTCCTGCTGCAATAAGTGCAAGTGCTCTGCGGACATAGGCCTTTACCTTGGTGGAATGTTGGGTGGAGTGGACTTTAACTCTAGACAATAACCGTACTGGATTAGCTGTCGCACCCACCTGTCTGTGGTGATGTTGGTCCAGACGGGCAGGAACTGTTGTATTCTCCCCCCGACAGGTGTTAAATGGTCGGGGGGCAGTGACAGAGAGTCACTGGTTGCTTGGGGCAGAGGAGCGTGAATTGTTGCCTCCTTTGCCACGTCCTTTGTTGCTGTTTCCCCTGTAGCCCCTCTTGTTTTGTTTGGGGTACGAGGACTGTGCTCCACCTCTAGGGAACTGTGACTGTTGACCCATCTGTCCTCTGGTGACTCCACGGGCACCTGAGCGACGAAAATTATTGCCCCGAAACTGCTGAGATTGTAGGGCCCCCATCGATTTAGCAGTTTCAGTGTCCTTTTTAATCTTTTCCAGGGTGGTGTCAACATCTGGACCAAACAGTCTATCCGGATTGACTGGTTGATTAAGTATGGTTGTTTGAATGTCAGGTTTGAACCCCGATATGCGGAGCCAAGCCTGTCTTCTGAGCATGACACTGGTGTTAACGGCCCTAGCGGCTGTGTCCGCGACATCAAGTGCGCACTTTATGGCCGCGTTGGAGATCAGTTGTCCCTCTTGTATAATCATTTTGGTGCCTTCTTGAAACTGCGGAGGCAGGTGTTCTACAATCTGCTCTAGTGTGTCGTAATGTGATCGATCATAACGTGCCAGTAGTGCCTGTGTATTTGCAATACGCCAGAAATTGGCAGCCTGTGCAGCCACTCTTTTGCCTCCTGCCTCTAGCACTTTGGACTCCTTATCCGGGGGAGGAGCTTCACCCGTTGTTTGGGAGTTGGCCCTCTTGCGTGCGTTTGCTACCACCAAGGAGTCAAGCGGCAACTGTCCTCGAATGTATGCAGGGTCTGCAGGCGCTGGTCTGTACTTTTTTTCAATACGTGGGTTGACCACCCTCGCCCTGGTAGGCTCTTTAAAGATGTCCGCAGCGTGCTTGAGGACCCCTTTGAGCATAGGCAGTGTCTTTACATTTCTTTCCGAAACTGAAAACGTGTCGAATAGAAAGTCTTCCTCAACTGGGTCAGCATGCATGTCCACATCATGATTAGCAGCTGCCCTCTCAATTAGTGCATGAAAACCTGCAGAATCCTCCGTAGGGGATGCACGTGTACTGAAGGACTGTGGGTCTTGCCCCACATCTTGGTTGCCTTGGTCCCCAATGCCATAATAAGAATCTGGCTGTGCATCAGGTTCATTTACTGGGAACGTGTATTGTTCCTCTTCACCATAGTCCCCACTGTCAGAGTGGTCTGGAGACGGTGTTGGGCTCCTTCCCAGAGGAGGCAGAATAGGTTCCATGAGGACAGAGGCGTCCTGTGGAAACTTCTTCTTCTTTAGGGGAATGACGTAGGATTCCACCGGCTGCGAAGTGATCTTCCTTTTATAAAGGGTTAACTTCCCCGTGTCCGCGTCAATAAAACACTCCGAATCCTCTTCAGGGTCGAGCACTTGACCCGAAGATGTCCCCGCCGTAGAAGAATCCGACTTCTTTGGCGTCGATTTCGAGGAAAAGGCCTTTGGCACCACTTTTGGCGGTAGAAGGAAGAGGAGCTTGCTTGCCGGCTTGACCGGGACATCTGCCGCCTTCTGCGTCGATGGCGTTGGCGTCGACGAGGAAAAAACCTTGTCCTTAATTCTTTGTAGTGAAGCAGCCACGAGAGATGCGTCGGTGACCGATGTCTTTGGCACCGACGAGGTGGCCTTGCCTTCGGATGCGACGTTCCGTTGGTCTTTTGGAGGGATGGACGGCGCCGACCCCGAGTCCCTGGAGCGATGCGCAGATGTCCCCGTTGGAGCCGGTGCTGTGTCGGTTGCTTTAGCAGGCTTCGCCGGCGCCGGCGCGTTTGTCTTGTGCGTGCCACCCTTCTTAGAGGATCTCTCCTCCGGCGCCGATTTCGACCCTGTGGAATCGCTGTGTTTCTTCGACTTCTGCGGACCGGAGGTCGACGGAGTCGATGAGGCCGCCGGTTTATTTGTTTTTGCCGTTGCGACCGCCATCTTAGGGACGTTCGAGTCCTTAACTTTCGGTTTCGGTTTCGGGTCGGCCATTTTAGGTGCAGTCGATACCGTTGCTTTCAGTTTCGGTTTCGAAACCCTAGGCGCAGCAAGTATGTCCGTGGCCGGGCCGACAGGCGGGGCCGTGGCTTGCGCTACAGGGTCTTGGGTAAGGCCGACAGGCGATCCCGCGACCCCCTCCTGATGTTCTTCAACTTCGGGGCATAGCTCGTCCCCTGAGCTATCTTCCTCGGCCCCATAAACCATCACGTCGTCCCCTACCTCGTCGACGTATTCAAGGCCCTGACCCACGACTCCGTCGTCGTCATATTCCGGATCGGCCTCGACCTCCGTCTCAGGCGGGGAGATTTGAAGATGATGGCTCTGGTCCTCCTCTTCTTGGTCGCCGAAGATGTTATCTGGATCCGGGGCCGCCTGTTTGGCCACAAGGCGCACCGCGCGCCGAATCGTGAGAGTTTTCTTCGACCTGAACTTCGCACAGGCCCGGCAACTTCCTTCGTCATGGTCTGGCGAAAGGCACTTATTACAGACCGGGTGTACATCTATATGTGGGTATTTGGACCCACAGAGCGGACAGAGTTTAAACGGACTCCGCTCCATGTTGGGAACTTGGTGTCGAGTCGCGATGAGAAGGCCTCGATGTCCGAAGAGTTGTAAGAAACTCCGGTGATTCCGGCTCCGAGAGACGGAAGAAACTCGAGACCGTACGCAAACAATACCGACGTAAAGAACCCAAAGCCTTTTGGCCGTAAAAAATGATGTTTATTCGGTTCCGACGGAGAGACGTCGAGACCGCATCCGAACCCAATGGCGGAAAAAAACAATCTGGGGATGGAGCCGATGCCCATGCGCACTGTAGTCCAGGGGAGGAGCCACCCATCTCAGGATACTTCGAAGACTCTTCCAGGACAACAATGTGCGATCATCCGGACCCAACACTAGGTGGCGATCTAATGCAAAGATATGAATTTAGCAGCCCACATGCCTCGAACATAAAGATTTAAACTTAATCCTGTCACGGATGGGGAGCCAATGAAGCGATTTAAGTGCAGGTTTTGCTGACATCCTAACTGAAGTACCCGTTAATAGCCTAGCTGCGGCATTTTGTGTCTGTTGAAGTTTATTGATGGTGGCTTCAGGGGCCCCCAAAAAGATGGCATTACTGTAGTCCAGTCTGGACAAAACTAGTCCCTGCACTAACAGCTTCCTAGAATGCTGGGGAAGGAGGGGAAGAACTTTACGAGCAGACCGTAGAAGGCCAAAGCAGATTCCTGTTGTTTTTTTTGCTTGTGTTTTAAGCGAGACGTCCTGTTCCAACCAGAACCCTAAGCTTTTAATTTCTTTTTTGGGACTGGGGGATCCCCTAGACAAGCAGGCCAGATGGTAGTAGGTAAAGAAGTGCCCTTATGACCCAGTACCATGATTTCGGTTTTTGACCCATTTAATTTGAGAGAGGAGTCACACATCCAGGCATGTATTTTCGTCAAGCAAGAAGGAAGGTTGTCCGGGCATTGATGAAGTTGGGAGAGTGAGACGACCAATTGAGTGTCGTCTGCGTAGCTTACAATTTTAAACCCAATCGGGACAACCACATCCTCCAGGGGGGCCATGTACACATTAAACAAAGTGGGGCTTAAAAGAGCCCTGAGGCACGCCACATTGGAGGGGGATTGAGGCAGATCGTGAGTTGCCTTCCCAGACCTGAAAAGTGCGGTTTTTCAGGTAAGATGTTAACCAAGCCAGGGCGGAGCCCCTTACAGCCACCTCAGCCAGGCGCTGGATCAGGACACGGTGGTTAACCGTGTCAAAGGCTGCACTAAGATCCAGGAGGATCACTGCCACTGATCCCCCTGAGTCCAAGATGCACCTTGCCTCCTCGATGACGGAGAGGAGGGCCGTATCTGTGCCCTGGCCTGGGCGGAATCCGGTTTGAGAGCTCCGCAAAAGTTTGTTTAACTCCAGAAAGTGGGAAAGTTGGAAATTCACCAGTCTTTCCGCGATCTTACTAAGTCCTGGGAGTAGTGAGATGGGTCATCTCCAATGGGTCAAGATGTGGTTTCTTTAAGAGGGCCTTTACAATGGCCCATTTACAACTGGGCGGAACAATGCCCTGGGAAAGTGAGGTGTTAATGAGCTCAGTTGCTGGAGTAGCAATGGTACTAGCAATCGGTTTAAGAAACCGCATAGGAACCGGGTCACTAGGAGAGCCACTTTTCATGGCTGCTAGAACTTTAAGGAATTCCTCACCTGAGACTGGATTAAAAGCGTTAAGCTGAGGGCCAACGGCCGGGAGCAGGCTGTCTGCGTTAGCTTGGGTGACCAGTTGAGGCAGGGTAGTTAAGATATTTTTGATTTTTAAGTCAAAATAGTTTGCAAATTCATCGCACTTGGCTCCTGACGAATCTTGAGACATAGGGGGTTCAGGGACCTTCAGTAGTTCTTTAATAATCTGATAGGATTCTCTGGTGGAATTAGAGGAATTTTTTATTCTTTCGTCGAAGAATATTGTCTTGGCCTCTCTAAGGGCGATTTTGTATGATCTAATAGCAGCACGGTATATATCTTTGTTTGTATTGCTCCAATCTTTCCTCCAAGTATGCTCGAGCTTCTTATAATCTTTTCTTAGGATTCTGAGCTCAGGAGTATACCAGGGGCAGAGCCTACTCTCCCAGTCTTTTTCCCTACTCTTTTTTTTGGTAGGATATGGTCTAATGAACTCGTGAGCCAATTATTTAAGTTAGTATCAGCAGTCACGGGGTCCAGATCATGGGGAGGGATGGAGTGTTCGAGTAAGTGAGTCCAGTTCTCAGCGGAGAGCTTAGACCAAGCCCTTTCCAAAGTATAAATCCTAGGGGTTTGTGATATTTCAAACTCACCCTGCCAAGAAAAAGGGACCAAGAAATGGTCTGACCAGGGGAGGGGGAAGTGGGAGCTAGCCTGAAGTGACCGAATATTGGTGAAAACAGGGTCAAGAAGGTGGCCTTTATTATGTGTAGCGCCCATATTAATTAGTAACATCTTGTATGATCTAAGATCGAGTTGGAGGTCCTCCGCCACTGCATCAAGGGGGTCATCAAAATGAAGGTTGAGATCTCCAAGGATGTTGAAATTGGTGGAGGAATGCGCCAGGGCTGTAACTGTTTCTAAGAGGGAGTTAACAAAGTGGCTAGAGTTCCCAGGGGGGCGGTACACTAAAAGGCCTGTAAAAGAGATGGTAGGAGATAGTTGGAAAGAAAAATGGCAGCTTTCAGACTGCGAAATGCCGCCATCCTTCACTCTACAAACGAAGTGATCTTTGTAAATTATGTCCAGTCCACCCCTTCTACCAGCAGGCCTAGTCAGAGTGAATTAGAAACCCCGGGGGGAGAGCCCGGACAATGTCAGCCTCTGAGTTGGCGGTTAGCCATATTTCCGTAAGGAATAATAGATCTAATTTGTGGTCCTGTAGCATAAAATTAATCTCCAGAGAGTGCTTAGGGAGGGACCTACAATTCAAAAGGGCCATGCGCACATCCGTGGGGGCTGGAGAGTCAGGATTAAATCCCCGCAAATAGGAGCTACAGAGACTACAGTGAGTGTAGATGTTTTCCTGCTTATGTACATAATGGCAGAGCGTATTTTTAGGGGGTCTCAATAGAAGAAGGTCCTTCCGTGTGTAACGGATATAGCCGTCTGGAAAATCGGGCATAGGTTCTGGCCCGAGGCCCAGCTGGGCACACAGCTGGGCACAGACGGGCTTGCCTCTGGCGCGCCTCCGGTGCGCCCGGTGCGCGGACGGGGAATGCCGTTCATTTTATAGTGCAGGGCCCCAACTCGGCCGTGGCACTAGAACGCTGTCCTCCTCCTCACCCAAGATGGCGCCCGCTGTCTGCGCCTGGGGGTGAGAGGATCGTGAATCAACCAAGCCCTAAATCGGCTCAGAGAAGACTACATAGGTCCCACGGGGGAAAGCAGGCAAACAGAAAATAATGTGGCAGGTAAGAAAGGGGCAGTTGTGCTGAGATGGACAGATAAGTGGATTTTAAAAAGCGGCAATATTAAAAGCAATTAAGCACAAATTAGAGATAAAGTGTCCTAACTCCCGGCTTCCGCCTCAGGAGCGAGATCTAGCGAGTTACCTATCTGTTCCCTGCGTCCAATTTATAGTGCAAGGCCCCAAATCGGCCGTGGCACTAGAACGTGGTCCTCCTTACATGAGTGTTGTACTGATGTAAGTGGTTTTGTGGGTGAGTGAATAGATGTGTGAGTGGATGTATGGGTAAGTGAGTAGCTCCGTTAGTAGCTGTATGGGTGACTGAGTGGTTGAATGGGTGAGTTAGTAGTTGTGTGAGTGACTGTGAATGGGTATGTGAGTGGTTGTATAGGTATGTGACTAAGTGTGTGAGTGACTGTGTGGGTGAGCGTGTGTGTCCTTAGTTGCATGGGTCTGTGAATGGGTATGCGAGTGCTTGCGTGGGTGTACGAGAGGTTGTATGAAGGTGTGAGTAGGTGTATGAGTGGTTCTGTGGGTGATGTCATCAGTGATGTAATATGTGAGATCATAAGCAGTGCATTACAGGGACATAAGTTCTAGCTAGCTCAGGTAACTCCAACTGCTGAATTTCGCTGGTTTTGCACAAGTGAAATTTCAGCCTAACTATAACGGCCCTGTAACCTTCGTTTTTTTTTTGTCAACTTCTAAGGTTTTTTTAATTCTATTTTTTAACTATGAAATCCATGTAACCTTTATTTTTTTCAGTGAATTTCTAAGGTTTTTAAAAATCTATTTCCTAACTATAAGGTCTCTGTAACCTTTGTTTTATTCAGTGAATTTCTACGTTTTTAACATTTTATTTCCTAACAGTAACCACTAACCTTTGACAGTGAGTGTGGGTGAGTGAGTGCATGAGTGTCTCAGTAGGTCTGTGAGTGAGTGTGAGAGTGTCTGAGTAGGTCTGTACATGGGTGTGTGAGTCTCTGAGTGGGTCTGTTAGTGGGTGCATGAGTGAGCGTCTGAACGGGTGCGAGAGTCTCTGAGTGGGTGCATGTGTGAGTCTCTGAGGGGGTCTGTGTGTGTGTGTCTCTCTCTCATTGGGTCTGTGAGTGGGTGAATGAGTTCTTGAACAGATCTGTGAGTGGGTGCATGATGGTTTAGTATGCCTGTCAGTGGTGCGTGAGTCTGAGTGGATGCATGAGTGGGTTTGTAAGTAAGTATGTGAGTGGGTGCATGGCAAACAAAAGTAAGGCGCACAGGGGAGCAGAACCTTGTGCCAGCTCCCTCTATGATGGTACTCCTGTCCAGTTTTCCTGCAGTCCCCTACCCTCTGCTGCCTTTGGTTTAGTGCGTCCGCTGCTCGTTTTTCTGCTTCTTCTCTGCTTGCTCCTGCTCTCTATTTTGCCTCTTTCAGCTTATTATTTTGCCTCTTTCTGCTTGCTCCTGACCATTATTTTGCCTCTTTCTGCTCGTTTCTGACCTTTATTCTGCAGCTTGATGTTGGTTTCTGACCTCTTATTAGTCTCTTCCTTCTCTTTTATGACCTTTATGCTGCCTCCTTCTGACCTTTATTCTGCCTCTTTCAGCTCATTTCCCATCTTTATTTTGCCTCTTACTGCTTATCACCTTTATTTTGCCTCTTTCTACTCGTTTCTCACATTTATTTTGCCTTTTGCTGCTCGTTTCTGACCTTTATTCTGCCTCCTACTGCTTTTTGCTTACCTTTATTCTGCCTCTTTCTGCTCCCTTCTGACCTTTATTCTGCCTCTTTCTGCTCGTTTCTCATCTTTATTTTGCTGCTTTCTGCTTACCCTTTTGTTGCCTATTTCTGCTTGTTTATCACCTTCATTTTGCCTCTTTCTACTCGTTGCTGACCTTTATTCTGCTACTTTCTGCTCGTTTTTGACCTTTATTCTGCCTCTTTCAGCTTGTTTCTCACCATTATCTTGCCTCTTTCTGCTCGTTGCTGACCATTATTCTGCCTCTTTCTGATATTTTTTCACCTTTATTCTGCTTCTTTCTGCTCATTTATCACCTTTATTTTGCCTCTTTTCCCGCGGGACTGTGGGGGGAACCTCAAACAGTATCCTGCCTCTTGCGAGATAAGGCATTGCTCTTGCATGAAGGGAGCTGCTGGAAAGACAGCTTCCTCTGTGCAGGAACAATCATTTCATCTCTTTCCCTGCCCGCATGTCAGCAGGAGCGGTCAAAGTTCCCATAAAGCAAAAGCTAACATCTGTGTCCCGTGGGTGGGCACTTCGGGACACAACAGGAGCCGGCCCTGGGGTGGTGGCGGTCCACAGGGTCATGTACGGCTGAAGGACAGGGTCATGTACGGCTCCAGGACAGGGTCATGTATGGCTCCAGGACGGGGCCGCATGGCCCCCCTCCTTCATTTTGGACGGGACACCCTGAGGAGGTGGTGGTCCCCGGAGCCGAAAATGGCCTGGGAGGATGGTTGTGCAGCCCCCCTCCTTCTTATGAAAACAGAGTGGAGGTGGGGGGGGGGGTCCCCAAAGCTCGAGGGAGGGTCTGCGCTCTACATCACTTTGCTTTAAAGGCATTCCATTGGTGGTATAGGGGTGTTTCCACTCAACCACCCACATTTATTACCAATAGTAGTCAGGGCTTGGAACCGAAAAATAAAGCCTTTTTGAAACTGGCATATAAAAAGAGAAATGTTTTTATCTCTCCTAGCTTTTGCTACTATGAACTGTACAGCACACATCCAAAGTTGGAATTTTTTTTAAGTTGGGCACAATATGATGAAGACGTGAGTACATGGTGCTAGGCTGCCTGACTGTGCGTCAAGGCCACTAACACATCACTGTACAACATCACAGATTGAACAGAATTCCTGTCATCATCATATGCACAATACACTCAAAATCATACGGTAGTCTAAGAGCCTGATTTAGATTTCAGCGGATAGGTTACTCCGTCACAACGTTGACGGATACCCCATCCACCGAAATGTAAACCCCATAAGATTTTATTGGATTTACATTGCGGCGGACAGGATATCCGTCACTGTTGTGACGGAGGAACCCGTCCGGCAAAATCTAAATCGGTCCCCAAGTCTTTGCTCCGTCAGCGTTACATACTTTCAAGTTATGCTGGCAAATTATATACTATCATTCAATCATTCATCAACATATCTGTTGTGAAAAAGTTAGATTAAACCTACTATTAACACAAACACTCTGAATGGCATCAAAGTTACATGATAAGGTACGGTAGCTCTAAATCTAACAACCTGGAAGCAGGATGTGGGTGAGATGGACACAGTAGACTGGGAAGAAGCCCTAATGCACCACGGGGAGGTGGCAATAAAGTCACGGCTATGACTCATTCAGTTGCGTACACCTTATTACTTGTTGGGAATTTTGAGACTCACCCTCCCCAACATTATTGACCAACCTAAGCCCCTGCTTACATACACCCACCATTTAGTGATTGTAACCAAATAACAGCAATTATATCAGTCAGATATTATATAGCACTACCAGTACAAGAACAAACATCCTTCATTGGCACGACAACATGGCCATGTTCATACATATACCCACCTGAGATACATACATTAACCAGGGATGTGAAATTCCTATAGCCCGACGCCCAGGACATATTGTTTGGGGTCAAGGGCAGCACGTTTTCATGCGTATTTTGTTCTTGGGACAAGTAGGCCCCACCCCCTGCAGCACAAACCCTTTGAGGACAGTTTGCAGGGCCACATTATAGATTAGAAAAGAGCACTGTCTGCAGTGAAGGTAATATTTTTGTCCATATGTTAATGCTGTTCATAAAGCCTTTATTATTAGGGTGAGCATGCTAAGTAAATGTTGATAGCTCTTTTAATTTCAGTAAATTTTTATTGTTTTTTACATACACGTACACATACATATAAGACATACAAAATATACTTTTAATGGATAGCTCGTTCCAGGGTTTCTACCCAGGCTCGTTTGGGTCGTGTAGCTCTACTTTACAGATGTATACATGCTAGGCTGATCCCCTTAGGTGACTGCCCTACTGACAGTGGCTCCAGTATAAAAATGGATACACACATTTTCAAAGCCTAGCAATATGAGGCTATATATATAACTGTCCGTGAATACTTTCTGATTTGATGCAAATATTTGCAGAAGCTTGAAAGCAAGATTGATGATTCTTTGCTTTCAAAATAAAATGTTCTTAAAAAAATGAAAGCAGGAAAAAAAACATTTGGCTAAACTACTGTAACATTTCAGGTACCATTTCTTTGCAGCATCATTTAGTAACATGTGTTGATGCATGCTGGTATTTTCCAAAACATTTCATAATGAAAAATCAGTGTAAACAGTTTCAACAAGATTATGGGGAACAACAATAAACCAGCATTGGCAAAGCCAGTAGTCTGAAATTGGTGGTCAGCTTTTTAGTTTTGTCAATGTGTGAACTGTTTTGGCATGGTTTTTGTAAACCTTATTAGTGTGGGAGCTGCTGGGCCCTCACCATTATAACAAACATTGGCAAAAGCAAAAATGTTTTTGGTCTCAAAAAGCACACACTGCCACAGTGGTTACTGGCACTGAACAAAACTACTTAGTGTGCTGATATGCCTCTTGTGAAAGAGCAGAATGCTGTCACTCACAGTGAAGCCAGCTGACGTAGAGAGAGAGAGAGAGAGAGAGACATATTTTAAAAATAAACGCAAAAGGTCATGGTCAACACCAGACCAAATTAGGGACCCAATTATTGAAGAAAGTCTCAAAAGTGCACCCATGGTATATGTCCTTTCATTAAGGGCAGCTATATAGCTTTCGTGAATTCACAATAATTTATAGAAGTAGCTCAAGACATTGTACTCCTAGAAAATATTTGTGAACTGCATTTTAGCATGAGCAAATATGCATGTGTCTCATGGATCATCTGAGTGTTTGCAAGTTCACTTTCCTTCCAACCACTTTTTCCCAACTCTGGGAGAAGGTTAATGTCTGCCATTGTCAGGAGTAAATTAACAACATTTATCAGTATGGGAAAAGATCAGAGAAGAGTCACCCCCCACGCCGCAGGTTCGCCCCTGGCCTCGGCGTCCCCCTGCCGCTACCGCTGCTGTTGGCCACACTTGTGTCTGAACTGTGCTTTTTATTTACTTCTGTACTTGTGGTAGTTCTCGTTTTTTTGCATAGCTGCCCCTGCCGCTACCTCTGCTGTTGCCCACACCTGTGTTGAACTGTACAATTTTCTTTCTCTCGGTTCTTGTGGTATTTATCCTTTTTCCCCTTAACTGTTGTATCCCTCTGGTGTGCCCCCCCCGCTCCCCGTTTCCCGCCGCTGCTCCCTCGCGGCCTGCCCCGCCCCTTTCTCTTCTGTGCCCTCCGCCCATTGGCCGCCCTGCTCCCGCCTCCCTGCTGCTCCTCCCTCCCACTTCGCCTCATATGGAGGCCGCACGGCGGCCGCGCCGATTGTGCGCCGAAGGCGTGGCAAAGGCAAGCCCGTCTGCGCCCGTCCACGCCTGGACCGCGCCCAGCGCCAGGACCCCTGGCCCTCGGCGATGCCAGCCAACCCGACGGACTTACAACGCCACCACCCTCCACGCTCTCAACGCTGGTCGGAACCCCGCCTGCTACCGAGCCACCCCGAAACGCACCCACGGACCCTTCACCTGCCAAGCCTGCAAACTCACCTGCCTCCGAACCTGCACCGCACCCGCCAAGCCAAGCACCAGCAACAACCACCTCAAGTGCATCCTGCTCAACACCCGCTCCGTCCACAGGCACGCCGTCGAACTCTGGAACCTCCTCAACACAACATCACCAGACGTCGCCTTCATCACAGAAACCTGGATGAACGCCTCCTCAGCCCCCGACATCCCCATAGCCATCCCGGATGGCTACAAGATCACCCGGAGGGACCGCGCCAACCAAACCGGAGGAGGCATCGCCATCGTCCACAGAAACACCATCCGCATCACGACCAACTCCGACAACACCCTCACCGCCGCAGAGCACCTTCACTTCCAGATACACACCGACCCCAAGACCACTCTCAGAGGCACTCTTATCTACAGACCCCCGGGACCACGCACACAATTCAGCGAAGCAATCGCAGACTTCGTCAGTCAGCACGCCCTCACCTCCTCAGACTACATCCTCCTAGGGGACCTCAACTTCCACTTGGAGAACAACAAGGACTGCTGGACAACCTCGCCATCCTTGGACTCAAGCAACTGGTGAACACCCCCACTCACTACGCCGGCCACACGCTTGACCCCATCTTCTCCTCCAGCAAGTACATCTCCTTCAGCCACTCCACCGGACAGATCACAGTTGCGTCCACTTCAACTTCAGGAGAACCACGACTCACCACCACCCGCAACAGGTTCCCCGCAGAAGCTGGAGCAAGGTCACCGCCGACCAGCTCACCACCGCCCTCAGCCAGAACCCACCCACCAACACGACGGACCCCAACAAAGCAGCCCGCAACCTCACACAGTGGCTCACCAACTGCGCTGATGACCTCGCACCACTGAAGAACCCTCCCAGCAGACCCGGCAGCAGGAAAAACTTGTGGTTCACCAACGACCTCAAAAACTCCAAGAAAACCTGCTGCACCCTCGAGAAAGCCTTGCGCCACGACCAGACAACAGACAACATGACAGCCCTCCAGAACACCACCCGCAAACACCACCAGCTGATCCACACCACCAAAAGGACAACATTCAAAGAACGACTAGACAACAACACCCACAACAGCAAGGAACTCTTCAGCATCGTTAAAGAGCTCTCCAACCCCAGCGCCTGCAACAACGACATCACACCTTTGCAAGACCTCTGCGACTCACTCGCCTTGTTCTTTCACCGCAAGATCGCCGACATACACAACAGCTTCGGCGCACAGACCACGCACCCAACCACCGAACCAACGCCCCCCACCACCACCCTCTGCACCTGGACCCCTGTCAGCACCGACAACACCACCCGCTTGATGAACACCATCCACTCCGGATCCCCAACCGACCCCTGCCCACGCCACATCTTCAACAAAGCCGACTCCATCATCGCACCCCAACTCCGGAACATCATCAACAGCTCCTTCGAATCCGCCACCTTCCCGGAGAGTTGGAAACATCCAGAGCTGAGCGCCCGCCTGAAGAAACCCACTGCGGACCCCACGGACCTCAAGAACTTCCGCCCCATCTCTCTCCTCCCTTTTCCGGCCAAATTCATCGAGAAGACCGTCAACTAACAACTCTCCGCCTTCCTCGAGACAAACGGATCCCTCGACCCCTCACAGTCCTGTTTCCGAGCAAACCACAGCACCGAGACCGCTCTCATCGCAGCTACCGACGACATCAGGTCCCTGCTCGACAACGGGGAAACAGCTGTCCTCATCCTCCTGGACCGCTCAGCAGCCTTCGACACCGTATGCCACTGCACCCTGATACAGTGCCTCAGCAACACCGGAATCTAAGGAGTGGCCCTGGAGTGGATCATCTCGTTCCTCGACGGAAGAACCCAAAGAGTCCGCCTCCCCCGTTCTGATCCGCGGCCACCAAAGTCATCGGCGGCGTTCCGCAAGGATCCTCACTCAGCCCCACCCTCTTCAACGTCTACATGAGCCCTCTCGCAGCCATCGCACGCCAAGACAACCTTAACATCATCTCCTACGGCGACGACACCCAGCTGATCCTCTCCCTCACCAACGACCCCGCCACCGATAGAGCCAGCCTCCAGGAAGGAATGAAAGACGTCGCGGAAAGGATGAAGCTCAGCCGTCTGAAACTTAACTCAGACAAGACGGAAGTCTTCATCCTGGGACCATCCACTTCTGCCTGGGACGAATCCTGGTGGCCCCCTGCCCTGGGCTCCGCACCCAAGCCAACGGACCAGGCATGCAACCTGGGCTTCATCCTGGACTCCTCCCTCACGATGACCAAGCAAGTCAACTCCGTCTCGTCATCCTGCTTCAACACCCTGCGCATGCTCCGAAAGATCTTCTGGTGGATCCCCACCGAAACCAGGAAGACGGTCACCCAGGCCCTCGTCACCAGCCACCTGGACTACGGGAACACCCTCTACGCTGGAACCACAGCCAAACTCCAGAAAAGACTCCAGCGCATACAGAACGCTTCTGCATGACTCATCCTGGACATCATTCGTCACAGCCACATCTCTGCCCATCTGAAAGACCTGCACTGGCTCCCCATCATCAAGAGGATCACGTTCAGACTCCTCACCCACGCACACAAGGCTCTCCACGACATGGACCCGAAATACCTCAACAGCCGCCTCACATTCTACACACCCACCCCCCAGCTCCGATCCGCCAGCCTCGCCCTCGCCTCCATCCCACGAATTCACAAATCCACCGCTGGAGGAAGATCCTTCTCCTACCTGGCGGCCAAGACATGGAACTCCCTCCCCACCCACCTACTGCTGACCCAGGACCATCTCTGCTTCAGGAAACAACTCAAGACCTGGCTGTTCGAGCAGTAGCGACTCCCCCCCTCCCAGTGCCTTGAGACCCTAGCGGGTGAGTAGCACGCTTTACAAATTTGTTTGATTTGATCTGAGTTGTTGAAAACACTAAAAGCATGCAAGTTAGTAGGTTTGCACAGACTAAAAAGGGCATTCTAACCCTGGAACTATAGATCTGCAGAAACGTGGCAACATAAGAGGATTGTAAGTATTCAACCACTACTATGGTATGACCTCTGGCATAATTAGAGAGGCTATATCAGAGCTCTTATATAATGAGATTGCTGCCATAACTTGTCGCCGCACTACATGGCACCAAAGGAACAAGTGGATTTTTTTACAAGACAAGTAGATTTATGAAGCAACCTGCCCAATGGACAAGTAGATATTTTATTACATTCCACACACCTGATTAACACACACCAAACGATCTCCACAAACTTACCATCCTATACAGACAAAGCCAACATAATATTATAATACAATGATCATTGTGCAGCGACCATTTACAAATTATATAGTATCAACACCAATTATCATACTGGTATTCAACCATCAAGGTCAGTCACACATCATCCATTATAAGTCTGCACAGCCACCAGTCCATGCACATACACACACATCCTCCACGGAGAAAGCCACATACACATGTTCATACCATCGCACCTAACATACAATCAAGCACACATCATAAAATGCTCAGACACCAATCAACATAGAACCATTACAGACAAACACAAACCCACCATTTACCAGTGTTCTACATTATTAGTCCACGATCTTAATAAAACCAGCACACTACATTAAAAAAAGTTTCCAAACAACCAATGGCTCTCTTTTCAGGGTTAGCCGTCTTTAAGCCACTATACAATATCAGTTACTAACATATTCTATGAAGGCACTTCTTGATTATATATGTTCATGAAAATAACAAAAATAAGTTATATTACCTCCTTTTTGGTACGCTCGGTCCTGCGTAATTCTTGCCTTAAGGTTTCCACCTTTTGCACTGCAGCTTCCATCTCCTCCTCCTTGTCCCGGAGCTGGCGGACAAACTTCTGCTTTTGAGAGCGCAAGTCCGTTAGCCGTTCATTCATCTCAGAGAACTCTTGCATGGCCAACTTGCGCTGACTGTGTGCATCTTTCAGTTCTTTTGTTTGAGATTTTAATCGCTCATTAGACTCAAGAAATTCCTGAATGTGAAAAAGTACATTACAACATCAACGGACAATAATACAGAAAACTGTGATATTTCTCCAGAACAGGTTAAAATTCTTGACAGAAACAACTGCTTTAAAATACTCTCAAGATAAAATAAACTACAAGCTACAACAGCTAAAATCTCCATAGTAAAAATAATTATACAGCAATCGGTAACACTACGTGTTATAAGGAAATCTTTTGGAGAAAAAAAAACCAGCACCTGAAAATGTTACTCAAAACGTTGAACCTCTACATATTTGTGTTGCAATTAAGCTTTTTATTTTCATTTAACTGTATTTCACTGGGATTCTGAAATACAGCAATTGCAGAAAACCTATTGGAGAACACTCACTAAACAGAAACTAAATAAATCCCTCTCTCTACACTGTCCGAACTCACCAAGGACTCAACACTGTAATTCCTGAAGAATACCTGTGCATTCATTGTTCTCCTGGAGCCTGGGAGGATAAGGGAGTTGAGGATAAACTGATGTGCTAAGCTTATAAAAATAATACAAGCCATTCTATGAAGCAAAATAAGCAAAGATGGACCTTAAAACAGGAAAAAAATAACAATTGTCTGTCTTTGTGTAGAGACTTCTTTCAAATTGTACCTAATGGAAACCTTGTGCTACTATAAGGCGGGGCAAGCAACTGTACCAAAACAGTTACAAATATTTTTGTTATCAGGAGATGCACAGCTTTTCCACTTCTCATATCCTAAATCTGTCTAATTTATTGGAACCTCTTTGCTCAATTACAAAAACAGCCGGTCAAAAATTATATAACAGCTATGTTGAAAACTTTGTATTGATAATTAAATGAATACTGTGAATTTGGACTACCGGAGATATCAAGGGTGACTAAACTGTCTTTAACCATAGAGTACATGTTACATTTTCCATTTCCAAGATGTGGGGACAGGACACAAAGTTCAGAACAGACAAGGTATGGAAACAGCAAAAGTCAATCTACATGTAAATCTATAAATGTATGCAAGACTAACAGATCAAACAACATTTACTCTCAAGTTTTTATTTTGAGGACTGGAAGAGATGTTGCCACAAAGCCATTTAAACGGCATTTAATCTGATGGGTTGGCATAAATACCCCCAAGGCATGTAACATTTATTTATTTTTAAAAATCAGCAGTAAAAAAAGAGTATCATGGAGGTAGAACCAACGGAAGAAAGACAACAATGCTTGGATAAGGTTTAAGAGGGAGAAGATCTAGGTGAACAAGTGGGTTTTAAGCTTTTTTCTGAAACGCTGCAAAATAGCAGGTCTGGGGGCAATCAAGTGGGACATCATTGGAGCTTGGGGCCCAGGACCCGAAATTATCTGCCCATCTATCCTTTGCTGTAATGGGCGATCTGACATGTATGTGTTATATGGTCAGAAGAATACAATTTAGGTTTAGTGCAATAGAAAGCATGTGTACCAGGCAAAGCATCTTAATTTAAATCTGACATTGGACTGCTAGCCAATGGGTTCAATTGGTGAAGGCCACAGCATGAACACATTGCTATGTTCGAAATACTTTTTAACATGTTGATCTAAGAAGCCAGGAGACCAATGTATAAGGCATTACAGTGGTTACGCAGAGTCAATATCAGGACACAAACTGCCTGTTTGACCAAGGGGAGAAATGGGAGACTTTTCCTTAAAATGTTTAAAGTCAGTAAGAAGAAGGTACAGCGCTTTCAAAATGCTTAAAGTCAGTAAGAAGAAGGTACAGCTCTTTCAAATCTGATACTGGAAGGACAAATCCTTCTCAACCATGCCCCAGGGTGCATAAGTAGTTCAGCTGGGGAGGGAAAACTCTCCAGGGGGGATGGCCAAGTTGTGCTGCACCAGCATGTTGATTCACCTCCAATAAACAAGATTTCCATTTTTTCTCATTAATTTTATGAACATTGTCAGACATCTATGCATGTACTGTGACGAGACAGTCTCTAGAGACTGACCTAGGAGGCGAAAAGTTGTGTGTAATGGGTGTAAGATTAAACCTGGAGTCTGATCTGCATAATGAGCTCCCACAGGGGCTGTAGATAAATGGTGACAGAGCAAATCTCTGGGGTACCCCAAAACAGACCTATCTTACCTTGAGTCAAAATGGAAGCAGCAATCCCACTTGAGAGAGGCCCTTTAAAACACTCGACTAAGGCATTACTTGCAAGATTGAAAGTCACTGAGAGATCCAGAATCATCCTTGTTCAGCTCTTAGCCCTTGTCAATGGCAGGAACTATCACGGTTTCAGCACTGTGACCTACACAGAGGGGAGTGATCACTCCCTTCTTACAGAGATATTGTTAACAAATGAAGGAATTGTTAATAACATCTCAACGGAGATGGGCCAAGGGTAGCTTCAACCCTACAAGGATAGAAACCTGAACCAGGTTGTATGGGCATACGATCTAAGCCTACTATTGACCCCAAACACTCCTTCTGATGGAACAGCAGGGAGAGTGGTAATGTTCTCGGATTACACTTGGAATGCTTAAAGAGTGAAGGGGAATCCTTGGCCTTTGAAAGGTTTACTTCACTGTAGATGTCACTGATGTTTTGACAAAAAAAGAAGCCGGATCTTCACAGAGGGAGGCAGCACTGAAGGCAGGAGAAGCCCTGAGCTGCTTTGAAAAGAGATAAGTGAGCTTCTCTGAAGAAACAAACTGCAAGAGGATACAGTCAGATTTAGCCACATGCAGATAAGCATTTTAGTGTTTGAGCTGGGATCTCAATGAACACAGCAGCTCTGGAGAGTATGTTTGTTGAAAATTGGGCCAAACACTAGCTATAAGGAAAAGGATGTGCATAAATATCCTATGGCAATCAACCTGAAGAATCACAAGGTCTTAAAGCCAAATCAATTAAACCAATAATAACAACAATGTAGCTCTACATAGCACTTCAGACCAAACCTCTAGAGCTTCTAAACACCGTCATAAAACATGTTACCATTATACAATTGACCAACCTCTAAAGGCTAGAAGGCGGAGTTGAGCAGCATTCAAAATCATGACCTTCAGATATTAGGAGATGCATGCATTAAAGGTTAAACTCACTGAGACATTGTGACAGGATTACAGAAAACAAGAAGTATAAAGGTGGTAGGTCAAACAACAAGAGTTGCCACCTCTGGCCTCAGAAATTAATACAGTTATCAATTCAGCGAGAAGGTAGTTGAGAACATCTAGGACCTGAGAATTTAACATTTTATTGACATTGCATGTGATACTGAATTGGGTATTTTAAAAGATGCCCACTCAGTTTCAGCCAGTGTCCAATATAGACTGGTATTTTGTACCAGGATGGTGTGCGGTCGAGATCTCATCTGTACAGTGAATACTCATTTGCACAGGGTAGCTGAATTTCCAGTATAATTCACTCACACCTAAACAAACTCAACCATGACACCTCTTGCGTAGCTCTTTGTTAACTAATGGCTTGTTTAGCATATTATTAATTCACATGTTTCTGTTACTCTGCTCTCATCTCAACACATACCGAGCCAAGGTAAATATTAGATTTGTGATTCATGTTTCAATCGTGGGTCTAACATTAAAGCAAGACACTTTAAGAATGATTTTATACAGTCTGATGACCTCAGGAGTGCCAGTCTAATGTACTGTTTGGAAGTCTAAAAAATGGAAACAATTCCCGTATGACAATTTTTATAATAGCCCTAATATCTTCTGTTTATAAAATCTCTATTTGTATTTACTTTTCATCTGCATTTCACCATTACAAAACAGTATTCCAAAAAATCAAGCGTGCCTCTCAAACATGGACCACAAAGAGCTATGATAAAATATGGCTTTTTATGACTACCTTGAGAGACATTCATGTTCCAGTTACACATCATAAAGGAACAAAACAGAGACCTGAACATCAACCAAGAAAGTGAGTACATCTTTGCAAAAGTGTAAACCTGGCTGACAAAAACAACTGATTATGTGAGAAGAAGATTTAGAGAGACTCACGCACACTGGTAAATAGGACCAAGCGGAATAGATAGAGCATGCGCGGTCACATCTTATCAGTGGCAAATAGAATACCCCTCGCATGGCTGGGGGCATTCCCTTGAAAAAAAAGGCTGTTGATGTGCACCCATCACACACAAAGTGTGACTGTCAAAACAGAAGCGGTATATAAATGCAAGCCTCAAGACTAGAAGGACAAACGTGAACTAGCAGTTTGGTGGACAGTCAAACAGTGGTGAATGGCCAAGATGGTTTCAGCTCAGTGTAGAAAACACTGAAATCATCTACTTGATCAATTAAGAACAAATGCAGAAACTTATTGTCAATGTTTGCTTTGCTATCCTATGTGGACTCCAGCATCTCCTCGCCCCTCACAACAAAACATCTCAGGGAAATAATCAGCTGGCTGGCCATGAAACCTTGGAATTTAGCTATTACAAGGTATACTTTAAATCTGTTTAACACATTAATGAAAATTGTGCCTCTTATACACTCTCAAGTATATTATAGGGGGACCAATGCCAGTCAAACCTTTTCTAAATTAACAGCTTCTATTTAAAATGAACAAAACTTTCACCAGCATGTTTGAGAAATGTAACCATGCTAAGGTCTACCTGGACTCAGTAAACTAGTTTATTATTCAGAAGAATGGGCTGCCAGTGAAAGCCTAAACACCATGCTTGAAGAAACAAGTATGAACAACAATGGCATTACATGGCACGTCCAGCGTACCTTCATTATAGAACAGTCCACCGCCCTACATAAATAAAGTTCAGATCCAGCTCTCTACCTACACCCTATACTCTCTTCCAACTTTAAAAAAACAGGAAGTAGCTTAGAAACAGTTTAATAAATTAGTAACCCCATTCTGATTCAGGCAATTGACAGACTAATTTAGGAGCTGATTTTGTTATTCTGAAATAGTGTTGACCAACACATATCGAGGACTACACAGGGTACACCATATGCCCATCCTCGAGTCCAATCAGCTTCAAAGCAAAGTGCGATGAATAAGACTGTCACAAACATATTTCTATCTCTGCAAAGATCACTTTCTCCAATAACTAGCCTAAAAAAGGCTGTTGGAGATGGGATGTTAGCTGACAAAGCTAACACAAGGAGATGATGGACGAAGCACTGAAACTTTTCGACCACTCACCCCCAGATCTGGGTTGAATCCATCATCGTTCTTTAGCTCACTTCGCCACCCCAGTTCAGACCTAGCCAAATGCAAATCAGTCTTAACCCTGCTCCTTGTGGGAACATCCCAGCCCGAACTGCCAATCCGAGTCTTTCCTGGAATAGAAACAAGCATCCTGGGACCAGTTTCGTGTTAACACCCCTCATCAGCAAGGCTAGCTTGAATTCAGTGGCAAAGTGAATAAGGGACCCATGTCTGGGCATACCCTGCCAAATTAGGGTGAATAAAGCAAACACAAGGAGATGATGGACGGAGCGCTGAAACTTTTTAGACACTCACCCTCAGTCACAGATCTGGGTTGATTCCATCATCATTGTTTAGCTCACTTCACCACCGGTGTGCACCTGTTACAACGCATTTTTTACAACGCACTACTGTTACAACGCATCTATTACAACGCAGATACTGTTACAACTCATGTTTTTACAACGCATTTTTTTACAACGCAGGTACCTTTACAACGCATACCATTACAACGTAAGTATTGGTAAGTATATAGTTATATTTTAAATGTTATATGTTTGGGGTAAAGGGGTATTTTTAGGGGTTAGGGTCAGTTTTGGGTTTTAGGGTAAAGGGGTATTTTTAGTGTTCAGGGTCAGTTTTCAGTTTTTGGGTAAAGGGGTATTTTTAGGGTTCAGGGTCAGTTTTCAGTTTTTGGGTAAAGGGGTATTTTTAGGGTTCAGGGTCAGTTTTTAGTTTTTGGGTAAAGGGGTATTTTTAGGGTTCAGGGTCAGTTTTCAGTTTTTGGGTAAAGGGGTATTTTTAGGGTTCAGGGTCAGTTTTCAGTTTTTGGGTAAAGGGGTATTTTTAGGGTTCAGGGTCAGTTTTCAGTTTTTGGGTAAAGGGGTATTTTTAGGGTTCAGGGTCAGTTTTTGGGTAAAGGGGTATTTTTAGGGTTCAGGGTCAGTTTTCAGTTTTTGGGTAAAGGGGTATTTTTAGGGTTCAGGGTCAGTTTTTAGTTTTTGGGTAAAGGGGTATTTTTAGGGTTCAGGGTCAGTTTTCAGTTTTTGGGTAAAGGGGTATTTTTAGGGTTCAGGGTCAGTTTTCAGTTTTTGGGTAAAGGGGTATTTTTAGGGTTCAGGGACAGTTTTCAGTTTTTGGGTAAAGGGGTATTTTTAGGGTTCAGGGTCAGTTTTCAGTTTTTGGGGTACAGGGTAAAAATAAATTAAAATTAATTTTAAATTAAATTATTTAATAGAAAATAAATTAAATTAAATTACATTGCATTATTTTTGGGGGTGAGGGTCAGTTTTGAGTTTTTGGGGTACAGGGGTACAGGGTAAAAATAAAGTTTATTTTTTTAAATTTACAATAATTAATTTAAATTATATTTAATAAAATTACTTTAATTTATTTTTGGGGTTTAGGGTCAGTTTTGAGTTTCTGGGGTACAGGGGTACAGGGTAAAAATAAAGTAATATTAATTTAAATTTAAATTAATTAACGGAAATTAAATTATTTAAAATTACATTAAATTATATTTTTAAAAATTAAGTTACTATTATATTATTAATATTAATATATACTTACCAATCCTTACGTTGTAATGGTCTGCATTGTAAAGGTACCTGCGTTGTAAAAAAATGCGTTGTAAATACATGCGTTGTTACAGTATCCGCGTTGTAAAATCCGCGTTGTAATAGTCCGCGTTGTAACATCATATATCCTTCACCACCCCACTCCAGACGCAGCCATATCCAAATCAGTCTTTACCCTGATGGGAACAGCCCAGCCCGAACTGCCAAGTCAGATCTTCCCTGGACCGGGAACAAGCACCCTGGGACCGGTTTCGAGATAACACCCTTCATCAGCCAAGCTAGCTTGAATCTAGTGGCAAAGTGAGCAAGGGACACACGTCTGGGCACACCCTGCCAACTTAGGGCAAACAAAGCAAGCAATAGTGTTTGCTATGATAGCTGGCAAATACATCACTGTCCAGTCCATTTCACTTCTAGAGTGAGCTCCACCAGCATTTTCTTTCTTAAATGACAGTGGGTTTCCCCTGCCAGAAGAATCAGTGGTCAGATGTGTTTTAAGGCATGGGTAGAGTGGGCAATTGCCCAGGGCGCAAATCTTCCTGGAAAGTGAACTTTTTCCTCCACATTTCTTTTGTCTATTTCTCTATCGCAACCTATAACTAAATACTGTTTGGCATCAGGGGACTTACATTTGGGGAAAATGGGAAATACATTTCAAAGCTGTTCAGAACAGGGGCTCCAATAATATTTCCAACCAAAACCTTAAAATTATACTGTCTTAGGTTTACTTCTAAAGCTGTGCAATTACAGTCCGAAGGCTTACAGTGACAGGTGATTCGGCCATTCAGTCATTCCAAGCAGTCAGCACAAAAACACTGAGATTGAGTTAAGGAAAATTCCTCCAGGCCAAGATTCAACATGTAATGTGCCAGAGATCTGGCTTGGCATAATGATCAAACGCAGAGCTGAGGCATACTAATTGATATACTGCATATCTAAAAAGTAAAAGTGTTTTAAATAGTTCATTCCATCACCGAAATAAAATGTAATAACATCACAAAAGATAGGACATTCCTTCTTTTAGTCACAAAATTTGCACCTTCCATCTACCCCTAAAAGGATGAAAGTCCAAATCAGCAAAGCGTGTATTAGAACCCCAAGTTACAAGCAATTAAATGAGCTGAACTACTGAAAAGAATAACACACCATGAGACATATTATTGACTCAGTTTTGCATTTTAAGAAGAGTTTCAATGGTCTTAAACTTGAAAAATAGTTCAGACGTTAGAAACATTTACAGGATATACTTTACAAGTAGGAAATACGGCTAGACTACTTTCTGAGACTATTTAATTATATAGCAATATCCAGTTATCAAATCTCTGTGCCGCCACCTTTACAATCTGTCGACCTGAAGTTTTAACTATGTATGACACCACAGATGTGCTGGATCTTTAATGCAGCTGAAAAATTCTGCAAAAATACTGGCTCCGTAATATGTTGACATCTACCAAAAATGTACAATGACTGCAACATTTGTTACACTATATTTTTGTCTGACGTTGAGGCGCTACTTAATTGTTCACTTAGTCTTGAAGAAACCTATACATTTATCAAAACATTAGATATTGCTCTCCAAAGGGATAACAGTTCTACAGGACATGATGTTTTTTTCCAGCAACGTCAGTACTTTGTCAAATGAGAAACAAATAATAAAGGTGTCACAATTCTGCAAAGGGTGCTTGTTCACCCAGTTATTATGCTGTTGAACACTCTATTATCATATATTAAGCAGTCTAAGAAAACAAAAGCGAAAGCCAAGAGAAGCATCAGGCTTAAAGTAAATTACTGAGTGCCTAATCTAGCGGGCAAAGCGTTAATTGCTGCTCCAGGTGTTATGTAATCATATGTGTCAGGGCATCATAATTTTAAACAAAACGTATGCAATTCACACAAGTGTTTAATAGAACCGTTCATTCATGTACAAGTTCTTACCTCTCAATGAGTGCCCTTGGCAATTGTGCCTTTTAAGCTTTTTCCCCCTGTTTGCAAGCTTCTGGAGTTATTTTTTATAGAAAGGCGTTCTAGGTGGGCCTAGGTCACGTGGACACGAAGTTCTCATTAACCTCCTTTAATAAATTATGGTTTCCAGTGTGTTAGTTGAACTGAACCAAGAAACAATTCACAAAAAGCACAAATATGTTAAATAAAATCAAAGGACTATAATCCCTGGTCCTGGTTGCATCACCTTATCGGGGCGATCAAGTAATGAGTAATAAGCCAATACTTCAAGGACAGATCAACAAAATCACGCAATATATAAATGACACAACTGCTACTACATCACCACAAACGCTGCCCGCATCACAACTCAATTGACCACCTTTGCCATCCTCTCCCCTAATGGATTTAATCCTGAAATACCTGAAAGCCACGTCATATGCAGACAATCTCTCCCCATCATCATTTGGGAAAGGTCTCTCGAGAAGCCTTGTCACTTCCTTAAACGTCAGTGCATCTCTGAACCTAGGCATCTTCATAGACACACTCAAATGCGGTCAGAGCCTGTCTCCCCTGTAGAAGAGAACCAGCCTCAAATGAGATGACCTCGCTAACTATTTTCCGATCATTCACCTATCATTCCCATACAGATAATCGAAAAGGTTTCTGAGACTCAACTGTAGAAGATCAGAAGCAATGCCCTAATTAAGACACCAGTACAAATTGGAGACAGCCACCCTTCAAGGTGTCGATGATGATCTATTCTGGCAGTTGAAACCCTAAGCTTTTTTGTCCTATTTGATTTCTCTGCAGCATTCTACACTGTCGACCACTGGGCCCTACTCAACACTCTCACTTTCCAAATCTCTTTATTGTAATTTTCCTGCAGTGATTCATCTGTAACCTGAAGAAATGAGCCTAGATGGGGACCTTTAG
Source organism: Lissotriton vulgaris (assembly GCF_964263255.1). Classification (NCBI taxonomy): domain Eukaryota; kingdom Metazoa; phylum Chordata; class Amphibia; order Caudata; family Salamandridae; genus Lissotriton; species Lissotriton vulgaris. The sequence continues at coordinate 1,754,323,029 of NC_141694.1, read as the reverse complement.
ACCTGAATCCATCTCCATCACCTATGGTGTTTCCCAAGGCTACAGCCTCTTAGCAGTGATCTTCAAACAGTAGAATCTAGCTAGGTAGGACTTCTGCATTCACCAATATGTGGAAGTCACCCAGAACGTCTTCAAAATATCATCAGGCCACAACAATGACCCCCTGAAAGACTGCCTAGTCACCATTCAAACATGGAGGTCCGAATTCTTCCTAGAGCTGAATCAATGAGAGAATTTGTACTCATTGCCAATGGCTGTAAACAACAAGAGGTGCGTTGAGTAATCTGGATTGTATTACTCTGCAACTTGACAACAGCTCAGTGTCCCTGATAGTTCAGGTGCATTGAGCTCAATGTCAAGATCCTCATCATGCACAAAAGAAATATCCATGGACCGCCTGCTATCACCTGATCCTGCTCTGTAAGGTGAAACTCTTCCCACAAGTAACATAGTACCTCCAGGTACTATGAGGGCTATGCCCTAGAGATGATGTCACTGAAGAGTGCTACACATGAAGGCCTTTATAAATACAATAAAATTATGCCAACACTCGAAGAACTACAGTGAATCCCACCGCCTGTTTCACATTCAAAACCTGCTGCACCATCTTATAAGACAGTTGAGAACAACTCTCTGCCCTACCTGGTGGCCAAGTTCGAGACCTTCTGTGGAACATGCACTACCCACAGTAGCAGCAACGTCGGACTGGAAATAAGAAAATAAATGAGGGTATGAACTCAATCTCAATTCTCATCTGGCAGGTCCCATTGTGTCTCCACTTACGCAAGAAGTAGACTATTTTCAAACAACACCTTGTTGCTATGTAAACCCCCCAGATGCTCAAATCTCTGAGATACCCTAATTTCTCAAAGCCCCTTGACTCCTGTCATGCCACTCTTTGAGCATCCGATTCTACCACAACCCTCTCGCAAGTTTTGGAGACAGAGCGCTCCCCTAGTTCAGCCTTTCTTTCCGACTCACCTTTTCAGCCCTAGTGCACACATCGACCCCTGCCACCGAATCATGCATTGTATACTTCTCAGTTGAACAACACTCTATAGCTTTGTAGCAAGGTTTGCCCTATAGAAGTCGCACACTGTAGTAAGAGATGAATACGGGGATCTTTGAAGTCAGAGAATGCAGGGAAAGTAGTGAACTGTATCGACAAATAGGTAGTTGTTGTATCTGCTGGCAATTTCAGTATCCTTATGAGTTTGGTAAACCAAGGAAATCACTTCAAGTTATTTGACCCTGTGCAAAAGGTACTCAGGTAAACAGGAGAGCTGGAAGTGGATGCTCTGTGCAGATAAACAGAAGGCAAGATAGATTAGGGTAGCATTTGGTGCCTTGCCCATCTGTGGGAGGATGGGAGAGAATTCCCCAGACAACAATTCCCTATGTGCATTAGGTGCAACCAACAGCTGTCTTTTTATTAAACTTATTTGATGGTAGGTTTTTACCCGGTACACATTTTTAAACAGCGTGCAGCAAAAGTTATTACCTGGGAAATATGCTTGAAACCAATGAGTCCAAATATAATTTCAAAGCCCATGTTTTCAATTCTGACAAATTACATTTTTAAGCTTTCTGTTCCTCAAAGTAATAATTGCATACTCAGTTCAGAATTCTAGAAATTTGCTGGAAGTCGAGAAAGACTCGACAGTCTTCTGCATTTGTACTCCAGTAGAACACATCACATTTCCATAAACTCATTGAACAGTCTGATAGTAAGAACCTGAACGATGCATAACAAGCACCGCTGGAAATTTGTTTTCATGGTTGGTCTTGCAGAAGCGGAGACAATTGCAGTCTTACCTTGTGCAGGTCATCCTTTTCTTGCTTTAGTGTTTTGATTTGCTTCTCAAGAGCCTTCATCTGTCTTGTAACTTCTTCTAAGTCTCGTCTCGAGGAAGTGACCTCTTCTAACCTTTGCTCCAGCTGACCCGAATCTACCAAAAAATAATGTAATATGAAGTTTCTTGCTAAGATCAGCTTTATATAAACTCGTATTCATTTTTAAAGCTATTCCTGAAGTTGTCATAAACAATGCTCAGGTCACACACAATTCATAGAATCTGGCCAGCACAAACTCCCACCATCTGAACTATCATTTAGGCATATTACACACTTTAACAATCCAGCACAAACTTCTATAGAAAGTGTGTAGACAGTGGGATATTGAACAGCAGATGACTTATCTTCAGTAATGCCTCATCTGGTAGAGCCGCAGATTTCTTGCCTTAGAATTATCCCCGGTCGTCAGACTAGATCTGGAAATTGTTTGTGAGCAGCCCCCAGCGCGCCAGTATGGGGTCTCCTTCAGCTACGTGTAGCATTGATGGCATTGTCCGTGCTGAAAGGACGTTTGCGGTGCCTATGTAGTCATCACTCAGTTGTCAGTTACCTTTCTTGACTTTCCACGTCAGAAGAGCAGAGCCACCAAGTACAGTGATCACTGGTGTGGAAAACTAGGGCCATAGATGGGGAAAGCCCTGTCCCTAGAAATCCATTTGCAGAGCGGGGAGGTTGGGTGGGTTTGTCAGTAAGGGATCTGCGGCTAACTGGAGTCTCTACCAGATAAGGTGTTACCAAAGGTAAGTAACTTGTTCATATGATAGAGACTTCTAGTCACAGATTCCTTACATTTGAATAGATACCCAAGCAATACCGCCCCAGTGGTGGGTCTGTGGACCAATTTCACATAAGGAAATCCTGCAGGATTAATTCTAAAATTGCTAAAATGCCTGTGATGTGGTTAGAAATTGAAGAGATGAAAACACATTAATTTCTGAAGTTTTTGGAGCTCCTCCTAGCTAATGGAAAGTATAAAAATTATGGAGTCTTCTGCAAGGCAGGCCGCTTAGTAAACAAACAGCTATTTTATGAACAGCCATCTCAAAACTTAAGGCCAAAACGCCTGCAGTAGCCACAATGCTGCACGGAAATCCAAAGGTACGAAAGAACTTGACAACACACATTCTCCGCCTATGCTTCTAAATTCACACTTCCATCCCTCTATGACTCTCCTGTCCTTCCTTAACATCTATGTTTAAGTAATGCCTTGTGCAAAAAATCCTAAATTTAACACCACCCACCAGCTACTCCTTCAAGCTCTGCCTGCAACCTAGCCGTTCATAGCCAGATCAAAGAGCCAGGCCCCCTTGTGAACCACGCCCCCTTGTGAAGTGAGTTTCATTCACCAAGAACCTCACTTCAGTGAAATGAAAATAAAATGTATAAATTGCGACAATTACCCGGGGGTATTTAGGTGCTAGGCGGACAAAACAGCATTGGATGAGTTATTTGGGTAAAAGCCAGGTTTTTCGGTGTTTCCTGAAATCTAACAGATTTGTCTTAAATTTAAGTTCTGTTGGAGGAGAGTTCCACAGCCTCGAGGTGTATACAATGAAGCATCTCTCACCTTAGCTGGCTTTTTTAAATCTGGGGATTACCAGATTACCTCTTGTGGATGAGTGTAGAGGGTGAGAAGGAATGTAGTGTTGAAAACACTGAATCAAATAGTCAGGGCTGACAGATTGTGGAGCCCTGAAGTCAATACAAAGTGCCTTAAACTGAATGCGTTTATCAATAGGGAGCCAGTGTAGTTGAATCAGTGCTTGGGAAGCTGATTTTTGTTTCAGAATGCCCAGTAGTAGCCGGGGCAATATTGGTGGCAATTTCTAGTGTAATCAGGAACTTTATAATTCCACATTAAGAACAATATGCCTTGGTTATATCAATATGTTTTACAAAAGTCCACCTATGTCGTGTACACCTCCTACATGAAACCTCGGTACATAAAAACCTCTTGGATACCTTTCTGTACTTCATCGATACTCTAGGGGAAATACACAGAAATTATTATAAACTGAAATATGGCTGAATTTAGTAGTAATTTTAACTGCATATTTTCAGCTGTTTGATTTCGCCAAGCAGAGTTAAAATCAGATGGATCTCACTTAAATCAAAGACGAGGCTGAAACTACACAACTAGAGGTGGCTCATGCAGTGCTGCAACCTCCGCTGTAACTTGCACACGCAATTGAGTCGACAAAAATGCTATTCCAGGCACTACTGGTTTTAAATAATAACTCCAATTTCTTTCTTCATCGGCCACTCATAACACGTTGCAATGTTTAGAAAAATATTGAAAACTTCTATTAGTGTTACTTGAAGTCAAATAAAAACCCATGTCACACCAATAAGCAACCCAAATGGCAAAACAAGGTTTAACTGAATGAAAACTGAAACCATCCATCCAGAAAGGACGGTAGAGATGGGTCTGTCCCAGTTAAGCACTCAAACAACTCTTGGTAAGACCAAGATAACTCTTTTTGGTATTTAACTACCCAATCTTTGCTGTATGCATTCCGCACACTGAATGGTCTCATTCATAGACCTAAAGGTGCACTGATGTGGTAGCAACTAACAAGGTGCCATCTCACTGCTTGATCCAGTACACAGTGTTGAGCCTGGTACTGACCATCAGCTCCTCACCTGGAAGAAGGAATTATGAGCCCAATTCACAAAGGTAAACTGAGACGAAATTCTAACTTTACAACTCGCAAATGCCCTTTGTGAATACCGAAAGCCGTAAGGATTTATGGACTTTCATCTCACTTTGCCTTTGTGAAACTGACCGTATATGTTTAGGTCAATAATATTGTGCTAGCTATTACAAATGGTGATGGGTACGCAGGGTGCCGACTCATTTTTAGATTTTGCCTACAGATAGTTTTAGCTATCTGTTGTTGAAAGACCTACTGTGTACAATAACGACACTTACAGTGTCCTTTGGGTCAGTCGATGGCTTATGATAGGTTGCCTTTCTTGTCAATCTCCTTTGCTTGCTTCCTATTCAATGGCTTTTCTTCCTGTGTTTGTCCCTCCCTAGAACATGACTATTTTAACATCCTTTAATAGGACGACTTGTATCTTTTTATTTCTAACATTAGAGAATGATACTTTTCTTTCAGCACCTCATAGAAGTACATTTGGTTTCTTTCTCGGTCCCTTGTGTCCTGCTTTGCTTCCCTCTTCACATTCAGTCCCCTTTTATCCCTGTTTTGCTTCCTTCCCCTTCAGCTCGTCCGTTGCTTCCTGAGCCCCACACATCCTGCTCATCTTTGTAATCCCTGCCCTAGCTACTCTGTTGTTCCCACAATCTTGCAAGAATTAAGTTGCCCTCCCCACTCCCCCAGGTGCTCCCCTGCCCCTCCCTGTCTCGTTTTTGTTTCTTATTCAGGCCTGGTAGCTGTAGTTTTCTACTGGGTGGCTCCTTTCTCTATATTGAACTTTTGAACACTTTTTATATTTTTAATTAACTGCTTCAGGACGGGTGCCAGTCACCTTGAAGCGGTGCGTATAAAATAAAAAAATAAACCAAATGGTTTCTGCAGATCCATGACGCATACCTTCATATGAATGGTAAAACATGGTCACATATAGAGCATCACATTGAGGTCTGACATTTTGCCTTTTTTTAGGTCGAGGACCGAAGGCTGCGCTTGCGCAGTCTCCGGTGGGAGATTTAATGATTTGGAGTATGGAGCTTGAACCCGCCTCTCTCTTGCATTGGCTGGCTCCCTAATCGGAGGCCAGCCACTCAGTTCAAGCCCAGTCTCTTTCGAATTTGGGGGCGTGTTTTTTTGCGTTCTTTCGACTGTGACGTCATCTGTCACTCAGAACGCCAAAAACACGCCCCCGAATCCGAAATTTTCGGAGGTTTGCGGCCTCCATTTTTTTTTACTATTCCAGTTGATGTAAGCTTCACTCTGCGCTTCAAGACTTCCTCCGTGCGTCTGGTGATTCTGTTACACTGTTGCTCAAGTCTTCAGTTTTAAGTGAATGTAATGTTCTCTGTTTAAGATTCACGTTTATGGCAATGATAGGGATTTTTTTCTTTCTTTTTTAAGGCGCCGACAGCGGTCTAATTATATTGTGTGTTTTTTTTTTATATTGATGTTTATATGCTCGATGGCTACAAACTGGGCTTTTACACTGAAATGCGTATTTTAATTCAATACATCTGATAAGAAATAGACAGAGAGTGGACTGGAGACGCTGTGGTATGAAAGGAGGAGCAGCTTATTCCTTGACGTCCTGCGTGTCCAATTGAATGTAGCTCAAGGGCTTATCTCAGCCAATCCTGGCACAGTGTGTGGGAGGTCGGCGGGATGGCGACCACCAGGAAGTGATTGTAGGCAGCGTCGGTGCAGCACCCATAGCAGCAACTTCCCATTTTGTCGGAGTCGGGACAGATAAGCAGCCAGCCTAGAGTGAAACAGCATGTACCGTTGATAACGTTGGAGTGGAGACGCGAGGAAGGTGAGCGGCGCCGCTTTCTATCTGGGGGGCTTTTTCTGCTGAGTCTAATTTTTGTACATCCATGTGATGTACACATTGCTCATGTAGACCGCATTGTGTAGTGCTTGCTTAGGGATAACAATGTGTTAACGTGCGTGTTGCAGGGATTAATGTCAAACTTGGAGGTGACGTCCGAAGAAGGGACTTGAAGGGGGGGGGGGGGGGGGGGGGAGGCAACAGAAGAGTTTACATATTGTGTGTTTTTTTATATTGATGTTTATATGCTCGATTGCTACAAACTGGGCTAGAGTGGACTGGAGACGCTGTGGTATGAAAGGAGGAGCAGCTTATTCCTTGACGTCCTGTGTGTCCAATTGAATGTAGCTCGAGGGCTTAGTTCAGCCAATTCTGGCACAGTGTGTGGGCGGTAGGCGGGATGGCGACCACCAGGAAGTGATTCTAGGCAGCATCAGTGCAGCACCCATAGCAGCAACTTCCCATTTTGTCGGAGTCGGGACAGATAAGCAGCCAGCCCAGAGTGAAACAGCATGTACCGTTGATAACGTTGGAGTGGGGACGCGAGGAAGGTGAGCAAGGCCGATCTATCTGGGGGGCTTCTTCTGCTGAGTCTCATTTTTGTACATCCATGTGATGTACACATTGCTCATGTAGACCGCATTGTGAAGTGCTTGCTTAGGGATAACAATGTGTTAATGTGCGTGTTGCAGGGATTAATGTCAAACCTGGAGGTGACGTCCGAAGGAGGGACTTGAAGGGGGGGGGCAACAGAAGGGTTGTGTTGATTGTGTGGTCTCTTAAATGTGGGTTTAATCAGTTTATTGAGAGTGTTTGACATACAGATCCTAAATGCACTGTCATAAATGAATGGCCGCTTTAGTTACATGGAATCATTGTCCCAGAAAGTTTGATAGGGACATGTGGGACAACATACCTATTAACTGCGTTGCAGTTTAACTAGCATCAGTGTGATGCGTTCACATCTATTCGCCCTAAAAAATAAATAACATGCCAGTTCGATTCAGCAACCTCTGGAATGAAGCATCCCACGAGCCTGTTGCCGCCAGTATTAGCATAGCCTTATTGCAACGTATTTACTGCTCTTGCACAGCCCAGGTAGGTAGTGACCGGTCTCTGACTTGCTCAACTAAAATTCCCCTCCAGTTCTACTGCCAACTCTCCGGAGGGACTCAACTGCGCTTCTGGGCTTTTACCGACTTAGAGAGAATTAACGAACACGCCAAGTCCTGTAAATATGAAGACATTGACCAGAAAATAGTCGATTAACTTGTCGGCCTACTTTCTTTCTTAAAGGAGCAATCATTGTAAAAAAGGAAACATTTATAAGAATACCATTGGCTGCTCAGTAGAATGTGGGATCAATGCTTTGGAATGTGGTGTCACTACATAACGTTTCTGAAATAATAGTTCGAAAGAAGCAAGTACTCTAGCAAATAATTCGCCCCAAAGTTCCCATTCCAGGTGCAGCTCTAACCAGTGCCAGGTGTAATTGCAAAACTCAATATCACAGGACAAAAGGAGAGGCCTCTACAGCCAGGCAGGACACTGACTGTTGTAAGTTGTGTGAATAAAGCCTCGCAACAGATCAGGACACATCATGAAAGGTTTTTATGAACAAAGTCTTGCAGCAGAAGAGATCAAATAATATTAGGCAGTTCTACTACTGGTGACAGTAACATAGGAACTTAATAACAGTATCATAAGCTCAGGAAGTGTGAGTCCATCAGTTGAAGAAAGCGTTAAGAAGCACAGTGAGTTCTCTTTGACTTATTTTTATAGTACTATGTCTTCATAATCTCCTCGCATGTGGAAATGGGTTGGAGCCTCTCGCATGGGCGGTTAAGAGCATCTGGGCAGTATGGAGTTGGACATTGTGGGTTTACTGTGTGGTGTGTTCCTCTGTGTCTGCAAATACTCTCTACTACTCTCTAATGCTCACCTATTTCCATTGTAAATGACAATACCATTTATTTATGTTTAAAAAAAATTGGAAAAAAATGTCATGAGCAATGCCAATAGCTCTACCTTTCATAATGCCGAGACCATTGCATTGTAAATGCTTGTTTATTCTTGCTGATGCTGTTCAGCATCAACACCAAGTATTAGCAACGCCAAAAAGTTGGTTAATGCCTTTTAAGGCGAGACCTGTTTATTTGAAGCATCTTTACTACTGCTAGAGCAATTGTCACTGTGCTGTACATACAATTAGAGTAAATGATCATAATTACGTCTAATGATGCAGGATTGCACAGGTCATCATTTACTGCAGAGTAAACAAGGGAAAGGCAGTCTTCCACCAGGAAGGAAAGGACCGAACTGAGGTAAGTACACAAGAGGTTACTATCACTCGACAGCAAACGAAGGTGAAATGCTGTTAGTTGAAAACAATCTCTGGTGTCGACCAGAGCATATCAGCTGCATCCATGGTCGGAAGCACAAACATAAGGAGCTCGACAAGTGAGCAGGGGGAAGTGCCAGAAGAGGGGCGCATATAAAGAAGTGCAGGTGAGGGTCGGGCGGTGAGTCGACATGATAGGGATGGAGAGGAAGAGAGGAGAGCGATGTGAGAAGAGAGTGAAAAGGCGAAGAAGAGAAAGGGAGAGAGAAGAGGGAGGGGAGAGGGATAGAGGGCAGAGACACGAGAGAGAAGAGGTAGGAGGGGAGAGGTAATGCAGCAAAAGGGGGATTGGGCTGGGTTATAATTCAATGATACGTAAGAGAGAACGTCAGTGCATAAGTACCCAAATTATAAGTGTAACGAGAAGTAGGGGAAGCTCACAAGCACTATGCTACAATTCAGTCAATGGGACAGGTACGGTCTGAACAGCCGTACGTGCTGGCAGGAAGGTGGCAGGGTGGGTTTGGTGCCAATTTCAGTAGAAAGCAAATTCCAAATGAGACTAAGGCTCCAAAGACGGACTGTTGCAAGGCATGGGAAGTTCTGAGGATGGGAATTCCTAGAAGAAGCCATATTTGCTCGTGTAGAGTAGATCTTCACAACGCATAGTTTAATCTAAGAACAAGAACGGAGGCAGTTCAGATAAAGAGAAAGTCTTGCGTGTTAGGATTCCACCTTTAAGCACGGGAAAAGATAATGGAGTCCATTTTAATGCATCAAAAGTCTATTCTAAGAGAAGTAATACAAATGGAGCTCAATGGCTGGGGCATGTGTGTTGAGAACAAAATAAATGACTTTAAATATACTCAATTAAAGCAGGAGGAATCTAGGGAAGTGTGCTTGACGAGGCAGAGGAAATACATGGGAAGCTGATAGAAGGGACAAGAACAGCAAGGCCAAATGTACTGTAGACAAATCAGTGATATTTATTCTTAAGGCTATTTTAAATATATATATGTATGCAGAAGCAACACTACTACACTCCACAAAAGTAAAAAGCATATCCGTTCAAAACAGCAGAAATGAATAACTGGGTAAAAATTATCATTGTTAACAATATAACTGAAACAGATGTCTCTCTACTTTTCCAGAATTCCATCAGGGTGGGAATTGTCCCAAGTCTTAATAAAAGTCAGGCCCATCCCTGAAAAGGACAGTTCGGAGTCTTAGTTTACTAAATGCTGTAGTTTCTAACAGCAGAGTCCCCATAATTCCATAATCATTGGCTTATAGGTCAAATATAAAACCAGCGGAGTCTAGTTGAACGCAACTAACAGGTATGCAAAAGTACTTGACCATCATTAAGGCTTCCAAGAGAGTCGCCTTAGTTCAGTAAGGATGAGTATTATGCAGACAAACTTCGACATCAGACAAGCTGAAGTTTGAGGATGCAAATTAGGGAACACAACTATTCTGGTTTCCACATTTACTGCTCTAAACATCAACCTGCATGCTTTTGGACGAGCCATAGTGCACACTGCACACCCTTGGTCCCATCAATAGGAACCCTAACGGTAGGAACCAACACAGAGACTGGGGCTCTTTCCCACAAGGACCTTTCTTTTGATCCTTACCCATGTATAAACAAAAGGAAATTTCTTTACTACATTTTTCCTCGCCGTCCTTACCCTTTTCTTTAGATTCATAAGAAGATATTCATCATATCCTATCGTACTCAGAGTAAAATAATGTAGTTTAATTAGCTGAGGTCCTGAGAAAGGGAGATATTCTAAAAACTTTAAGGAACTTGAATTACTAGCCTGCTTCCTTTTCCTTCAATGGGCCTGTCCTGCACATTAAACAAGCAACACATAGAAGGCTTAAAGTTCTAAGATAGATGTGTGTGTGTGTGTATATATATATATATATATATATAAATATATATATAGGCATATATACATATGTATTTGGGTGCTAAGCACATATTATGAATAGCAGGAAACGTCCACTGCATTAGAATCAGGCAGCTACTCCAGTGATCCGCATGCTTGGACATTAGTGTCTTGCATGTGTAGAGCAGGGGTTCCAAACAAAAATTAAATCTCACTACACGCTGATGTCACATAAAGCACTGATAAGTGGTCAATAGCAAAACACAAGGAAAAGAGGTTAAATCGGTGTAGTGAGAAACAGTCTCATTGTTGAAGCCAAGCACTAGCAAGTCTGGAAAACGATTTTTTCTCCGAGTGGCCCGTAGGCCTCTTCCTAGGAGGAGATGCAGACTAGTTTGTGCCACACCTTTGAGCTCTCTGCACCTCACCTTTCTGCCATAACACATTTGTAAAGCGCACAATTACACAGAAGGGTATCTCGGCACTAAATAACACATGTTTATTGTTAACCAACTCAATGGTACTCATTTTATCGACCTCAGAAGGATGAAAGGCTGAGGTGACCCGCCGGGATTGGAATTTGTGACACATTAGTCCACCAAGCCACCAGATCTGTTATCTTGAGTGCTCAATTGGCAGACGGGGAAAAAATGATGTAGCCATCTTGTGAACTGCAGTGGTGGCATTATGTAGTGGGAAGGATGAAACTTGGATTACAGTGGCAGCATTTTAGGATAACAGATTCAGACTCTTGGTATGACAAAATTCTATACGTAAAGCTAGTGAAAACATTGCAATTATTTCAAATTTGTTTTTTAAAAAGCTTCTTCCTAAAATATCATGCAAGTGGATCTGGGTCAACTTACCAGTTGTTTGCTCTTTCAACCTATCAATTTCTTCTTTCAAGCTTCTAATTTCCAATTCTTTACTTGCTGTTAGAGGCCCATCCACGGACGAATACTGAAGAGCTTGGACCGTCTGTGTGGATTCTAAATGAAACAGAAGTGGATCTTTTGTTAAAGAAGCATCATTTTCTTACTGCATAATGTGAACAATTTCCAAGTATTTTCAAAGTAAACTCTTTGGACGCAACAAGTAATGCTAAACAGTGCATGACACTGATCTGAGAGGATCAAGTGTTCAGTCTTACGGCTTTAAGAAGGAAACAACATGACACAAAGTAAAAATAAATGCCAGTATTAAAACAGATATTTTGTCAGACTTACACTCCAGAACGGATAAAATATCATATGTTTTACTTTCTGCAATTATGTGTTATTTATGCAAAACTCCCTTTCTTATGAGCACACAAGCTTGTTAAGTACACCTATAAACATGTGGTTGGCTGCTCCAAAAACATGCAAGTCTCATGAATTATAGGTTCAGTGCACTCAAAAACCGGTCGCTTCAAATTCTTGGCAGATCACTGAAATAGCAGCTATGATCTCCATAACTTTTAATTCTTTGGGGTTGGCTGAACTAGGGTCCAATTAGATCCAAGAAATATTAAATAACTCTGTTCCTAAAAAAGATGACGGACTCTTGGAAGACAGATTTACAAGGAGGATCTTAATTTATAATTTCTCCACACTGATTTCTAGTATTGTTATGGTGCTCACTGTTTTCCAAAAAGAGCGCAAGATAAAGGAACATATTTGAAAAAAGCTCTCACTCATTCTCCTACATTAGTTATGACCTTATCAAAACTTATCACCTTCCTTCTCTTCTCGATTTATACGAGTACATTTACTATTGTCTCCATTTATACTAAAACATTAACTATTGTCTCCTACGTTATCTTCTTATCGTGCCTTTACACTTACACTTACACTTTCTAGGTCTTGCCAATGTCCACTGTTGGCAAGCTACTGCACAATCATTCTGGAACAGTGCATAAGTCGAGGGAGGGACCAGCTGAGACCCAAAAGGTCTTGATCAGACACCTAGTTCCCTATCTACATTTACTTTCCATAGGCTTTGCAGAGCTGTTGCCTTTGTTGTGCCAAATGGATAACCATTGGCAGCAGATATATTGAACGCAGACTCTCAACACCATCTGTGGCTTACACGAACAGCTGTATGGTGCACAAGGAGGTCCTATGCAACAGTGGTAGCAACATCTCAGGTGACCCATCCTCCAGGTAGTAGTCGAGGTGGGACAGGTGGAGCGCTGGTGTTCCATTCATGCATGGAGGTGCTTGCTACAAGGGAGAGAACTCATCATGGACACCATAGCATGCCCGAAGCCATGTCAGTCTTTTCAACCTGAGGGCATCCAGACAAGTAGCCGAGCAGTGAGGTTAAAGCATCATCCAGTGTTAACAGTAAGCGAGGCAATGGGGAAGGCCAGGCCAGCCTGGATAGAGCAGTCCTTGCTCTCAGGCATGCTGCAGGGGTTGTGCTGGGGCAGAGCTTTGCCCCTGTCCTGAGCTGCTGGCTCTGAAATCATACCCTGTGACTCTGGGCCTGGAAATATCAAGTCAGAGGCACCCAGGATAACTCGGTACAGAACTTCAGGTCCCAGAGTCAGTAATCATGTTTTTAGGTCTCGCCTATTCTATCCCGTTAGGGATTGAATAGGCCAGATTATAGTAAGCGGAAAAGAAAAGTCTAACTAGCTGCGGATCGCGTACAGTTCATGTGAGGCAAGCGTGTGAGGCAGGCGCGTGCACATCATTGCCAGCCACATCCCACACCATACCTCGGCATCAGACTTCAAAGGAAGCCGCTTGCACACCACCGTTTGTCTGAGCCTCATCATCACACTTCAAAGGAATCCGCTCCCAAGCAGCTCCCCCATCAGACTTCAAAGGAATGCGCTCCCGCTCCCCCGCCACACCAAACACAGTCTCTACCGTACTTTCCCATTTTTCTTTCAGTTTCCATACTTTTAAAAATGCACTTTGACCACTAGTGCAACCTATTGAACCCAGGGCCCTATCGAGTCAGGCCCGGAACGGGCTCTTTCTGTGGGTAGTTTCTGTTATCTTTTCCTTCACTTGCTGTCGAGTAGGAGGAGGCAATCTGGAGCTTTTACCAATGTGCTGAGTTGGAAATCCGGCCCGGGAGCAGTGATAAGAAGTGTTTTCGTCCCAGGCCTACATTCTCCTCCAGGGTTTGTTCAGACTGCAGCCTCACCTGCCCATGCAAGCTCCCAATATCGATCCACACCATATTGTGTGTAGTGCTTTCCCAATGCGCTTTTTACCCATAGTTGATATTTATGTGATGATAGCCTGTCAGTAATAGATCTTTGTGTAATGACGGCGTTCAGTACTTCCTGTTTATGGCAGCAGGTCTTCTTCATGCACTGGCAGGCTGTGTGCATTTTGTCGTCACGTCACGCGTCGAGAGCATGTGCACAGTTCCTCTTCATGCGATGACACCATGCCGTCCTTGTTCCATGCAATGATACCTTACCGGCGTAGCTCTCTGTGAGATGACTGCATGTTTCTAGTTCCTCTACGGGTGATGAAAGCAGTGGGTGTCTCTCACTTTCTGCTTTCCCACATGTTAGGGGGGTTTATATTTGAACGGTGCAGTCTTTGAGACTTCTTGCTTGGTCTTTAGGGAGCTTCAGTCAGAGGTGGGCAGTGCTTTATTTTGGAGAAGAATACGTCCTAGCTCCAACATGTTTCTAATAATCTTGCTGGCGCTGTTGCAGAATGTCGGGGTTGCCAAATGCCATGGGCGTCTAGTCTGTATGTTACATCATGCCTGTTTATCCACCAGTATACCTATCCTGCACCTACCTTGGACACACCTGGGTTCCTTTTCATCCCTGCGTTCTCCCTTTGCCACTTTTTTCTGTCTTTCTCTCCCTCTTTCTTTCCATCGTTGGGTCAAAGACTAATGACTAACAATGAGTTCCGTTCCCCAAAGAAGAGTGCCGGTGGCCCCACTCGCACCCACCGATCACATGAAGCCCTGGAGATGGGGTGGTTGTGTTGGCTCGAACAGACTGTGTTGAGGCCTCTGGCGTGATTGTGTAGAGCCCCCACCACCCTGTTGTAGCATATTGCAATAGCAGGGGCCTTCCCTCAAACAGATCACCTGGGTTTCTTATTTACTTTCATTTTCATGTCAGGGCAGCCCAGCAGTCGCAAGTCTGGTCGCACACTAGATAACTTGTGCCCCCTCACCTCCTCTCCTGGGCCCAAGGGGCTTTAAACAAAGCATCTCTCCCGCTTTGTTGGGCATCTCATGTGGCCAGGGGAGGCGAAATCCCAGAGCTAAAAACTCTGAGATTTCTTTAAACATCACTCTACCACTCTACCGCCCTCACTCTACCGCCCCCACTCTACCACTCTACCGCCCTCACTCTACAGCCCTCACTCTACCACTCTACCGCCCTCACTCTACCACTCTACCGCCCTCACTCTACCACTCTACCGCCCTCACTCTACCACTCTACCGCCCTCACTCTACCACTCTACCGCCCTCACTCTACCGCTCTACTGCCCTCACTCTACCGCCCTCACTCTACCGCCCTCACTCTACTGCCCTCATGCCCTCACTCTACCGCCCTCACTCTACCACTCTACCGCCCTCACTCTACCACCCTCATGCCCTCACTCTACCGCCCTCACTCTACCACCCTCACTCTACCACTCTACCTTCCTCACTCTACCGTCCTCACTCTACCACACTCACTCTACCACTCTACCGACCTCACTCTACCGCCCTCACTCTACCACTCTACTGCCCTCACTCTATCGCCCTCACTCTACTACTCTACCGCCCTCCCTCTACCACTCTACCGCCCTCACTCTACCACTCTACCGCCCTCACTCTACCACTCTACTACTCTACTGCCCTCACTTTACCACTCTACCGCCCTCACTCTACCGCCCTCACTCTACCACTCTACCGCCCTCACTCTACTGCCCTCACTCTACCGCCCTCACTCTACCGCCCTCACTCTACCGCCCTCACTCTACCACCCTCACTCTACTGCCCTCACTCTACCGCCCTCACTCTACCGCCCTCACTCTACCACTCTGCTGCCCTCACTCTACCACTCTACCGCCCTCACTCTACCACTCTAGCGCCCTTTGTGTCTCCTTTCTGGCCTCTTTTCTACTTAACTTTTCATTCTTTCTCCTTTAATCCCATTTCTACCTTCTCACAACCCCTTCGAGCACTTTTATCTTAACATTTGTGTTTCTCTCTGTCTTATGTCAGCCTTGCCACCATTTACTTCGGACACGCACCCTCACACCTCCTCAACCTCACACACTCTCACCCTCACACACCCTCACTCACCCTCACCTCCTTCACCCTCCCAACCCTCTCACCCTCACTCACCATCACCCCCTCACACACCCTCACCCTCAAACCCCCTCACCCCACACTGTTGCACCCCTCACCCACCCTCACACCCCCTCACCCACCCTCACCCCCTATCACCCTCACACACCCTCACCCTCACACCCCCTCACTCTCACTCTCACACTCCCTCACCCCCCTCACCCTCACACACTCTCACCCTCACCCTCACACACCCTCACATCCCCTCACCCTCACCGTCACTCACCCTCACCCTTAAGCACCCTCACTCACCCTCACAACCCCACACCCTCACTCACCCTCTTATCCTCACACACCCTCACACCCCCTCACCCTCACACATCCTCACACCCTCTCCAACCCACACACCCCCTCACACTCACCCTCACCCTCACACACCCTCACTCATCCTCACACCCCCCACCCTCACACCTCCTCACCCTCACACACCCTCACCCTCACAACCCTCCCACCCTCGCACACGCTCACACCCCCTCACTCACCCTCACACACCCTCGCCAGCATAGCATAACAAAACATAGCATAGCATAACAAAACACAGCATAGCATAGCATAACAAATCAAAGCATAGCATAACAAATCAAAGCATAGGATAGCAAAACATAGGATAGCATAACAAAACAAAACATAAGATAGCAAAACAAAACATAGCATAGCATACAGCATCACTCAGCACCACCACAGCATCACTCAGGGGCACCACAACATCACTATGCTCTACCACAGCATCACTGAACGCCACAACATCAGTAGTTCGCCATCACAACATCACTCAGCGCCACCACAGCATCAATCTGTGCAACCATTCAACAACACCTGGTTCAAATATGTTCTCTCAATGTTTCAAGCTTTATTACAAATGTAACAAAAAAAGTTAATATTTCACTTCTGTTCTTGGATTTTCGTCACAATAAAATACACTGAACATAATCTTCACAAACGTTATTTACAAAAGTTTAAGCTATTGCCATTATAAATTACATGAACTTTTATTTAAGTATTAGTTATTGAAAAAAATTAAAAGCCATTGTTATTTGTAATATCAATACATGTAAGTCACGTAAATACAACACATATTGCATTACAAATGCTATAGGTGTCAGTGTCACATTTGTGAAAGTTATCACTATTGGCATTGTAAATGACAAATCTATTAATTTCGATATTTTCAAAAACAAAACATAAATTAAAAAATTGTCATTTACAATACCAATAGCTTAAACTTTCCTAATGCGAGACCTATTGCATTGCAAATGCTTGTTTTGCTCTGCTGCCTTTTAGTTAGGTTTGATCTACAGAAATGCCATGCACATACTCACATACATACTCAATTCTGGGTCAACAGAAACAATACCAGTCTGAATGGCGTAGTTCCACCTGAGGTTACTGCTCCAGGTGGAACATTGCCACTCGCAATGAGTGCCTATGAGGGGAATGGCAGTACACAGACTCTCATACTCAGGAAAGTTTCCAGTGGACCCAGAGTGGGGATTCAAAGAATGATATCCTGACCGGAGAACTCAGCCAGGACTTTTCTGAAGGGTTTGAATTCAATATCAGATTTTTCTCTCTGGCGTGTTCTCACAGTTGGGGTGGACTGGGCATTCTGGAGTAAGGCAGGCCAGGGTGCTTCTCTTTGTAAAGAGGGTGTGGTGGTAAGGTTAGGCTGAAATCCGTCTTATATTTAGATTGACCTTGGTTTCTTTTTCTTTTAACTGTCTCTCTCCTCCAGAGTAGCAAAGTCCTTGTACCACCACCACGGTTAAAATGCAATGGGACATCATTTGGCGGTGTGATGGATGAGGAAGATTGACAAGTATTTATTTTTTATAGTTTGAGTTAAGCTGTGAGATGTCTGGATCTTTTTTGCTAATTTAATGTTGTTTCAGAAAAAAAGCAACATATCTATCTACCAGATAAGGATAAGGGGATATGCGGAAAATGTTGCTAGTAATCTATCTACTGCCCTGTAGATTTGTTATCAATGATGATGGGTGCTTCTTGAAGAGGGACCGAGTCTCTGAAATGCGTTGTATCACTAATACAGTTAGTTGCTCACAGTTAAAAATACAAAACATCTGCACTGCAAATTTGCAGAAATTTACATGGAATAAATATTGTTTTGGAGACATATTGTTACAAACAAATGAAGTAAACACATTATTCCTCTTTTTTTTAACAAACAAATGTAATTATTGACTGCTGAACAACGGTGAGCCAATACAGGTGAAAGTGCTTATTGCTACTCCCTTTGCTCTGTGTGACCAGCCATTGACCAGCCATATCTTGCCTTTTACTGGCAGCGCCAGGAAGCACATTACCCTCAAATTCACTTTGGTTTCCAATTCTACCACTACTTATGTTCAGGTATCACTGTGGATCCCATTTTTAGTTCCTCCTAAATCCTATTCTATTTGAGGTCTCTCTGTTTATCTACGTCACCACAGAAAAATGTTTAACATAGTTATTTCTCTATTTAGTGTACACCCGCAAGTAGCCTTTTTTATGAATGTAAAACCACTTTTGCAAAAAGCAAAACAATTTCTCCTACCTTAAGCTACTTCCCGGGGAGTGGAGTAGATGCTGTAGGGTGGGAGTGGCCTGAAGGTTCGTACATATCAATAAAAGGGAAGGGGTGCAGAGGAAGAGATGCCCAATGAAAAAATATTTTCTCCATGACAGAAAGAAAAAAAAGTTTAATTATACACGAGAAGGCATTTCCCATTGGTTATTTGAACTCTCTGCAGAACAATGCATGTGGAGAAGAAGTGTATTGGTAGTTGGAAAAGATTTCCACAAAAAGCCGCGACTTCGCAGGATTTCAGGCACACTCCAGCAATCTTTATGAATTACTTACATTTCCTAACAATGGGCACACGTGAGGTTGACTAGTGCGTGAAGATTTCCAATTTTTTTTCTGTGAACCCTTTAAGTGTTTTAGGGTGTGCACTTTAGATATTTAAATATGAATAAATATACTAAAATGTAATTGTGAGTTTGTGAAAGTATCGCAAACCAGTCAAAGATAATTTATAAATTGACAAGGAAAATCCCTTTTCTGTGTGACAAGGTCAGGACAACACATGACGTGGTTGGCTTTCAGCTGAGGGCTTGTTAAGCATTTTATGGTCCAACATTAATATGGAAATGGCTAGAATGGGGTGAGTAAGGGTAAGTAAATGACCTGAAATTAGAAGTGGAAAAGCAGCACACGAGGGAGACAGCAACACAGTTTACTAAGGGAGAATG
The DNA here is from genome assembly GCF_964263255.1 of Lissotriton vulgaris. Lineage (NCBI taxonomy): Eukaryota > Metazoa > Chordata > Amphibia > Caudata > Salamandridae > Lissotriton > Lissotriton vulgaris. The sequence continues at coordinate 1,754,303,895 of NC_141694.1, read as the reverse complement.
CCAGAAGGAGAAGAGCAACACAGACTGGGTGCTGCGAGAGCACCAAAAAGCAACTCGGTGCGCGGGGAAGGGGGGAGAAAGAAGCACACGAGGAAAAGAGCTGTAAAACACATGCACTCTCTTGCAGGACTTAACCCAAAAGGAAAAAAAAGTAGTTTCCTAAAAGTGAGTCATGCAGGGCCACAAGACAGCCAATCAAAAGGATTGTAAATAGGCTACACTCCAGAGGCGGGACAAATACCAGAAGAGGAAGCCAAGCCATCAAATCTAAAGCCAAGCAATGGAAAACAATACGTGGGCTTGAAGCCCACTGTAAGTTGTAAACAGGCTCCCTACAGAGCTTATGATGTCTGATAGGTGAGACTTAAAAATAAGAAATTTGGCAATTTGGAGCAAAGAAACTTATCAATGTGAATGTTGCCATTGAGAAAATACCAGCATTCTAATCCAACAAAGACAAAAATAGTAAATTGTCACATTTATAATGCATGAACGTACCAGTCTAATGGGATTTGGACATTTTACGGGAATTGGGTTATTCTTAAAGCAATTATCGACACCTAAAGAGAAGCTTTGTTAGGCAAGCCTCAGTTCTACATTCTCTGTGACTGTACAATATACAAGACAATGCAGAAGCAAGTTACAACTAAGCTTTCTTTACCTTGCAACTTTCTGCTTAGCTCAAGTTTTTCCTGTTCTAAACGCCTTATCCGTCGTTCGTACGCTTCGGTTGCTAAACTATCCTCCAAGGTTCTTTGAACATTGGCGTCAAGGTCCACAGACGTCGGTCGCGCTGTAACTCTTAGAGAACTTCGGTCTGAAAGGACACTGAGGAAAGAAGAAAAATGAAATAGAGCCAAAAATGTCAATGGAATATTCCATTTTTATGATTAGTTTAAATGCAATTACCATTTTTTTTTAGACAGCCAAAACTATTACCATACATTGATCACAAAAGTTAAAATTAAAAATAATGTTTTTATTAATTTTTCACCTATCATTTTCAACAATATAACTTTTCGGTTTATGACACTATAATTTACACATTTGCATATTAAAAAGGCCATGCAGTGTAGAGTCCTGCATGTATAGCAAATAGGAATTCTAGCAGTGGCGATGCAACTGGTGCAATCGCACCGGCCGCTGACCACGGAAGGGGCATCATGTTTGAAGTATATTATGGTTTTCGAAGCACCTTCCGCCGTGTTCCTGACCTGCAGCAATTTTTAGGCAACAATAAAAATATAGTGGAAGTTTTGACTGATGGTAACGTAGTGCAGAGGGCTATCATGCCTTCTGCAAAGAACATGTACCACTTAGATCACAAAGTGCATATAATGTAAATAGGTCAGTGGGTTGCTGATTTTGTCTAAGAGATTCTTTGGTACTTGCAGTTTATAAGTTATAATCCTAACATGGAACAATGAGCTATTAACTGTCAAAGGACTGCATGCAAACTGCAAGGTATAGATTAGAGCGTTAGGATTATCATCCCAGTCTTTAGTTATTCTACTGTAAAAAAAAGGGTTCCTTTGTATAGAAATCAATTCTGATTATTAAAGAGAACCCGCAACCATGGTGTTACGTTTTAAATTCTTAGTTTGTGCTTCTCCAGGCCAAGCACTCTTAAACTACCCTGCCTATCACTATGGATGAAGTGACTCCTACACATTAGAGTCCTCTGTTTTATGTAATATTTCCTATACACTGATTTACACACCTATGATTGATTGTCTCTGTGAAGTGTGTGATGTAAAGTGCTCCGATACCCTACGCTGGTTTGAGCAGTAGCGGTGCTATAAAACTATTTAAATGCATCTGAGAGAGAGAGTGGTTATGGAGACTTGGGGGGCACTGTTAAAGGGTGGTAGTGAGGGAGTCCATGGCAAAGGTAGTCATTGGGGGCGCCACAAACTCTGTCGTACTGAGCGCCACCAGCGCTTAAGCTGGCCCTGAATCTAGAATGTTTGTTGACGATGTCAGGTGGGGTTTTGAGAATTATCATGACATAATTCACCGGATAGCCCATTTAACCAGCACCACTTAATATTAACTTTGTAAGAATACAAGGATGAGTCAACACAAAATGAATCAAACCTGCTAGAGAAATAGCAGCATTAAGCAACTGAGCTAACTTAGTGGGAGTTAAATACCTCTTCATACCATAAACCTTCCCACCCCTTTTATCTGTTTTTTTGGGGTACTTCATAAGTACCATGAATTAATTCGTGTGCGACCCTCTTAAGTGCTGTTTACATAAAGTGCACTGTAGCTGGCAGTTCTGATAAAAACACAAGAAATCACGTTGGACAATGGGAAGAGTACACAAAGTGAGCATGGTTTGATGAGTTGTGGAGAAAAGTTCTTAGTGGCAAGTAATGTTTTTCTTAAAACTTCATCTTTCCACAGATTTCTGCCACAGCTCGCTCCCAACAATCCAAAAGGGAATCTTAAGTGGTCCTGACGGGTTGTAGGGCTTCGGGCAGACAACGAAGTGAGGAATTGGTTCATTAAACCCTCACACAGAACAGGTCCTCATACCTCGGCGTTCAGCCCCTTTTCACATTTGGACATGCCTGAATTCAAGCCTTCATAATCTCTCTATCATAAAAGATATACAACAAAATTAAATGAATTAAAGTCTAACGTGACTATAAACGAAGAATGAATTGACTGTACAAATAAACCTAGTCTTTCGGCACTTAGTAATTGTACATGAATGCTATACACTAGACTACGATAAGGTGCTGCAGTGCCATGCTAGTGGAAGATCGTGGTGCTCTAGAAGCGATAATCAATAAGAATAACAATGCAGTAGAGTAATATTTAAAATAAAACAATTCAACATTTGGACTATAGGGGTGTCATCGGGATGTTGTTAGTGAGACTCATCATTCAGCCCCATCTTGAAGAATGGTAAACACATTGACACCATCCCTTCTGCAAGTTTTGTTCTCTGAGGAACCTTTCTAAAGCAGAACATACAAATTATGAATTCCCACTCTAGTCCCCGTTTACATTTCTGGGGAATTAAATGTTCCCTTAAATATCCTACCACATACAAAAACCCTGACCTAACTCACGAGTATGGATTTATTTCACTAAGAACAGGAGAGAATTGCTTTCCCCTAATCCTGAAGCTGCACAGTCTAACCTGTAGAGAATAAGTGATTAAAAATCTCTTCACTAAATTCACTTAGGTGAATAAAAGTGATTTGAAGTCTCCATGCAGGTACCTATGAGACTACATTGGTTTTTCGGTCTTATGGTTTGTTTAGGTACTGTGTGATCCTGCACTTCATTATTAGGTATCAAGGGGAGAGGGAGGAACAGCGGGGCTAGTTCACTGCCCCAGAAATATATGTATTATCAATGGGAACTAGCCTGAAAGGGCATAGAGATAGTGTGTTTGTATGCAAGATAGAAATATTATTTCTATTGAAAGCCCTCACCCACCAACCTAGTTGGTGACATGCTTCATCATCGGGCTCCACCCGATGACACCGAATGTGTCCCGGGTATGCTTCAACGTCTCTTTACAGCGGAGCTCAGCGGACCCGACTGTCCAGACAGTAGTAGTTCTTGAACATGTGGAGTGAAGCCTATGTAGCAGCTGAACATCAGGGTCATATCATGAATGTCCTGAACGCTCCACTCTGGGGGGTAAGTGCGGAACTGCATTGTGTCCAGAATGGCTCTGATGTAGGGGAGTGTCTGAGAAGGAGTTAGGTGTAACTTTGGCTTGTTGAAAGTGAACCTCCAGCAAATGCAGGAGGTTTGCAGTAATCTGGGGGTGGGTCCCACCACCACCATTACTTCTGTGAACACCTGAGGGCTACTGGTGAGGCCAAAAGGGAGCATAGTCAACTGAAAGTGATCCTGACCCACTGTGAACCGCAAGCAGTGCCTGTGGGCATGCAGAACAGGAATGTAGAAATACGCATCCCGCAGGCCCAACGCCACCATCCAAACTGCGGAATCCAAGGCAGACAGAACCTGGGCCAAGGTGAGCATCTTTAATTTCTCTTTTTGTAGTTTCCACATTGAGGGCGGGAAGATCCAGGTTTTTGGTTTGTAAAATCATTTTTATTGGCATTTCTTATATCGCACAGTACAGAAATGTACAATTGCTTCGAAGACAGACATCATACCAATTGTACATTATTTCGCTGTTGAGAGCCTTACATCAGTGCATGACCAATACAACATTTCCTTAAGTCGCACTGCCAACGTGAGAAGGCCTGTGGGTGTGAGGTGCGTCTCTGCAGGAGGTTGTCCATTTTATGTACTGCTAGCCCTCTGATTCACTTTTTACTACGGGCGTGAAGATCTAGGATAGGGCGGAGGCCTTTAGCCAATTTCGGCAACAGAGTAGTGGGAATAGCTATCACGCCCAACTTCTGGTTAAGACACCCTGCTGATGGCTACTTTGGCTAAACAAGCCTGCACTTCCTGACGTAGCAAGGTGAGATGGTCCACGGAAGGGGCAAAATGAGGAGTGTGGTTGATATGGAACCAAGGTAAGATCCAACGATGTGGCAGTGACCCAACTCAACTTGAAGCGCTCAATCTCTGTATCTGCCTTGTTTCCAAACAGGCATGCCCACCAGAGCAAACTGGACATCCCCAGAGAAGTTAGTTGCAGTTCACACTGAATGGTAATTTGGCTGCGTCCTGGCCGTCCTTCATCGCCTGGTTCAGTATGGCCCAGGCCACTTTCAGGACCATGGGGAGCACTTGTGCAACTGAGCCCCACAACTTGAAGTTTTACCACTCAAAGAAGCAAGCGGTGTTCAGAGACAGCAATGTGAGACTGATGGAATAAAAAAATCTCTTCCCAAAATTGTTCATCCTCTTGGATTCCCTCTCTGGTTGAGTGGTAGGGAAGGCGCTAGGGTTGATTCTGGCGGCTGAGGCCTGCACTACCAGGGTCTTGGGGTAGTGTGCTAGGTGTGGAAGGCTGAGTCGACAGGTGTGCGGTGGTGGCGCAATGCAATCATCCTGTTCCTGGGCATCCCTGTGCAGAATATGGTAGTCCCCATGATGACTATCCTTGAAGGCTCCATTAAAAGGGAATAGGGACTCGGGAGAGCTTAGCCCCAGCTAAAGCATCTCAGTCAGGACATTTGTCTTGACCTCAATGTAGAAAAGCTGCAAATCGAGGATCTCTGCAAATCGAGGATCTCCATGCCACCATGGAGAAGGATACATCTTCCTCCGTGGCAAGGCAGGGAGGAGAGAACAAGCCAGAGTCTGGATACTTGTCCAGTTCACTGGCATTTACCTGCCGCCCATACCAGTTGCCATCATGTTACGACTGGGCCACGTCAGCTGGGTGCGTAAACCCATAGGCATCGCGTCATCATCCCCTCCAAAGATGGGTCTGTCAAAGTACAAAGGCTGCGTATCCAAACCAGCAGTTGGCGTGGTCCAGTCGGCGCTGGTGTTGAGGGTGAACGGTGTTGTGGCTGAGCCTACTCAGACAAGGTGATGGGTTTAGGGTCACCGGGTGGAGCTGGTGATGGCAGCAGTGGCGTTGTGGAAACTGTCTCTGCCAGACTCAGTTGAGATCTGTGAGAAGATCCAATGGGCCAATCTTGTGTCAGTGGGGACCCATAGGCAGTATCCGAGCTGGGTCACCTGCCGGCTCAATGAGGCTTGAAGGCGCACCAGAGGAAGTTGGTTGCTGAAAAATGGAGTGCAAGGCTGTGTAAAACTCCCTAATTTGGGCAGAGGTTCATCCGGCTCCAATGAATTTGGGAGGCGCAGACACTAGCTCCGCAGGAGGAGTGCAGGAGCAGGGCAGAGAAGCTAAAGAACACTTCAACTACTTATTCTGATGCTTCTTCGACTTGCCTGGCTTAGACGATGACTTGAACTTCGAAGATGACTATGCTTGAAATACCACATGGTAGGACTGTGAACGACATGGAGCCTTTTTATCCCACGCCATGAGGAGCTTCATGTTCTCTCCCGATTTACCTTCCGGTACATTAACCAACAATCGGCACAGGCCTCAGTCGTGGTCCGGGCACAGGCCTCAGTCGTGGTCCGACCCCTGGCACCACAGACAGACCAAATGGGAATCTGTCTGTGACATTATCCAAAAGGTTTAAAACCCATAGGTTTGTTCTGGGATATATTCTTAGAACATTGGAAGCGATTGCTCCAAAAAGATCAACAAAAGTGTTGAACAATTTGGTCAAAAAATGACCTAAGTAGTTCTCTGTATCCGTGCTGTTGGTGCAGAAAGAAGGAACAGATGTCAGTGCACTAGGGTGGCACCTATACCTTCACAGCACAAGTCACATCCAGAGCAGACAACGTCACCGCAGAGCTGGTGGCATCAACAGTGCTTGGGGAATATTCAAAGGTGAGGAATCTGCAGTTAGAATTCTCTATTAGAAAGAAAGGATGGTATGAGGCTCGCATGATTTTGCTGAACATTTTGTATTGTCAATTCCATGTCTAAGATATGCTTGACTGACAGGATTGAAGACAGACCAGTATATATCAGGGGCGAGGCTTTTCTAGTGAGTGTGCCCCATTCTGGCTCACTTGGGAGAGTACAGGTAATCCATCAACGCTACATGATGTCCTGGTTATTTTTGGCTAAGACTATGGGAATTACTTCACAATCAGATTCCATAAGAGCTGATACTAGGATCTCATGCGACAGGTTTTCTAACCTACTGAAAAGTTACTTCGGTCATTTTTGTTTATAATTTCTTGCGCAATTTTCTTTCAGCGCAGAAAATTGATAATTTAGTGGTAGAGGAGGATTTTCTCATTTATCAGTGGTGAATACAGCTTTTCGCTGGCTATTAATCTTTTTAGTAATCCGATCAGCCATCTTCTTCAATGCTCAGTTTCTGTTTGTTGCCAAAGTACAGTCATTTATTACTCCTATGAGTTTTCAATGGACTTAACTAAGCAGACACTTGTGGGGTTGGTGAAGTGGAGTGCACCAATTTTTTTCAAAGTTCTCAAGGTTTCTAAATGTAGGTAATATTTTGGTGTTATTGGTCTGGGAGGTAGAGGTTGATCGTAGAATATTAAAGGGGATGAAGATGTGGATTTGGGCCGCTAGGGTCGGAATGTAGTGAAGCAAGTTCATCAATAACAACATTCTCAGCATTGTAGCTGTAAAAGTATAACATGTTTTCAAAAATAGAGATGTAAACATAAAGGTGCCAGTCAAAGTTAAAGTAGCCAGTCAGCCATCGAAACACACTATCACAGAGAAACACTTCCAGCAGGCATATATACACTAAGGATCAATTTTATGATGTCTGAAATAAAAATATTTTTTAGATCAGCCATTTTGTGATGGCTTGGTGAGTTGAGTACTTGCTGGGGACACCTGTAAATGTTGCCAACTCAACCTTTCATCCTTCAGAGTTTGACAGCAACAATATCACCAACGTAGGCGATAACAATATTAGGTATGTACAACACTCTAATATGTCAATATAAATAAGACAGCAAATTATATCTAAAAACAAAAAACATTCTCAAAAATAAGACAAGATGGTAATCTTACAAAAATAAGCTTTAGCTTTTTAAAACATTTTTTTTTTTAAATGATGGTTCTTCACCAAAGCCATACCAGCAATATTCTCCACGGACATTCACAACCATATAGCCATATTGTGTCACCTTTAGGAAACATTTTTCTGTTAATTTTGTTATTCATGTTGCTTTTTGTGGTCACACATAAAATGCTCAGCATTCACCATATTACTGCATACCTACTGTGCACTAATAAGGGTACCTCACAGTCTTGTGATGGTCTTCGTTTACAAATTAAGAAAGGGAGACAGGTTTTGGCCCAAAAATGTGTTTAGTATTATGTTTTGATTTAATAAAAACAAAGAGTTATGCTGCTGATTTCTAGTGACAGGAACAGTGCAAACCAAACTATGATTCAACTGAAGGGTGCATTACCATGCAATTAGGATATGCTTTCATACTTTATTGCACTTGACTCACACAGTTTCAAGTTGGTCCTAAGAAATAGCCGAAACGACAACTCTTTCTCATTTACAGTGTGGGAAGCCTCTAAAAAACAGGCCATAAACTTTATCTCCAAGATCTGTGGCATAGGACCCTTCCCACTCTTCAAACCTCATCACTAACTTACAAGATGTGAGTAAACTATTGTAAATGTTCAAGGGTACACAAGATTACAAAAGAGAATTTGCACTTACCAATTGCTTGTGTATGTAAAACCAACAAATGGAAGATGAAGGCCAGAAAAAGTAGTTTGGGAAGGTGGTGGCATCGTCTCCTACAAGTATTGAAAAGAAAACCTGTTATACTAGACACCTTCCAAAAGAAACTATATTTTTTTGTCATCACACGCTGATAAATGAATGTATCTGGTTGGGTAGGTGGCAGATATCAGAATTTGGGATTAAGAAAACCTTGCATGACTAACAATGAATTTGAGGTATACCAAATGGTTCTAGCATGAGGTTGAGGATTTTGAAAACTTAGGTCTCTCAACAGGATCTCAAACTCAGTGAATACACTACTCCACGTCCCTTCTGAAAGTGGTAAATAGTAGAATATCTGCTGATAAATTCTGTCACAAACAAGGCAGATGCCCTATTCCCCACACCACAAGTGCATTACAGTGAATGGCCTTATTAGAGTTTGGAAGAACGGGACATCTGCCCCTTGTCCGTTGTATTTAGAGTGGCACCAAGATCAATACACACCTAATGCAGCAGATGGACCATTCACCAATTTTTGTAATATGTATCACAATTACTCAACTGTTATAAAGAACTTAAGGTTTTAATGTAGAGAATTCTTACCCCCAAAATTATCATAAAGGCAACTGCTCACCAAAACATGCTAGCTTCATATTAGTAGGTGTACCTGGACATACATTCTTCCATATTTAACCGCGGCGTGAATTCCGCCGCGGTGCGGCAGTTTTAATGAGTAGGCGGGGCCGGGTCGGCCAACGGACGTGCGCAGCACTACGGAGATAGTGCTCGCGGCGGCCATTGGCCGACGGGAGCACTTAAGGGGTTAAAGGACAAAAGACATACATTCATCATAAAATACAATGTACAAATAACACACCATAAAAACTTCAGATAAGATCCATTAAATAATATAATAGCAGATCGACACCCAAAAGATTTAATATTAAGATCGTAGTCTCAGAGAACTTAAGATGTAATTTAAAACAGCAATAATGACAGTTTTATTTCCCAGGCACTGCAAGTAAGAAAAGGCTGCTATGTGAGATTCTGAGTCCAAAGCATGCAATATGGGGGCAGGAACTGCCTTCTTTGATGTAGATAAAATGTGCAAAATAATGTAAAGTGCAAAGTGCTCTGTTCAGCCGTGATCTCACAATGACAGAGAGGTAAAGATGAAAGCCAGGTACCTTTGGAGGGGTAAGCCACCAGAAAGCGTATGGTTTGCAGTCAAAACCTTGTGAGTAGAAACTTCTTTCTTTCGTCTACAATAAACTGCACGAAAGTGCTGGCCCTAATAACGGGGCCTGAGACACACACTCTTCCTTATTTAAGGAGAAAAGCCTGAAGAATTGCCCACAGGTTCTCATAGGGGAAACTACGGTATAAATAAACAGCCTTTCTTATTAAACACAAAACCCTATGGGGAGCCTATTTTACACTGCACCAAAACAATGCACTATAACGAACATGTGCCTACTATACGATCACAACAAAAGTTGGACATTCACCTACTACACAAGACTCCCATACGGGCAAAATGATTTGTACATTAGTGAACTTTTGGCCACAGTCAGCAAGTATTTCAGCAAGAGGATGCACCACACAGAACATGTGCCGATTAAGGAGAGAAGTCTTTAAGAATAGCCCATCAACATTCCTGCACAAGAAATAATATCAAAGCACTAGTGGGTGTTCAACTGAACAGGTGAACAGTGGTACTGTTGTCCAACAAGTTTGCTGTTGAAGCCCATTCTTGTGTGGAATGTGCTTGGAATCCTAAAATCAAATTTGCTTGTAAAGGAATGCATGGACAACAGCATTGATTTAAAGGTTTCTCCCTTAAACAGAGGTACAGAAGGTAGCTGTTTAAGCAGTAAGCTATTTCTTATCACATAGTAACTAGTCTTGTGTGCCCATGTGCTCTCTAAACTCATATTACCAACGCACCTCCAGTAATTGCATTGCAAACTTCAGATGTAAACTCTACAGCTACTCTTTGATGCCTCATAAATGCTGTACAATCTGAATGCAGAAAAAGATCTGCTTCCCTAGATGTCAGGGGTCTGTATTTGTCTTCAACACATCTCTTTCAAGAGGACCACCCAGCTCATCCTATCACAATCCGAAGACCCCTCTACCAATATAGCCACAAGTATCACCGACAGGATAAAAACCAACTGCCTGAAACTCAACACAGACAAAACGGAACCACTGATCTTCAAGAACAATGCCTCGTCGAGGAACGACTCTTTGTGGCCCTCCAAACTAGGACCCTCAACAACTCAGACAGACCACACCTGCAAACTTGGCATAATCATGGATAGCAAGCTCACCATGAGAAACCATATCAACAAGGCTCCTCCACCTGGTTCCTCAGCCTTTACATGTCACCAGCCGGCTGGACTACAGCACCACCCTCTATGTGGGAATCACCGCACACCTCCTGAAAAGACTACAAACCATACAGAACTCAGTGACCAAACTCATCCCCAACCTCCCCAAACGAACCCGCATCACCCTCCACCTCAGGAAGCTACACTGGCAGCCCATTCAGAAGACATGTCAATTCAAGATGCTGATCCACACCTGCAAACCCTAAACAACCAAGGATGACCATATATCAACCACAGCCTGAACTTTCAAGAAAAACATCTGTGCTCTGCCTCCATTTTCCTTGCTCACACCCCCTGCATCCGCCAAAGCAACGGTAGAGGACGCTTTCTCTTATTGCTGTCAAGTCTTGGAACGACCTCCCCCTCCACCTCTGTACCTTATCCGCTCTGCTAGAATTCAGGAATGGACTCAACCTCACGGGTGATTAGCCGCTCTTTACATGTTTCATTGATCGATTGACCTCCGATTCAATTTCTATGCCACCCCGCTTACATTTGGACAGCAGCAGAAGGTAAAGTATCTGCTGGCAAGTTTAATCAAGGTGCTTTGTTTTGTTAGACATTCACCAATCCCACATGGACTAAACTGTTTTTGAGTATACTTCCAAAGCACTGGAAGGTTGGATTCTGATTCCTACTGCCTTCAAACGATTCCTCCCCACCTCACGTTAGGTCAAAATCACAATTTTACAATGATATTCTTGTCAGAAGATACGTGTACAATGTAATTTGTCTCTCCCTGCTTTGCTGATCTTCTTTGCCCATTGTTCAAAAAATGTGTTCATTTCCAGATGAAATGCATTTGGTACACTGCAGCTTCCATTTGGTTTTTTGGGGGCAGTGGGAAGTATACTAAAGATTATCCATCCTTCAGTGGTCTAACAGGGCAATAGAATGGCACACAACCTATAGTTAAGCTATGCCTATGCATCGCTCAATGGCACTTGGGTAACAGGTAAAGTTTATTTCAGATAATCACAAAACATAAAACTTTCAACAAGACAGGTGGAGTGCAGAACAGTAAAAAATGCCTGCTGCCTATCATTCATCATTTAAAAGTCTAAGTAACGGCACACCGTCAAAACAAAATATTGGATGCTTGTAGAAAGCAGCAAGCATGTTCTGATGCGTGCTGTTAAAAACATGAGTCAGAAAAGCCCTGCAATATTAGTAACTTGGATTCAGACAGTAAAAAACAAAACCCAGGGCAGTAAAAAAGTTTGCTTCGTCCACCTGTATCACATTCCCTCCACACCTTTGGAGCAGTGTAATGACTTCTTCAGCTCATCTCACTACTCTGCCTGAGCAAGAATATTTCATGCCTTTTCTACCAGCACAGCATCAACATGCATCCATGTTCCAATTGCCAGGGAAATTGTATGCAGCCATCGTAACCTACTCTTGCAATAAAAAGGCGGGGTTACGGCCATGTACACAAGCATTGGAAGGCCTGCAGTTGTTGCTCAATATTTCAGATTGGGTAATCACTCAGCCTCTAGTGTCAGCCCAGTCATCCACACAGAGGTCAAGAGTCGGCACAAAGTTATTTCCAGGTAACTAAAAATCAGTTACTCCTAGCAGTCTCACTTACTCATGGCAGCCTTGCAGTTTGATAGACATGCCACTTGTCTAGCAGGGCACACACTGTTCAGTACCAATGAAAGCAGATGAAGCACAAGTTACTACTGGTGTAACAATATATCTGTAAGAGACATTAGTTAGTGATAGATTCCTTACCTTAGAATATCCCTAGGCGTCAGACTGGATCCGAAAAGTGTTGCTTAGCAGTACCCCTGCACTTCAGTAGGTGGCTTTGTGCGGCTCCGCGTCCGTCGCTGGCGTCGTATGCACCGAGATGTCTCTTACAGATCTATCATTACACAAGTAGTAAATTGTGCATCTGAAAGAGACACGTTAGTGATAGATTCCTTACCTTAGAATAGATACCCGAGCAATACCAACACCGGTGGTGGGTCTGCAAATGAAATTACACAAAACGTCACGGAGCACAGATCGGCCAAAGAAGCAGTCTCTCCAGACCTGACTGTCAAGACAGTAGTGCTTTGTAAATGTGTGCAGCGAGGCCCACGTAGCTGCCTGACAAATGTCCTGCAAGGGAACGCCACTTCCCAAGGCAGTAGAGGCTGCAGTTGCCCTGGTCGAATGGGCACGCAGCCCCACAGGAGGCTCCTTCTTGGCCAAGGAGTAACATGCTGTGATGCACAAAACAACCCACCAGAAAATGGTTCGTTGTGCACAGCCCAATCTTTTTTGGCACCCACATGCCAACAAAGAGTTGATCATCCACCCGGAACTGTTGTGTACGCTGCAGATAGAAAGCGAGCACACGTTTTTGAAGCCTCTCCTCTTCCCTGGAAGGATGTGGTGGCGTAAAGAAGGTGGGCAAAGTGATGGTCTGCTCGATGTGGAAGGGCGTGACAACCTTTGGCAAGAAAGAAGGACAGGCCCTTAAAACCACCTTGTCTGGATGAACAGAAAGTAAAGGAGGTTTGGAAGAAAGAGCCTGGAGCTCACTCACTCTTCAGGCAGAGGTGATAGCCACCAGGAAAGCCATCTTTAGAGTTAGAAGACGTAAAGGAAAGTTATGAAGAGGCTCAAAGGGAGCGCACATCAGAAAAGTCAAGACCAGATTTAAGTCCCATTGAGGCATTATGAAAGGCACGGGAGGAAACGTGTGTGTAATGCCCTTGAGAAAGCGGATAACAGCTGGGGACTTAAAAAGAGGAGGCTGATCTGGAAGCCGCAGAAAGGTGGAGATGGCAGAAAGATAAACTTTGACAGTGCCCAACGCAGAGCCCTGCTTGCGCTAAAGAGAGAAGGAACAGAAGAACCTCAGAAAGAGGGGCAAAAAGGGGATCCACAGCCTACGCTGTGCACCATGCCACAAATCTGTTCCACCTGCAGGCATACACCGTCTTGGTGGAAAGAGGATTGGCAGCCAGAATGGCATCACAGACTTCAGAAGGAAGATCAAAAGGGGTCAACTGCGGCCACGCACGGAGGTGGAGACTGGACAGGTTCGGGTGGAGGACCGTCCCCTGCTGCTGCGACAAAAGATCCTCCCCAAGAGGCAGACGGATCGGGGGATCGACGCCCATCAATCAATCAATCAATCAATCATGGGCATTTGTATAGCGCGCTACTCACCCGGGAGGGTCTCAAGGCGCTGGGGGGGAGGGGTCCGTTACTGCTCAAAGAGCCAAGTCTTGAGGAGCTTCCTGAAGGAGAGATGATCCTGGGTCAGCCGGAGGTGGATCAGGAGGGAGTTCCATGTCTTGGTTGCCAGGTAGGAGAAGGATCTTACCCCGGCGGTGGCTTTGTGGATGCGTGGTACGGCGGCGAGGCTGGACGATCGTAGCTGGCGGGTGGGCGCGTAGAAGGTCAGGCGGTTGTTGAGGTACTTGGGGCCCAGGTCGTGGAGGGCCTTGTGTGCGTGGGTGAGGAGTCTGAACGTGATCCTCTTGCTGACGTGGAGGCAGTGCAGGTCTCTCAGGTGGCCGGAGATGTGGCTGGGTCGGGGGATGTCCAGGACGAGTCGTGCGGAGGAGTTCTGGATGCGCTGGAGTCTTTTCTGAAGTTTGGTCTTTCATCCCTTCGTGTAGGCTGATTCTGGTGGTGGCGGTCGTTGGTGAGGGAGAGGATCAGCTGGGTGTCATTGGCGTAGGAGATGATGTTGAGGTTGTGTTTGCGTGTGATGGCTGCGAGAGGGCTCATGTAGACGTTGAAGAGGGTTGGGCTGAGTGATGATCCTTGTGGTACGCCGCAGATGACTTCGGTGGTCTCGGATCTGAACGGGGGGAGGCGACTCTCTGGGTTTTTCCGGTGAGGAACAAGATGATCCACTCCAGTGCCTTCTCTCAGATACCGATGTTGTTGAGGCGCTGTACTAGGGTGCAGTGGCAGATAGTGTCGAAAGCTGCAGAGAGGTCCAGGAGGATGAGGGTCGCTGTTTCCCTGTTGACAAGCAGGGATATGATGTCGTCAGTGGCTGCGATGAGGGCGGTCTCGGTGCTGTGGTTGGCTTGGAAACCGGACTGCGAGGTGTCGAGGGATCCGTTCGTCTCAAGGATGGCGGCAATCTGTCTGTTGACGGTCTTCTCGATGACTTTGGCAGGAAAAGGGAGGAGCGAGATGGGGCGGTAGTTCTTAAGGTCGGTGGGGTCCGCTGTTGGTTTCTTCAGGAGGGCGCTGAGCTCGGCGTGCTTACAGGTCTCCGGGAAGGTGGCGGTGTTGAAGGAGGCGTTGATGATGTCCCGGAGTTGGGGTGCGATGATGGAGTCGGCCTTGTTAAAGACGTGGTGGGGGCAGGGGTCGGTTGGTGATCCGGAGTGGATGGTGTTCATCGTGCGGGTGGTGTCTTCGGTGCTGACCGGTGTCCAATCGCAGATGGTGGTGGTGGGGGGGGGGGCGTTGGTTCGGTGGTTGGGTGCGTTGTTGGTGCGCCAAAGCTGTTGTGTATATCGGCGATCATGCGGTGGAACAACAAGGCGAGTGAGTCGCAGAGGTCTTGCGAGGGAGTGATGTCGTTGTTTCCGGCGCTGGGGTTGGAGAACTCTTTGACGATGCTGAAGAGTTCCTTGCTGTTGTGGGCGTTGTTGTCCAGCCGTTCTTTGAATGCTGTCTTCTTGGTGGTGCGGATCAGCTGGTGGTGTTTGCGGGTGGCGTGCTTGAGGGCCGTCATGTTGTCTGGTCGTGGCGCCAGGCTTTCTCGAGGGTGCTGCAGTTCTTCTTGGAGATCTTGAGTTCGTCGGTGAACCAGGGGGCTTTCTTGCTGCCGGGTCTGCTGGGACGGTTCTTCAGTGGTGCGAGGTCATCTGCGCAGTTGGTGAGCCACTGTGTGAGGTTGTTGGCTGCTTCGTTGGGGTCCGTTGTGCTGGCGGGAAGGTTCTGGCGGAGGGAGGTGGCAAGCTGCTCGGCGGTGATCTTGCTCCAGCTCCTGCGAGGAATCTGTTGCGGGTGGTGGTGGGTCGTGGTTCTTCTGAAGCTGAAGTGGATGCAGCTGAAGTCAGTCCAATGGCGTCCGGTGGAGTGGCTGAAGGAGATGTGTTTGCTGGAGGAGAAGACGGGGTCAAGCGTGTGGCCGGCGTAGTGGGTGGGGGTGTTCACCAGTTGCTTGAGTCCGAGGTTAGCAAGGTTGTCCAGCAGGGTGGTGGTGTTGCTGTCCTTGTTGTTATCCAGGTGGAAGTTGAGGTCCCCTAGGAGGATGTAATCAGCGGAGGGGAGGGCGTGCGGGCTGGTGAAGTCGGCAATGTCTTCGCTGAATTGGGTGCGTGGTCCCGGAGGTCTGTAGATGAGGGTGCCTCTGAGGGTGGTCTTGGGGTCGGTGTGTATCTGGAAGTGGAGGTGTTCGGCGGCGGTGAAGGTGTCGTCGGGGTTGGTCGTGATGTGGATGGTGTTCTTGTGTACGATGGCGATGCCTCCTCCAGTCTGGTTGACGCGGTCCTTCCGGGTGATCTTGTATCCGTCCGGGATGGCTATGGCGAGGTCAGGCGCTGAGGAGGCGTTCATCCAGGTTTCTGTGAGGAAGGCGACGTCTGGTGATGTTGTGTTGAGCAGGTCCCAGAGTTCGACAGCGTGTCTGTGGACGGAGCCGGTGTTGAGCAGGATGCACTTGAGGTGGTTGCTGCTGGTGCTCGGCTTGTCGGGTGCGGTGCAGGTTCGGAGGCAGGTGAATTTGCAGGCTTGGCAGTTGAAGGGTCCATGGGTGCGTTTCGGGGTGGCTTGGTTTTCAGGCGGGGGTGCGGCCGGCGTTAAGTGCGTTGAGGGTGGCGGCGTCGTAGGTCCGTCGTGTGGTCTGGCGTCGACGGGGGCCAGGGGTCCTGGCGCTGGGCGCGGTCCAGGTGCAGACGGGCTTGCCTTTGGCGCGCCTTCGGCGCACATTCGGCATGCCCGCTGCGCGCGTCCGCTGCGTGGTCTCTGCGTGGCCTCCATATGTAGGTCAGAGTGAGGGAGGAGCAGCTGGGAGGGGGAGCGGGCGGCCAATGGGGTCAGGGGGCGGGCCGCAGGGACACAGCGGCGGGAATAAAAGGTGGCAGAGATGCGGAAAGAAGGTGGCGGTGCGGGCACAGAAGGCAGGGGGCACAGGAGGGGAAAGCAAGGCAGAAACGGAAGTAAAAAGCGGCGGGAAGAGGTGGCGGCGAGGGCATAGGGGCCCAACAGGAGTCACAGGGTAGGGGGTCAGCAGGCACCTGGGTGTAGAATAGTCAGCAGCGGCTAGCAGGGGCGGCAGTGGCAGCAGGAGACCGGACACACAGGGGGCTGTATGGCAGTGAGGAGGGCGACCTGCCTGGTAACAGGTACAGAGGTCGCTCATACGGAGTAGCTCGGGATACCATACTGTTCGAGCCCAGTCCAGAGCCACAAGAATGAATCTGGCCCGGTCGTGCCTGATCTTCTTCAGCACTCTGGGCAGAAGTGATATAGGCAGAAAGGCGTACAACAGACCACAGCTTAACTCCCAACGAAAAGCGTCTCCGAGCAAGTGCCGCCTTGGAAATTCCAACGTGCATAACTGATGACATTGCGCATTCTCTTCGTGGCGAATAGATCTAACCAAGGCTCTCCCCACTTCTGAAAGAAACCTTGCGTCACGCCCGAGTTCAGATGCCATCATCCATCATGCACCGGCGGCTGAGTTTGTCCGCCCTGGTGTTCAGAGAACCTGCCAGGTGATGAACCACCAAGGTAATGCCTTGACGTTCCAGCCATGTCCAGAGGCGTCCCAGCCCTGTTTGTTGCAGTACCACATGGCGGTGGTGTTGTCCGTGAACACCTGCATTACACTCCCCCGAATAGAGGGGAGGAATGCCTTTAGTGCAAGTCGGATCGCCCAAAGCTCCAGAAGGCTGATCTGGAGCCAGGACTTTGCCGGAGACCAGAGGCCTCTGATCTCCGCCTCTCCCAAGTGGCCTCTCTATCCCAGGAGGGACACATCCGTCACTTCTGTATGTTCCGGTTGGGGGAGGGAGAGGGATCTGCCACTGACCCAAACAAAATTTGTGAGCAACCACTACAACTGCTGTGCCGCGCCCTCCGAGATCTGGACGCGATTGGACAGGTTGCCCTGATGCTGTGCCCACTGGAACTTCAGGTCCCACTGCAGAGCCCGCATATCTCATCTGGCGTGCGTCACCAGCAGGATGCAGGAGGCCATCAGGCCCAGAAGCCGGAGGTCATCCTGACGGAAACCCGGGATAGAGGCTGAAAGATATGAATCATAGCCTCAATATCCCAGACTCGCTGCTCAAGAGGATAAACCCGAAACTGCATTGAATCCAGAACCGCTCCGATGAAGGGGAGCTTCTGAGAGGGACTCAAGTGCGACTTCGGCACATTGATGGAGAACCCCAGCAAATGCAGGAGATCGACCGTAGCCTGGAGGTGGGTGACAACCGACTGGGGCAAGCCCGCCTTCAACAGCCAGTCGTCGAGGTAGGGAAGGACTGACACCCCTAACCTGCGCAGATGAGCTGCGACGACCGCCATCACTTTCGTGAACACTCAGGAAGAAGCGATTGGCGTCCCGGGGGTCCAAGATGGGGCACAAGCTCCCCCTTTCCGTTTTGGGGACCAGAAAGTAGTAGGAATAACAACCACTCCCTACTTCCTGACCGGGAATGTACACGATGGCCCCTTTGGCCAAGAGGGCCGTGACTTCCTGACGGAGAAGAGCCAAATGATCCCCCGGCATGCAGTGGTTCCAAGGTGGCATGGCTGAAGGGGAGGACAGAAAGGGGAGCGAGTAACCGTGGTGGATTATCTGCAGCATATACTTGTCTGATGTAATCTCGCGCCATTGGTGGAGGTGGTGGCGAACCCTGCCACCTACGGGCGTGGGGTGCTCCCTGAAACTCGGGTTAAGAAGCCTTAGAGGCAGCAGCAGCAAGGGTGGAGGTGGACTGACCTGCGCACTGGTTGCCCGCCCCGCCCTGCGGAATCCACGGCCACGGCGAGGCTGGTTCTGCACATGTTTGTTGGAGTGAGGTGCTTGAGTGCCCCTTCCATGGCCACGAAAGCAACGAGAACCAGGCGTGGTAGGGTTCTTTGTAGAAAGACCCAAAGTCTTGGCCGTAGACCGGGAGTCATTAAAGAGCTCCAGGGCATTATCGGCCTTATCGCCAAAGAGGCGAGAACCATCAAAGGGCATATCCATGAGCGAGCCCTGGACATCGGGTGAGAACCCAGTGGAACACAAACAGGCGTACGCTGCAACGCCACCGTTGTGGAAATTGTCCTACCCAATGAATCAGCGGTATCCAAACCGCATCGGATGGCAAACTTCGCCGCATCCTCACTCACCACAATCGCTTGGGAAAGGACATCTTGGACCTCCTTAGAACACTGAGGCAAGACCTGGGCCACAGACTCCCACACTGCATGGGAGTATAGGCACAACAAGCAGGCAGTGTTAACTGACAGCAGCCCCAAGCTGGCAGAGGAGAACAACCTCTTGCCAAATTGGTCCAGCCGCTTAGAGTCCTTGTCCGGCAGAGCCGAGGGAAAGGCACTCTGCAACGTTAAAGCCTTAATGACCAGGCTCTCAGGCGTGGGGAGAGAAGTCAGGAAGGCGGGATCAACGGGCACCTGACGATGACGCCTAGCGAAATTTTTATCCATTGGTGCCCCAGGGGCCAGTCTCGACCAAGTACCCAAAAGGACTTCGGTGAGGGATTCATTAAAAGGGAGCAGTGTCTCAGACGAAGCAGAAGCCATCTGGAGCACCTCAGTAAGGAAGTTGGTCTTGAGGGCCACCGTAGGAAGGTCGAGATGGAGAGCCTCCGTTGCCCGACGGAGCACCACAGTGTAGCAGGTACCCTCCTCCAAGGTAGGCGGAGGAAAGGCAAACCCCGGGTCCGAAGACACATCCAGCTCGCCTGCATCCTCAAGGTCGTCCACCCAATCCTGCTCGGAGTCACATTGCCGAGCGACGGGGTCCATGGACCCGTCCCAGTCTTCGTCCGGCTCCGGTGTAGCTGGGGCAGGTGGCGGTGGCGGAGCTGGAGCCGGGGAAGGGACAAACGGCGCCAGGAACTGCGCCGGCTGGGGCTGGGCCAGCGCCGCACCCCAATGCGGATCCCAGGCCGGAACAACATGTTGGAACTGGAGCAGGGGTGGACGAAATGGCATCCATTGCGGTGCCTGGCGCGGAGCCGAGGGTGGCGCCGGAGCCGGCAGCTCTACACCTCGTGGAGCAGAGGCCGGAGCCAGCGGCGCAGGATTCTGTGGTGCCGGAGCCAGTGGCAAAACCGCCGGGCCAGCAGGCTCTGGACATGGGACCGCGGGGCCCGAAGGCGTGCCGGCGGGAGCCCGGGGCCTGTAAAGGTAGTCCAAGGCAGCAAGAAACTCTTGCACCTGTTCGGGAGTCGCTGACGGACCCAGGTATAGCGGGTAGGCCGCGGGATTCCCCGGCTCCAAAGGAGACGTAGGGGTGGAGCCCCTGTCCGCCTCCGGGGAGCGATGGCGGACATCGGAGAGCGAACACGCTTCTTTGACTTCTTTTTATGGCGTTGCTAACCGGAATCTGAAGGTGAAGACTTGGAGCCCGAGGAGCGACGGCACTGGTCCCACGAGCGGTCCCAGGAACGGCCCCTAGACGGGAGCGGCGGTGAGTTGAATGCCGAACTTCCAGCAACTTCCGGCGCCGCTCCCGCAGGCCCTTCAGGGCCATGGCTCGACAGTCTCGGCAGTTACGGGAGTCATGGTCGGTCTCTAGGCAGTAGAGGCACACGTCGTGGGGGTCCGCCACCGACATGTTACGGTGACACGACCCAGAAGACTTAAAGCCGGGCATCCCTGCAAGCACCAGGAGACAGAAGGGGAGAAAAAGTGTCAAAAGAGCAGTCAAAAAATTACTGAGCTATGTGCTCAATCCAGATCTGCACTTTCGGTGTGGAAAAAGAAAGAACTGACATCAGCGCGCATGGGTGGCGCCTAAGTAGTCTCTGTGACGTCATCTCGGCGCATACGACGCCAGCGATGGATGCGTAGCCGCACGACACCACCTACTGACGCGCAGGGGTACTGCTAAGCAAAACTTTCCGGATGCAGTCTGACGCCTGGGGATATTCTAAGGTAAGGAATCTATCACTAACATGTCTCTTTCAGATAAGATGTCTTCATCAAGGTTGTGATCCAGATGTTAAAGAAGATCCTGAATGCAGCCCACATTCTGTTCAGGAAGTCTCCCAAGCCATATATAGAAATCCTTTTAAAATGTGCACATCCACTAGTGAGTCAATGTCCAGTGACCTGAACCTTTGACCCTGTACTCTCCAGACACTACAAAGGAATCTCTTCTGGCAAAGATGAACCCTCTGGTGAAGTTGTGTCACAAGTGGATGGAGGACATCCTCTAGGACTCTTGCCTTGTGGATCAAAATCCATTTTGTTACCAACATAATAGTCTTGTCGGCTTCAGGGTCATGGAGAAGGAAGCGTATTTCTACTTCTCCACAATTTTAAGAGGGAAGACGCCTTACATTACATTCAGGCTCCACATTCCTCCCATCAAGCCATGCAGAGTACATCAGTCACATTCCACCCCTGGTTCTGACACCCGGTATTAGAGACGGCAGCAAAGATCCTCATGCCAGCGATTTTGATTAAGGGGCATAAAATGTACCTGGAACGATTTAAAGTCTAATGTAATGGCCGAAACATCTTCTGATATCCAAACAAAACTAAAAGTTCACTTCAGCAAATTAGAAATGTATGTTAAAGAAATGTAATGTTGAATTTTTCGGACATGTCCAAGTGCAACATAAAACAATAGTCACCATTAGGAATTTCTCAAGGTTCCAATTTTCTCTATATAGTGGATGACATACTACTGATGCACACATCACATATTTACTTATTGCTAAATGGCCAGCACTCTGACAATATGGTTAGCCATCTTGCTCAAACTGACAAGGTTTGCCACCAGACCACAATCGCAGGCATTGCGGGTCATAAATGGCTGGTTTTCCAGTACCACTATCAACATCAACATGTTGGATTGCTGTGGCACTAGTCACGTGACCATATCTTGAGTTGTAGGATGCTGGGAGAGATGGAGGATTGTTGGATTATTTTACATGGTTCTCCCTTCAGTGAGCATTTTTCTGGCCTTCAGACATCGGGCTGCAAGCACTTCATGCTTGGATTTATGATCAGGCTACAGAAGCTCTGCTTAATGTGCTGAATCATATATTTCTTAGATACCTGTGATTGATTACTGGATGCTAGCATTCATGTATTTCTACATTTTGCCTGAATTGAATCCAATTAAATGGTATGAACTCTTTTGGCTGGCAGCCTTTTGAACAACAGCATTTACAACGCATAACAACAACATCAAAAATGCAATCTAAAAAGGTTCAGTAACTGACAGGCAATGGAAGCGGACACGGTAATGTGAATGAAACACAATAACTGAGAAGGAAAAGGTATAAATCAGACGGAAAACCTTGAAAAACTGTTTTTGAGTTTTGGACTTGTTGTCTTAATTTGCTGTGATCTGGAGTCCGTCCAATCACATTTTCCAGGGCGGTCCTGCTTATTTAAAACTCCCGGTGAACTCACTTTTGGGACTTGGGTTTTTTGCTTCGATATCCGGTCACTATTATTTAGCGAGAAACTGTCTTTCATGTTAAGTTTGCTTTGCGGCTTGGCCCTGCTTGCATTTCTTTCTACAATATCATTTGCCATCTGTATCATGCTAATATTGTGGCCTGTGAAAATGTTCCGTTTTGTCACTAAGTAAACTATAGTTGGAAACGATATGCTCGATTTATTATTGAAAATTTCGAGCTAAGTTAAACCTGATACATGGCTCCTCTGATCACCATAACATTAATAAGTAGGAAACTGTAGGCTTATTGGAGATTTGGTATACAGCTTGCCAATTTAAGATGAGACTTTACTAAGCAGTTTGCCAATGAAAACTAGCTGTCGTCTGCACACTATTTCCACTGTATGTTTTTCTAGGTCAAGTAACAAAAATATCCCAGTACACCTCAGTTACTCCACAAATTCCTGTGCTGTCAGGCCTCAATCAGCCAGCACCTATTTAAAAGAACATTTATGACCTCCCCATGGCCTCTTAGTATTGTGGGGGCCAGACAGTAACAAGTAGGTGTCAACAGGTCTAAACAAGAGGAAATATTCTGTACTCAATATTACAGGCTAAGAGCATGAACAGGAGGATAAAAATGGGCAAAATAACAATAGATAGATATTAATGTCTGCAAAAGCATGACAAATCTGCTTCTGAACTTGGTTAATCACAAAACAGCCAAAATGTTTCTCAAGCATTAGGGGTAAACTGATCCAAGGACTCCGGATGTTTATAAAATAATATGGACCCGTAACACGGAAGGAAAAATTACTATGCACTATCACGAAGTAGGTCACTAAGAGGGTGGGAACAATGTTTACATTTTCCAGTTGGGGAATGCGTGTGACAAGCAAAATACATTAAACTAAAATATTTGTATGTGAGCCAAAATGGGCCTTCAACAAGTCCACAAAATGCTTTTCTAGTCTTAGGGATCACCTGGTGGGATCACCTGGTGGAAGGCCAGGAGCATTCACCAGAGACACCCTTTCTAGGATACTAAAAGCTAATCTTTGACACTTTTCACCTGTTGCAAACAGATCTCTGAAGAACCACCCAGTTCTTTGTATACCTCAGAATTTTTGTTATATCTGGTTCCAAAATTTCAATTTGTGATCTTTCTCTAGTTTGCCATTTAATTTATCAAAAACATTTGATTCCCCAGGCAACATTAAACAAGCATTTGCAATGCAATAGGTCTCGCATTTACGAAACTCATATATCACCTATTGAATTGCAAATGCTTGTTTGAAAAGCGCCCATGCAGTGCTTTCACTTTACTGTTGTCCCGCGCCCTTTTCCTAAAACTAGCCGTGTCTAAAGAATGGGGCGTAGCCACCATTAAAGTGAAAGCGCGGTATGGGATCAAGTCAGGCTTTTCTGCCCTCAGTGCCCAGAATAAAAAGGGCAAGAGCTGGAGGCAGGATGTTCTCCCTCAATGTTATGTTATTAAAAATTTATAAAGCGCACATACGCCCAAGGGCTTCTTGGCGCTGAAAGATAAAAAACATAACAGAGGGTGAGTCTGCCGGGAGCGATTATTTCAAGTAGGCTTTTGTAAAAATGGCGCCAAACTTTGGAACTCCCTTCCCCTCCAACTCAGGTCCAACCCCAACCTTCTTTCCTTCCGCAAACAACTGAAAACTTTCCTGTTTAATGCTCATCATTAATCTCCTAGCAGAATCCCCTTTGGTCAGCAACTACACCTCACACTAGCGCTTGGACGCCCCTGGGCAGCAATCGCGCTTTATAAATACACATTTCATTCATTCATTCATTTCATTTCATTTTACAAAAAGAAGCATTTGTTTCTCAACTTGACAAACAAATTATTTTTTTAATAAAAGTGCCACATTCCCTGCAGCGGGCAGGTGAAAACCATTTAAGCAAATTGTGCTCAAAAGCTGGAATTAAAGCCTACAGAGTAACAAAACATGGAACAGGGCGTGTCTTCAAGGGAGGTTACAAAAAGAGACAAGGCGGTACTAAGGAGGAACTACTAGGCCTATTGACCATTGAAAAGTCACATTTTCTAAAGGACAATGACACAGGTCAATAAAAAAAATAGGCGGAGAGTGAGAGGAGCTTCAAGTCCATACCTGAATACAGTATGCTTCGCAGAGCAGCACATGCGCTGCCCAGGCTCGACCTAAAAAGTGACTTAGCAAGCTTCTATTGAGGCAAATGACGTACTAAGAATAGTAAGAATCCAGCATAATAAAAACACTTCATCTGAAAGAACACTATGGATAGGAATCAAAACCACAGTTACACTGGCACAAATGTAGAGGCACATGCACTTTAGTGACATCTCTAGTAATACAGATTGCAATGGCTTTGTGACCCTGCCTGTGAGGGCAGGTTCAGGGGCCCTAAGGGTAATCAGGGGTTACTGATCCTCCGTTGGTACCACATTTCTGAATGGTTAGCATGTCCCAGGATGCCCTGAAGCACAAATCTAAAGCACTTGACTTTCAAGGTGAAGATGGCAGAGCAGTTTCTAAGGCTCTGTTATGAAGGTAGTGTAGGTTGGAAACTGAGATTCAAAAAACACTCAATTAATCAATGCCCTATCAGAGCTTTTAGTTTTTTAAAAAAAGAAACCAACGTTAATACACACAGCTAAATACTGCTGGTAAAATTAGAAATATATATGCGGAATATATAGTGGGTAAATGAATATGCAAAAAAGTATCTTTGTGGCCATTAAGCTAGAACAGATTTACTGTCACAAATGTCTTGTTTACAATTTCTGTGCAGTAGAATTTTTTTTCTAAATAAATGTATAAGTTGATTGTCAGGCTGCTTTTCAAGCTCTGCCATTCGCGTCTCTACCTGCTTTCCTCTGTCACACTTTGACCCCCATTTTATGGGCTCCTAGAATAATTTTTTCCATTTCCAGCACTGGATAAAACACATCGTATTTAAGGTGCAGTGGTGACGTTCCACGATTAGTAAGAGCCCTTTGCTAAGAGAGGATTCAAGAAATTCCTGGGCACCGTCTCCCAACCCTTCCAACTGTGCATCTCGGTTCTGCTCAAACAGTACACCAGAGTTGTGCTGATTCTGTGGAGCATCGTATTTTATTTTCACAATAGGCGAATCAGTATACTATCTTCATCCACAAATGCCTCTTCCCAACCGTGCATACATCACCTCAACTGTAATGCTCTGGGTAGATGTGTTTGAAAACTCAGCCATGCCAGGACCGACAGGGTAGAGGTGGCGCTATGCGCGGAGTGGCCAGGTATTGGTGCGGATCAATTTACGGCGATCCTGCGCAGATGATTTGGTCATCTCTGAGAGCCTCAGCTTGGGAGTGGTGTACTGGGTGGTTGGATGCAGGAGCGAAGGGGCCCTGGGTTGGGAACTACCGACGTTGGAGGGGGGAATAATGTTTAGATCTCGGCGTGTGATCCTGGGCAGATTATTAATCACCCACAGTATCGAAAAAGAGGATTTCGGCCTGGGGTGACGCAACGGGGGGGCCTAAGGGTGCTGCGAGGTCTGAGGCAGGGGAGCGGCGAGGTGTATGGGGGCCCTCGTTGAGGGGGTTTAGGGAAGGGCAGCAAAGGGTCGGATTACAAGGTAAGGCGGGGAAGCAGGCTCCAAAGGGTGTGGTTTTGGCAGATAAAAATGGACTGGTTCTTTTAGAGTAAATTGGGTGTGCCCCTGCAGCTTAGGTGAGGGGGGCAAGGCAGTACAGGCCTCAACAACTAGAAGTCATTGGTTGGCGTAATTTCTTGCAATGGCAAGAGGACTTGGCACACAGGGTGTAAAGCGGGAGCGCCCTGTTTGTTATCCCAGAGACTCCAGGTTTAGGGCAAATCTTGGGTTGGGGGGAGGGGGGTGGCTCGCCACTTCCGCCCAACTTTGCGGAGCGTTGGCCAGCTGCACTCACCTGGAGGTTTCTTTCTAGCAGCCACCCTCATCGGATTTTGCGGTATTTGTGCTGTCTGTTGTGGTGGAGGCGGAGCACTGGTATGCCCGGGGCACATAGCTTGGTGGGAGGCCATGGATTCAACCCCTGGTATCTCCAGGAAACTCATGTTTTCGTGTTGCCTGGGGGGCCGGCGCTCATGACAGGGTCTGCTGCTTTCGGGCACAGTCCTGTCTGGTGTTCAGCGTGTTTGGGCAGGAGGGCACAAACAACAAAAAACAAAAGCGGCAGGGAAATCGTTTTGTTGGACAGGCCACATGAAGGGCTTGCTCCCTCCCCGCACGACCAGGCCCGAGCCCGGCTCCTCAGATGTTACACGCAACAACCACCCGTTTCCCGTCTCCTATGGGACCCCTGCCCCTGAACATCTCCACCTCATGGGCCCGATTCCCTACCGGCCCTCTCGCCCGGCCTGGGCGCCATCTTGGACACAGCACCACGAGGCCGCCTGGCCTCCGATCGACCCTAACCCTGGGCCTGGCCAGGCCCCGACATCCCGGCACCACCATCCACCCAGGAGGTGAGCGGACTACTTGGCAGGTCAATGGGAGAAAGAGGTGTCGATAGCTCTCCCCCGCCAGGTGCCGATCGCCCCCAGCCTCCCCGGGCGCTGGCTCCACCCCCCTGCTGGGTGTCTGGACTCCCTCATCCCGGACCTCCCGACCTCCAAGTGCGAGGGTCCGGACATCAAAGGGCGCCAGACCTATAACTGGGGCAGCTCCAGAGCAGGAAGACAGTTGTATCCTGGAGTCGAGAGACGCAGCGAAGAACTCATCCTTGACGGACTACTGGCGCTGCCGTAGTCCTGCCTTACGAACTATCGTCCTGCCTGCTGGCGCTGCCGCAACCTTCTGAAACCTTCATCGTCGTCGGGACCTGCTGGTGTGGCCGCGGACCGTTTGTAATCACCACCTTCATCGGGACCTGCTGGCTCCGCCGCGGCCCGATCCTCTAGAACGCCGAGCTCGAGGATTGTGAGCTATTTCATCTACCTGATTGGTAACAAGACTGTCCCGCTACCCTTTTCCCAATCCAGAGACCAGAACCGAGGGGATCCCTGAGTCCAGACCTCCTTGTACCATTTTACCGTACTTAAAGAATTGCTTATAAAGTATCGTTGAACCTTATCCTTGTGTGGTGTACGTCTGTGGGGGGGAAGTTACTTGTCTGTACGATCGCTGGAGACGGCTCTCCCCGGAGACCTCTCCCTTTATCCTCGGCCGACCCTCCCGGTCCGTCTAACATTGGTGGCCAGCGGCGCGATCCGAATCAACGCATAATCGTACAGAGAGTAGCTCACCCCACGACGAAATCACAATGACAACCAAAGAAAGCGGATCCACCGAGAAATTCCAGATGGAGAAATTGGAAGAATACAGCCATCGTGAGTTGAAACAATTCTGCATTGAACTAGGTATCGCTACCACCGGTCTGAGTACTAAAGACGATTTCAAGCACGCCATTGAGTCTTGGGCAGAAACCGGGGCCGTCAGACCCCCGGACCAAAATGTTGCAGCAGCAGAAAAAGACACCACGGCTCCCGAGGAGCGAAGAACGGGTCTCTCGCAAGATGAGATCCAAGAACGAGAAAGAACCCGACTACATGAACTAGAAATGGCCCGGCACAAAATGGATGGCGAACTCAAATTAGCAGAACAAAAACTGAATCTGGAACATCTGCGACTCCGAGAAGAACGGGAAGAGAAGCAGAGACAAAGAGAGCTCGAAGAGAAGAGACTGGCGTATGAACACGAGCGCAAACTAGCTGAGATAGACTTACGCAAGCAGAACAAAGAATTAGGGGTGCCCGAGCAACCGCGCACCCCGGGGGCAACAGAAAAAAAGGTACACATCCCCAAGGATGTCGTTCGAGAATATTTCCGAGATGACGACATACAGCAATGGTTCAAGGCCTACGAGATCGCTATGACCTCCCACCGGATCGATCGAAGCGACTGGGGAGCCGGTCTATGGGGGAGGTTCCTCAATGAGGGCCGCGATGCCCTGCTACAGCTTCCAGACCATCTGATGACCTCCTATGACCACATGAAAGCTGCCCTCCTCACCCGCTATGGGCTCACACCCGAAATGTACCGCCAGAGGTTCCGAGACTGCACCCGGATCCCGGGTACAACTTGGGTGGAATACGTGAACTATTTCAGCCGGGCCTTCGAGGGTTGGATCAAGGGAAGCAACGTAACGACTTACGAGCAACTTTTCAATCTCATGGTATGGGAGCATCTATCAAACAACTGCTTCGTCGAGCTCAGGCAGCACCTCCTCGACAGTAAATTGACTGATCCACGGCAGCTCGCCGCCGAGGCTGACCGGTGGGAAATCACCCGAGTGGGCCGAAATGGGTCCCATGAACAGAACCGGAACCACCACGGTCAGCACCGTCCCCGAGGAGGAGGAGGGGGCCAAGGACGAGGAAGAGACAACGCCCCGGCCGCTCCCGCTACCAGCACCCCACCCCCGGCCAACCGGGGCAACACCCCGGCGCGGCCGGGATACAGAGCCAATGTCACATGTCACCGATGCCAGCGAGTCGGCCACTACGCAAACGACCCAAATTGTCCACAGAGCCAGACTCCGAGACCCCGCCAGATGGCTGCCGCCGCCCTGGGGGAAGAACAAATCTCCGAAGAACATGAGGAATGTGAGCAAGAACACCAAGAATGGGAACCAGCCGCCATGGTTCTAGCATGCCTAGGGGGAAGAGACATGGTCCCGCGGGTCCCCCTACCCGCCAACACCCGGAAGTACAGTCAATGGGTGAACATTAATGGACGCCGGGCCGAAGCCCTACGTGACACCGGGGCCAGTGTAACAGCCGTCCGCTGTCACCTGGTGACCCCAGAACAGATCCTGCCGAACATTCTCTGCCCTGTCCGATCAGCCGACAATTCGGAGAGTCTATGTCGGATGGCTTGCGTCCCCTTCGAGTGGGGAGGAGTCTCCGGCATGTTGAAAGTGACGGTCCGAGATGACGCCCCCGTAGACTGTCTCCTGGGAAATGATCTTGAAAGTTCCCCGTGGGCCGCCGTAGAGAGGAGAGAGCATCTGGGGATGTTGGGCATCCCGGACTGGGCGTGCGTAACCACCCGGTCCATGGCTGCCCGTGCCACCCCCAGACCCGAAGAACCTGAATGGCCGGCACCTCCTCCCCCGGTCGCTCCAGTAGAAGACACCGACCGTGCCGTCCCCCCAGAACAAACTCCCGAGGAGCTCGTTCAGCCTCAGGACCTTCCCGGCCTGGATCAGTGGCGTCAGGAGGGGGGGCCCACCCAAGAACAGTTTCGCCAAGAGCAGAAGACCTGTCCCTCCCTCGAGGGACTCCGCCAACAAGCCCTCGCTCAGAGCGCAGGGGATACCTCCGGAACCCATTGGGTCTATTGGGACAATGACCTGTTGTACAGCGAACAGAGACTTGCGGAGTTAGGGGCCAGTCGAGTGCTAGTGGTGCCCCTCCGCTTTAGAGACTTCTTGCTAAACCTGGCCCACGATGTCCCCCTGGCTGGCCACCTGGGTCAGGATAAAACCTACAGTCGCCTGGTGACCCACTTTTTCTGGCCCAAGATGAGGAACGATGTACTCCAGCACTGCCGATCTTGCCCCACGTGCCAGGCCAGCGGGAAGAGCGGCCGCAAGCTGAAAGCCCCCCTGCAACCTTTTCCAGTGGTCACCACCCCGTTCGAGAGGGTGGGAATAGACATTGTGGGGCCCCTGGACCCCCGTACAGCACAAGGACATCGGTTCATCCTAGTACTGGTGGACCACGCCACCCGCTACCCCGAGGCTGTTCCCCTGCGAACTGTGACAGCCCCGGTAGTCGGCCGGGCCCTGATGGGGATCTTCTCCCGTGTGGGCTTCCCCCGAGAAGTCGTCAGCGACCGGGGCACAAATTTTATTTCAAAATACATGAAGTCCCTCTGGCAACAGTGTGGGGTCACCTACCGGTTCACGACCCCCTATCACCCTCAAGGAAACGGACTCGTTGAGCGGTTCAACCGCACGCTCAAAGGGATGATTGGGGGGTTGGAAGAGCCCCTCCGTCGCCAGTGGGATGTGCTACTACTGTGCCTTCTCTTTGCCTACCGAGAAGTCCCCCAGAAGTCCCTCGGCTTCAGCCCGTTTGAACTCTTGTATGGACACCCGGTACGTGGGCCGCTCAGCCTAGTCAAAGAAGGCTGGGAAATGCCCCCTCTAAAGAACCCTCCAGATGTTTTCAAGTACCTCCTAACCCTCCGCAACCAGACCAGACGATTCAGAGAGATGGCAAAAGCAAACTTGGAGGCCAGTCAGGAGGACATGAAAAGGTGGTACGATCAAAATGCCTCCTCCATCGAATTTGAACCCGGCCAACAAGTATGGGTAATGTCTCCCACCGAACCATGCGCCCTGCAAGACAAGTGGACGGGGCCCTTCAAAGTAATCGAGCGCAAGAGCCCTGTCACCTATCTCATCGATATGGAATCTTCACGGAACCCTCTCCGGGTCCTCCACGCTAATAGACTGAAACCCCATTTTGTGCGCTCAGAACTCAGCCTCCTGATGGCAACAGACAATGGAGCCGAGGAGGACTCCGAACCCCTCCCTGACCTCCTGCGGACTCGGGTGAAGGACGGCTCCGTGGACGGGGTCCGACTCTCGGAGGCCCTCACCTTGGAACAACGCCAAGGATGCCGAGACCTCCTGCTGCAGTTCGCCACCCTGTTCTCCCTCACCCCAGGGGTCAACCCCTGGTGCGTACACGACGTGGACACTGGAGACAGTCCCCCTATCCGCCATCGGGCCTACCGCGTACCAGATCGGGTACGGGCCTGCATCCAAGAGGAGGTGGCCAGGATGCTCACGCTCGGGGTCATCGAGCCCTCCGACAGCCCCTGGGCCAGCCCAGTGGTACTGGTCCCCAAAGCAGCCGCCCCCGGCACCACGCCGGAACTCCGGTTCTGCGTCGACTACCGGGGCTTGAATGCGGTCACCAGAACAGACGCACACCCCATCCCCCGGGCAGATGAACTAATCGACCGCATGGGAGCTGCCCGCTACCTCAGCATCTTCGACCTGACAGCGGGCTACTGGCAGATCGGTC
This sequence comes from Lissotriton vulgaris, assembly GCF_964263255.1. Taxonomy (NCBI): domain Eukaryota; kingdom Metazoa; phylum Chordata; class Amphibia; order Caudata; family Salamandridae; genus Lissotriton; species Lissotriton vulgaris. Next base: position 1,754,272,631 of record NC_141694.1, on the reverse strand, counting down.
TCACACCCCGGGCCCAAGAACGATCTGCATTCTCCACCCCTGATGGCCACTATCACTTCAAGGTCATGCCATTCGGCATGAAGAATGCCCCAGCAACATTTCAACGGCTAGTTAACCAGGTCCTGGCGGGGCTTGAAGAATTCAGCGCCGCCTACCTGGACGATATCGCTGTGTACAGCCACCACTGGTCCGACCACCTCCACCACCTCCGAGAGGTGCTACAGGCCCTCCAACGAGCTGGCCTCACGATCAAGGCCAGCAAATGCCAAATTGGCCAGGGGTCCGTGACCTATCTCGGGCACCAGGTGGGAAGCGGTCTGGTGGCCCCTCTGCAACTCAAGATCGCTGCCATCCAGTCTTGGCAGCCCCCCATCACCCAGACCGAGGTCCGCGCCTTTTTGGGACTCACAGGCTACTACCGGCGGTTCGTGAGGGACTATGGCAGCATTGTGGGGCCCCTCACGGAACTCACATCCAAAAACCAACCAAAGAAGGTCAACTGGACCCCAGACTGTCAAGCGGCCTTCGAGAAGCTGAAGGCCGCCATGTGCTCCGCCCCTGTGCTCCAGACCCCCGACTACAGTCGGGAATTTATCGTCCAGACGGATGCCTCCGACCATGGCATTGGGGCAGTCCTTTCCCAGTTGAACCCCGAAGGACTGGATCAGCCAGTGGCTTTCATCAGCAGACGACTCCTGGCCCGAGAACAACGCTGGAGCACCATCGAGAGGGAGGCCTTCGCCGTGGTGTGGGCCCTCAAAAAGCTCCGGCCATATCTCTTCGGCACCCACTTCCGGGTACAGACCGATCATCGGCCCCTGCAGTGGCTAATGCAGATGCGGGGGGAAAACCCGAAGCTACTACGTTGGTCCATCTCCCTGCAGGGGATGGACTTCACTGTGGAACATCGACCCGGGCAAGACCACGCCAACGCAGATGGCCTGTCACGCTTTTTCCGCCTCGACGAGGAGAGTCCCCAAGAGGATGGGTGACTCTCCCCGCCTTCAGCTGGGGGGGACGTATGTTGGACAGGCCACATGAAGGGCTTGCTCCCTCCCCGCACGACCAGGCCCGAGCCCGGCTCCTCAGATGTTACACGCAACAACCACCCGTTTCCCGTCTCCTATGGGACCCCTGCCCCTGAACATCTCCACCTCATGGGCCCGATTCCCTACCGGCCCTCTCGCCCGGCCTGGGCGCCATCTTGGACACAGCACCACGAGGCCGCCTGGCCTCCGATCGACCCTAACCCTGGGCCTGGCTAGGCCCCGACATCCCGGCACCACCATCCACCCAGGAGGTGAGCGGACTACTTGGCAGGTCAATGGGAGAAAGAGGTGTCGATAGCTCTCCCCCGCCAGGTGCCAATCGCCCCCAGCCTCCCCGGGCGCTGGCTCCACCCCCCTGCTGGGTGTCTGGACTCCCTCATCCCGGACCTCCCGACCTCCAAGTGCGAGGGTCCGGACATCAAGGGAAAACTTTGCGGAAGGTATGAGGGCCATCTCTAACTGGATGGCTGCCAACTACCTCCAGTGCAACGTCGGGAAGACAGAGGTGATGCTCTTCGGTAAAGCTAGCATGCTCTGGTCCCCCGACTGGTGGCCCCAAGACCTGGGACCAGTACCTTCCCCAAAGTCTACTATAAAAAACCTAGGAGTGAAACTGGATCAAAACCTAACCCTAAAGGATCACGCGAACGTGATTGCTGGAGCCTGTTTCCATACCATTGGCTTACTCAGACGTGTCTTCCCTCTTTTACCTGACATCTACAGGAAGACACTGGTACAGACCCTTGTAATAAGTCGTCTTGACTATTGCAATGGGCTCTTGATACTAGCCAATGAGGATGCCATCAATAGGCTGCAAGTGGTCCAGAACACGGCGGCCAGATTGATTCTGAACGCCCCCCCTAGAACTCCTTCTGGACCCCTGTTGAGGGAACTTCACTGGCTCCCGGTACGCCAACGGATCAAATTCAAGATCTGTTGTACTGTACACAGATGCATTTTCGGAAATGGCCCTAGCTACCTAGCCCAACTATTTCATCCTTACAGACCGGAACGTGATCTTCGGTCCTGCAATCAGCTCCTGCTTAAATCTCCTTTCATTAAAAAGACCAGACAAGGTGGCCGTGCCCTCTCCTCAGTGGGGCCAACTCTGTGGAACAATCTGCCCCTTAGCCTCAGACAGATCTCCCACCACCCTACATTCAGGAAAGCATTAAAGACCAATCTGTTCACTGCTCTATAAGCCGTCCTCTTCCCCTCTACGCATTTTCAGTTCTCTGGTACCGTTGCTATTCAGTCACCTGTGCTTGCGGCCATAGCGCGGAGATAACCCTTGGGTTCGATTCTGGCGCTCTATAAGCAATTAAATAAAATAAAATAAATAAAGGGCGCCAGACCTATAACTGGGGCAGCTCCAGAGCAGGAAGACAGTTGTATCCTGGAGTCGAGAGACGCAGCGAAGAACTCATCCTTGACGGACTACTGGCGCTGCCGTAGTCCTGCCTTACGAACTATCGTCCTGCCTGCTGGCGCTGCCGCAACCTTCTGAAACCTTCATCGTCGTCGGGACCTGCTGGTGTGGCCGCGGACCGTTTGTAATCACCACCTTCATCGGGACCTGCTGGCTCCGCCGCGGCCCGATCCTCTAGAACGCCGAGCTCGAGGATTGTGAGCTATTTCATCTACCTGATTGGTAACAAGACTGTCCCGCTACCCTTTTCCCAATCCAGAGACCAGAACCGAGGGGATCCCGGAGTCCAGACCTCCTTGTACCATTTTACCGTACTTAAAGAATTGCTTATAAAGTATCGTTGAACCTTATCCTTGTGTGGTGTACGTCTGTGGGGGGGCAGTTACTTGTCTGTACGATCGCTGGAGACGGCTCTCCCCGGAGACCTCTCCCTTTATCCTCGGCCGACCCTCCCGGTCCGTCTAACACGTTTGCTTTCACTTCTGCTTCAAAGACAAAGAAGCTTGCGAGTGCCACTGCGAGCCGTGTGCTTTCAATTATCGCGCCCGTGTCTGGGCACGATAATTGAAACCACATGGCCTATTGGTGTCTATTACGCGCACCAAACGCGTAATAGACACCAATAGGCCATGGGCGGAGCAATGCGCCCGCCTTTAGCCAAATGCGTGCAGTCTTTTATTAAAAGACGCACGCAAAGGCCAATGGGATAGCACAAAAGGAAAAGCCCACGCACAAGCGTGTGCAATTCCTAAGTCAGTGCTAAAACCCCGTTTTTTTCACTTACTAAAGGATTCGCGCTGCCCGAGCACTGCTGTGCAGTACAACGCAGGCGTGAGACCTAAAAAGTAGATTACCAATTCTTTGATTTTTTTTGTTAAATCGCACCTGCAGCATGTGTACAATTTCTCACAATTAGATGAATGGGAATTAGGTTCATCTTGCACACACTGTGGCAGTACTATCAGTCATCCTGCAGTTGAATGGGCTGCATAATGGCAGATACAACCAAACAAACTGTTCTGATCTTTGAGGTAAAATTTAAGTTTAGTGACCTCTAAAATATCTTCTACAAACACACCACTATATTTCCAATATAACCAGTAATAATCAAGAAAACATTATGCCAAGGAGAGTGGCCACTGCTAGGCACCAGGTAGTGAAAAAACATTTGGAAGCAAATCACACTTTTCTGCGATGAATATGCCACTGTGTTTTAGTGTCTAATTTATAGAAACATTCTCAATTTAACCTACTCATATATAATTGACTGTTCTAAACAAACATATCCACAAATCCATACCTGTATGTGGAGGAAGGTGCACAAGTTAATGTGTGGGGGGGAATGTATTCTCTTACAAGTGGGTGCAGTTAAGTGTTATTTGAGTACAAGTCAAGTACATTTTCATTATTTTTTAGACCTCAACAGATATCATACAATGTAGAAAATCGCATACATAAATAGAAGAATTAGCAACAAATAAAGCGATGCTATAATGTAGAGATGCCAATCGAACATCAAAGCTAATACAAAGGTAAAAAAGGTCTAACATGTTTAAAACAGTAAAACCTATAACCTTGGTTTGGAGAGATACTCTACAATACTGTGCTTATTTAGCAGATACAATTCTGCCTATGTTGAATATTAATTACTTCTTCGAGGTTGTAAAACCAGACAGCCAAAAGTAACATAATTAAATTCTTGGACTCTATTTTCACAAAAAGGTCAGATGCATTCATTATATTCTAATTTTTCCTAAACTTCTATTATGCTTCTCGATGAAGATGTTAGTGATATTAATATTAAGAGTATTCCCCTAATCTTAAAATCCAGAATATTCCCCTAATTTTAAAACCCAGAGACAAATTGAAGATACGATTGCTTTTTTTGTCTGTATGGAATCTGTTTAGATAACTGTAAGCAGTGATGCAAATTGGTTTTATTGCTCTTCTGAAGGACAAAGATTTTTAAGTGCAACTTTAGCTGTCTTGAGAAAACAGCTCATCAAAGTGCTTAGAAAAGTCCAAGGAATAGGAGAAATTCTTGCAGAAGGCAATATGCGACTCCTTCCACTAAATAGCAGCTTTCTCATGAAATATATTAACAGTAAACCCCAGCAGAGAACTACTGCAAAGTCCAAACTCAAGCCTCATGGCAACAACTGAGAATAAAGAATTGGCTGAAATTAAATTCCTTCTTTCAATGTGATTAAGGGACATCCTGTCCGTATATGAACTAGTTTCAAGTGCCCAAATCGATGTGGGAGGGATCTTCATTTATAGACTGATTTCAAATGTTTAAAGTGTCGATGTCCAACTGCATTATAAAATGACCCAAACCCCTTTCCATGTGCTGGTCCTTTCCCCCTAACTTTAGAACATTGGATTTAATATTGATATGTGAACAAAAGGTTCTCCCAAGATATGGGCAATATTTCATAGTCTCACGTTTCTCTGAGCCAAATGTGGCGTAGAAGTTGGAACACTTTTTAGGTCACTTCCCTCTAAAACGCAGTCCCTCACTTTTTAGAATATTTGACATTATATGATGCTCCGCTGCATATAGTTGTAAAGCATCAAAACGTTTTTTTGAACACTTGGCAGACCGCAAAGGTATAAGAAAAATTTACAGTTGGGCTAACAGGTAACCTTGCTTTCGATCCTTATTTGTTTGTATTTTTGAACAGAGCCTTCATGTGGAACTGTGAAGAGATAGGGTGAATGTCAACAGTTCTGTGGGACTGTGAATAGCAATTAACTTTTTCCACAAAATCTGTCTCTACATTTACAGTACACGGATTGTCCTTTGCAAGCTACATATTTATCAAATAGTTATTGCACTATAGCAATATTATCTATGTTGCAACATTTAGCTTTAATATCCGATTGCTCTACTGGGATTATTTTGTTATCTAGAACCCAAGATTGTATATGTTCTAGAACATTTTCTGCAAACATTTTCCCAACAGAGTCAAGCAGAGCCATCTGTCGAAAATTAGTAGGTAGATTCTGCCATCCTTTTTTTATGTAGAAGAATTATAACTCTACCTGTACTTAGGGCTGGATTTTCCCCATTGGCATAACTGTAAGAATAAAAAGAAAATAAATACTGTCCCCATAGTATGGGGTTCCTTTTTTATACCCGATATGGGCAAGAGATTAGGGCTAATAGCCCCTAGTATCTAGTTGCTTTTATATTTGTAATTATTGTATTCACATAAAGAGGATTCTCTGTGGCACCAGCTAAATTGTCTTTTAGGTTACGTAAATTTAGGGACATTTCCACGTCATTTAAGCTCTATAGGTCTGTGTTGGACTTAGTGTTGCTAAGCCACCTAGGGTAGCCTGGCCTAGGGTAAGACAGTCAGATTCCAGAAACACAACGGTGTTAAGTTTGCACACCACCCAGCAGTAACTCAATGCAATTCCACTCAAAAACGACACTACACCAATTTTTGTGGAAAAATATGGACTGGTTTAAAAAAAATAGATTTGTTTCACTTTATCTTATTACACCATTATTTCTACTTATACTTCTTTCCACTTTGAAGGTTTGAGTTCACATTGCAAGGTCATTCTATACTTTCTTCATCACTTACATAAAAGTTCAGCATATACTTTTATCAAGCCTAAAAGAAGGTGCAACTAGACAGGCTTTATGGCAGATAAAATGCTACTGGAATTTTCCAAAAGACCTTCACCTTGACGAAAAGGTTCTCTACCACCTTTTCCTTAGACAAATGAAACAGACCTTGAAATTTCTAGAAACTAACAAATATCATTCTCTCTGTCATCCAGATTGAACCATATATTCATTTCTCTTAGTAGAAACTCGGCATGAGAAGGTTCAGTTTTCACCTGTACATTTCCCCCTTTAAGACGCCTGCTCAATTCTGCCCAAGGCTCACCCTGTTCGTTTCAGTCAAGTGCCCAGTTAGAGTCTGGCAGATGTGCCCTTGTTTTGATAGGGATTCTGGCAATATCTCGTTCCCTACTTCTCTTCCTCTTTCCAGCTCAAAATACAGTCAACCGTTTACTCTCCCCGACTCCTTTCCAGATCACTTCAGCACTCTATACTTCCTGGGGTTAGCGCTGTAAGCTGGAATGGAGCCAGGCTCTCCCTCACCAAGCTCCGCTAGGCACTCACCGCAGCACTCCGGTTCTGACGGCTTTCTGACCCGATGTGGGCCCACGGATCAGCTGCCGATGCTGGGAACACCCCGCACTTCTCACCGCAGCGCTCCCACGGGGTCAAAGGCCACTTGGCACTTGGTGCACTCCTCTCAGATCAGCACCAACGAGCCTGCGCACTCCACGTCGATGAGGCACTGCTTCCGGCGCCCTCTGACACGGCGGCTGGGCCTGCGCACTGCACGTTGGGGAGACACTGCTCCTGGCGCTCCCACACAGCTACTGGGCCTGCGCTCTGCACGTTGGGGAGACACTGCTCCGGGCGCTCTTCTCCAGGCGGCTCCCTCCTCGCTGTCCACACTCGCCGACGATCCCGCCTCCTCCGATCAGCTTCCTCTGACGTCGCTCCACCTTCCTCTGTTACCCACAGGGGAACTCAGCGCCAGGCAAGGCGCTCACGAGCTCACTGGATCCCTGCACAGGGAGACTTCAACGAGTGACCAGTCAGCTTCTCACAGAGAGGGGAGGATGATTTGAGCTCCGCCGCTTCGAGGTATGGTCCGGCAGAATTGGGGGTTTCTTGTCCCCTCGATAGCGACTCCTCAGACACAAACACCTGGGCCCATTTCCTTAGGATTTCTCAGGGGTTGTTCAAGAGTTTCCTGATGGGGACTTTTACGGCAGGGTTCGGTCAGCACTAGGTGGGGATGGATCAATACAGGAGACTGGCTGGCCCGCAGGTCAATCCTACTCCCAGTAAGCACTATCCTCCTCCTCAGAATTGCCTCTCTCCTCACCAGTCCCACCCCGTGAAATCACTGGGTACCTCCAAAATGGCTGCACAGTATTCTGTCTTTTATAGGCTGCCCTTCAGAGGTCCAGAAGGGACCAGAAGGTTCTGGAATGCCCTATTCTATCCTATGGGTCAGGTCTCAGGTGTGACAGTTATGGCAGTTGAAAACCACCATTTTGTAAAACCCTCATTTTCTAGTCAGGGAAGGCTCCTAGGCCTTAGGAAAAAAAACTATGAGGGCAAAAAGAGCATCTATCCCCCAGGACAACACCATAAAAATCTAGTGGACACAAAAAGATAAAAAACAGGTATGAGGGGCAAAATGGGGACAAAATAAATAATTAATAGGAGGGGCTACGCAAAAGGCCAGACAGGTCTAACAGTCTGTCAGATACTCAATCCAATTGAATAATGAATTTGAGAGCTCCAAACCAACCAATCACTATATGCTGATCCTCACCAATACCAGAAATCACAGCAATCATGTAATGCCACTGAACAGCGTAACGTATGTGACTACATTAAAAGAGAAAGGAAGCAAGACAAGTGGCTCATTGTTTTTAATTCACATTTTGGTTACAACATTACCAGTCGTTTGCCATGTCTAAAAAGCAATCCGAATACTGCTTGTGTGAGTTACTCTTTAAATTGACTGGTGGTATGCCAATATGGAGCAAGGAGGGTCTCACCAACAGTACAAAGATGATGTTCAAGAATTTTCTCAGAGAATAAAAATTACTGTAGGGAGCCGTTCCCCAGAGACTGAAAAACCTGGTACCACCAGGAACAAATTGGAAAGACTAGCAGGCCTTGTTTGAGGAACCACCTATTTTGGCACTGCATCAAAGGAGGCAGTATAAGCTGAACACTGCTAAGTCAGTCGATGACCCTTCATCCAAGAAAAATAAAAGGAAAACACCCCTCAAACAGATGATGACCCCAGCAAAGATTATTTGGTCCTCTCAAATTACAGCCAGAAACATGGGGGGTTGACACGTAAATTAAAGAGAAATTTAAGGACAAATACCAGAATTAAGGACTACAAAGTAGCAACCACTATGGCAAGCACAAAAACTCTAAAAATCCAACTGTACTAGATGCTGGGGTGGCATGGGAGACTTCTTCTACATGGTCAGGGGATGCCCCATTATCCAATGATACAGGCTCACCATATTCAAAGAAGTCTTGGGTGTACTGGGTCAACAGATCGAGACTACCCTAGAATCACCCAACTCAGCATATTAGATGACCTGGGAGGCACCAGGGGAAAGCAAACCCTGGTGGGCATGGGAATGTTATTGGCAAAATGAGACATAGCAAAGTACTGGGAGATATCTGTGCCTTCCCATTAAGAGAATGGAGTGCTGGCATGGACCGCTGGGCAAAGAAAGAAGAACCTATTTACATAGCACATGGATGCCCTAATAAACTTTCTAAGATATGGGGGAAATGGTGGTCATATTATGTGCTGGATGGTGAGAGTGGCCTAGACGGCTGGAAGTGAATGGTGATGCAAAGGAGTTTTTATTTGTCAAATTCAATGGCTCATTGTGGAGGCCTGCAGTGTGTGTGCTTTATTTGTACGTCATTAAAACCTAATAAAATGTTCTTTTAAAAAAAAAAAGAAGTAAGTAGCAACCATCCATTTTTGCAAAACCCGTGAATTCACAGCATGCCCTGAAATCCCTCACACTCCTTATAAGATATTCTTTGACAAAATGCCCTTTACATTATCGTTTGCTCATAAAGTCATATGAAGCTAATCGAAATGAACCATCTTGGCCTTGTGGCATAAGGGATCTAATCACCTGCTGCATGTCACAAACGCCCCCTAAATTAACACTAAGCTTCACCTTTGCAGCCCCAGCATTTTCAATGTAAATTTATTTTGCGACACAATGAGCATCAGTACTGTGATATAATTAATTTTATAAAGGACGATGGGCTAGACAGACTGTGAATAAACACTGACAACCATGCACAGGCACCTTACGTTTGTGCCTTATTCTTCTGCGAAACGTGCTTATTTCAGTGCTGTCTAATTTCAAAACAGGTCTAGAAATATTTCCTCCTTTAGAAAAATATCTGCACCATGCTAATCTTTTTAATAGAGCACATCTATGCTACGTTGTTCTTCTTTCAACTTACTAACTATAGCTGATATCAATGCGCTACTCAGACTAAGACAATACTAGGATTATAATCACAACCTACAGTACTCATGAATAGGATCTATTTGTGTTGCCATGTTTCTATGTAAGCTTACTCATTTGAGGTTAATATAACCTCTGAGCTAGATTACAAAGAATTACCCACTCCACAGGTAAACTCATAGCTTCCATTTTTCTTTTCTAGTTTTAAACGCGGAAACAAATTTCAACATCTACATTCACAGGTAAATTTGACTTCTACCAATTTGTTTTCATCAATCAGGAAGACCATTATTTACAACATAATGTGTGAAGAACTCTTTCACATTGTCAACTGTAACTAACAACATTACCAAATTAAGCATCTAGAAGCATCTGGAAGATGCTACGGGCACTCCAAGAATATACCCCATGTGTTCTCAATTTTTTCTCCGGTTCTTTGAACCACGTAAAAGCCTTTAACATATATTTATTAAAATGTTTAAATTAACATTAAATGACAAAAAGGGAAAGAGGCCTTCAGTCCAGTTCCATTTATATTTCCTCTCTTAGACCCACTCATGGACCGTTTCAACATAAAAAAAAAGAATTACAGGCCACTCAAATAACTACAAAATCAAATGTCGGTAGCTCGAGAGCCACTTCAGAGTCTCAGTAGGTTCTAGTGCAACCGAGTAATATCCCTCCTACCATATGCTCAGTCACTTCCATCATGAAACCCTTTTGCAGAGTTAAACTATAAAAACAAAGGATAGTGATCCCATTAGCCATTATCTTTTGCAGCTGCTGACAAAAGGAGGATTCTGCCATTGACGGCCTGATCAAGAATTTTCTCAACTTTATTGCATTAATAAAGAAAAAAAACTTGAATGTTTAATTCTTCTTATAGACAAGACAAAGGATCTCTCAGACAATATACACTGCAAGAGAACAATATTCAGCAAATCAAAATGCAAAAAAATGTTTGTGTAGTAATTGCTGGTCTTACATGTGCATTGATTACTTCAAAAGTATATACTTTTATAACTACAATGTCTCATGAAAGTTTTCATATTAACAGTACAGATGCCATTAATAACAATACCAAGAAAGTTGCTCATATCCCAGAACATCTATCCGACCACTCTGCGGTCTCTCTTGAGATCTTGTTCAAAGAATGTCCCAGTGCAGCGTTACACTTTGAATCGCACCCTACTTTTTGATACCTCTCTAGTCAATGACTTAAAAAAAGCAACAACGGAGTTTTTTAAACTTAACCTTGACTCAGCTCCCTTAAATAAGGTATGGGATACATACAAAGCCTATCTTAGAGGTATTCTATCTCGTCTAAGCGCAGCACAAAATAAAAATGTCAGGGAGGAGATTAAAACCTTAGAAGTTTCCATTAAGACCTTACAAGGTACTGTAGCGTATACCTCTAACTCTACAACTACAACACGGATAGAAGGCGAGCTGATCAAGGCAAAATCTAACTTAGCTGATTATTTGGAGGCCAGGCTAAAACGAAAGTGGGACACCAGCAGACTTTCTAACTATGAATATGGGGAAGGGTTTGGCAGACTCTTGGCTTGGAAGACCAAAGTAAAACAAGCTAGAAACCTCATCAAAGAGCTAAAATGCCAAGTTACAGGGAATATTATTTCTGAAGATGGTGAGATTAAACACGCATTTGTCCAGTTTTTTCAGGACTTGTATACAGAAGATATAATTTCCAGTAAGGATCAGATAGAAGAGTTCTTTCAGGATTTCGATCTTCCTTCCCTTAATGAAGGAATTGAAAGTGATATTAATGGCCTATAACTATAGCGGAAGATTACAACATAATAAATAGCCTAACAAAACGGAAGGCCGCAGGGCCTGATGGCCTCCCTAATAAAATCTACATTCTACTAAAAGAAGAATTAACCCCAGTTTTGCCCAAGTTTTTTTTAACTCAGCTTTTATCTCAAATCAAGAGCTTCCTTCTTCCTGGGATCTCGCCACCATAACAATTCTTCTTAAACCTAATAAGAACCTGAGGGTGTGCAAGTTGTATAGACCCATTTCACTTCTTAATAGTGATTATAAGGTTTATATGCAGATTCTCACTTGACGGTTAGATCAGGTTGTAGGGTCACTGATACACGCTGACCAAAAGGGCTTCATGAAGGGGAGGCAAGTACAAGACTTGACGCATGAGCTACTTGACACTATTGATCTGGCCACAGAATATGGTAACCCCTTGACGGTTATGACATGCGACACCGCCAAAACCTTTGATAGGGTTAATTGGCCCTTTCTCCATGAGGTGACCAGCGTTTTAATTTGGGAGAAACATTTGCATTAGCAATCAAGGCTCGCTAAAAACCCGATGGCCAGAGTGCTGGTCAATGGGAACCTGTCTAAACCATTAAATATAGGTAGGGGAACTAGACAGGGATGCCTTCTATCTCCCCTGCTTTTCGATCTTTACTCTGAACTATTGGCCTTAAAATTAAGAGCATGTAGGAACATACTTCCTTTTTCATGTAATGGTTGGGGAAAAAAGATTGGGCTCTACGCCGATGATTTTTACAGGTCACCTACAGTTGTCTCTACCAACTATTAAGGAAACTCTAGAGAGCTTTGGCAAAATGTCTTGCCATGCGGTTAATCAACAGAAAACTGAGATTATGCAATGGAATACTAACTACCATTGCGATCTAATAGGACAAAGCATCGGATATTTAGGGATTCAAGTTGTCCAAAATCTGGAGAAATTAGCAAAAGTGAATTTTGATATGGTAACATCCAAAGTAAAGAAACAACTTCAGGTCTGGGAATCCCTCGCCCAATCAGTTTTAGGAAGATTAAACCTTTTAAAAATGTCCATCCTCCCTAAATATACCTTTTTGTTTAATAAAATCTCTTTAGAATTTAAGAAGGAGTGGATAAAGAAAGTACAAGCGCTCTTTACTAGCTTTATATGGGGGAATAAAAGACCTAGAATTGTCTGAAAAAACTCAGGGGAAAAAAGGAAAATGGCAGTATAGCTAGCCCAGACCTTCTTCAATATCAAAGGGCTTTTCATTTAAAAAATATCAGGGAATTGCTGAAGAATGTTCCTGACCTATCACCACTCTTTCGTACTCTTACATTTGGCCCACCAGATCGATCTAGCTTTTTCCTTTTCAAATTTGGTGACCCCAAGTACTTTAAAAAATTGAGACTTAAGATTCTTGAGGGGGCATGTAAAATTTGGCATCAAATAAGAGCTTTGCAACAAATACCATACTATAGTTATTATGCACCCATCTGGAAATCACCAGGTACACCAGATTGCCTGCAAGATTCACTTGCTGTACCAATGAAAGAAAGCGGGATTCTCAGATGGGGTCAACTCTTAGAAGGTGCAGAATTAATCCCTTGGCAAAGCACGCAGGAGATTTCCGAGGGATCGGTCTCAAAATTCAAATATTATCAACAATTGATTTGGGGCAAAATGCCAAGAAAAGGTGGAATGGGTAATCTGTTCCAAAATCTTCTTGCATCACTCTGTGCGGAAAGAGGTATCAGAATGGTACTGGATGTTGATACAGTCCATGGAAGACACACAAGCCTTGTTGAGAGCGATCTGGATAAAGACGCTGCCGGCGCACGACCTCTACTCATTATGGTAAGTATCTTTATCCTTCCTGTGGTTGTTTGTGAAATCTGTCCCATTAAGAAAAAATCACCTATTTACCATCCAAAAGGCCTATTGGATATCCCAGAGATTGGCAAAAATGGGCACCCAAGCTGTGAGGGACTGCCCAGAGTGTGGAGGGCCAAACGCAGATGAAGCACATACGTTTTGGCAGTGTCTCTCCATCCAGATCTTCTGGAAGAAAGTGGGTATGACGCTTTCGGAAATTTGGGGTCTAGAAACTAAGGTGAGCCTGGCATTGGTAATCTTTGGGGTAATACCGGTCGAGGAGGGTAATAGGCCCCTTTCTAAAGCATATGAAGCACTTACTTTTATCTTAGTTCTCACAGCGCTTAGAGAGTTGTGAATTAAATGGATTTTACCTAACCCTCCTCTTGAAGGAGAATGGGTAAGCTCGGTACAAAGAATAGCAAAACTGGATCGAACTACACAGAACATGGAAAGAACAAAATTTCAGAGACTGTGGGATAATTGGGACAAGGTAGCATATCCCTAATCTAAGATATCCTTTTCCCCTTTCTTTCTTCTCCTACCCTCTCTTTCAATAGGTTTAAAACTTGTTTCGTAACTTTTTCCTTTCTGTTTTCTTATGTTTGATACCTGGTCCAATGATTATCAATCAGAAATACATGTTTTGTGCCTTCAAAGGGGATCACTAAATTTTGAATAGCATCCTATTTTAGGGTCTAAGAAAACAAGTTACTTACCTGTAACTACAGTTATCCAGTATTGGTATCTTTCATAGATTCACATGCCTGAATCATTCCCAGTCGCCGAGGCGGGAGTCCTACAGTAAATAAAAAAAGCAGTGCCAAAGGTAAATAACAGTAGTAGGCCCTAATGAAAAAGCCTGAGGCCCAAATCTTAGTAGCCTATCTACATCATTATGCTAAAAGAACCAAACTTTTGGTAAAACCAATCAGCTATCAGCACCCTCTAGAACCCTCTCTGCATAGCCAGTTCTCCTCAGATTTTCGTTAGCACAAGTGGGAAATAAGTAACCCAAAACAGAGAACTGACTCTCCGGGGAGGAGGGTGGGTGCATGTGAATCTATGAAAGATACCAATACTGGATTACTGTGGTTACAGGTAAGTAACTTGTATTCTTATCAAGTATTGGGGTATCTTTCATAGATTCACATGCCTGAATCAGAGTAGCAAGCAGTATACAACGTATACAGTCGGTTGCGGATGGTGGGAGACCTGTGCTGATAAACTCCCAGTTGCATCCATCATCGGTTAATAGAGGCATGAAAAAACCAAACCTCTAACATAATACATTAGTGCTCAGAAAAAGACATGTTTAGTAATGTCAATACATGAACATGTAATCCTTAAGCACATATTATATATAAATATATATATATATATATATATATATATATATATATATATATATATATATATATATATATATATATATATATATATATATATATATATATATATATACACATACATGATCAAAGACAATCATAATTAATATTTTAAAAGTAAAGGGTACCTGAGAATGGTGTCACAGAAAAAGGTGTCCAACTGCCGAAACCTCTTGACATGCAGATTGAAGACAGTAATGTCTAGTGAAGGTGTGGACATTTTTCCATGTCGCAGCACGACAGAAGTTTCTAGCGTCACTTTGGCAAATAAAGCTGTTGACGCTGCCACAGTTCTTGTAGAGTGGGTCTTGACCTTCCTTTGCAATGGCCTGTTAGCCTTGTCATGACAGAAATGGATCATAGACGCTATCCGACGGGCAATCGTGGCCTTTGTGACTGCAGTTACCAAAGTGGCTTGACCGTAGGCCACAAACAATTGGTCAGATTTTCTAAATGAGTTTGTTCTTTGGAGATAGAATTTTAAGCATCTTTTGATATCAAGAGAATGTAATGCTCTCTCTGCTGGTGTAGAAGGATTTGGAAAGAAAGGCTGTAAATCAGCTCATTGAGGTGAAACTGTGACGGTACCTCAGGTATAAATGTAGGATTTGTTCTTAGGGTCACATAATCCTGAGAGAAATGTAAAAATGGTTCCTTTATTTTAAAGGCCTGAATTTCACTTACTCTTCTGGCAGATGTTATAGCTAGCAGTAAAGCGACTTTCCATGTGAGAAATTTGAGCTCGGCCTTGTGGATGGCCTCAAACGGATGTTTTATCAACTGTGTGAGGACTCTGTTCAGCTCCCATTCCAGAGGAGGGGGTCGTACAGGAGGAAATGCCCGGAAAAGACCTCTCATGAATTGTTTATTAATGAAGATGAACATAAGGAAGGCTGTGCAGCATTTTTTCTGAATCTGGATAGTGCGGCTAAATGGACTTTAACCGATGAGAAAGTAAGTCCAGATCTCGCTAGATGCAGTAGATAGGGAAGAATTTGTTACGCAGGAGCTTCTATCAGATGAACCTTGTTATTCTCACACCAACAGCAAATCCTCTTCCATTTAAGACAATAAGTCTTAATTGTGCTTCGAGCTCGTGATTTGGCTAAGATGTCACGACAATCCTGAGGTATGCCGAGGTCCTTGAACTCTAGGAAATCAGGAGCCATGCGTGTAAATTTAAAGACTGAGGATCTGGGTGAACCACCTTTCCGTTGTGCCTCAAGAGCATTTTGGATGTTGGAAGAAGACGGCTCGGCTGGTCCTGGGACAGCAATAGAAGCTGCTGAAACCAGTACTGCCATCGGGGTGCAATCAGGATGAGATGGCAGCTTTCCGATTTCATCTTGCGTAATACTCTCGGGATTAGAGGTTTTGGGGGGAAAGCGTAGGCACAAATCCCTGACCATCACATGGACAGGGCATTCCCTTTTGACCCCTGTTGTGGATATCTGCTGGCGTAATATCGCCATTTCTTGTTGTGCCCCTAGTCTGGAATATCCTGCTCCCTTGAGTGTGCTCTAGTTCCCACTCGTGACAGTCTGATAGGGACCTGCTGAGTGTGTCCGCCAGGGTGTTGATGAGGCCTCTGTCATGCTCCGCCTTGAGCGTTATGTTGTGTACCGTCAGCCATTCCCACAACTCTTGAGCCTCTCTTGACAGAGGTGCCAATCTTGTCACTCCTTGCTTGTTTACATAAAACATGCTGGGGGTATTGTCTGTCCGAACCAGCACTGATGACCCGGCAAACCTTGGAAGGAAAGCTTGCAGGGATAGAAAAATTGCTCGCAATTCTAGGCTGTTGATGTGTTGTTGTTTGTACTGTTGAGACCATTTGCCTTGTACCTACAAATCCTGGAGATGACCTCCCCATCCTTCCATGGAGGCATCTGTGGTCAGAACAAAATCCGGAACCTCTTGCAGGAACGTGAGTCCTTTTGCCAAGTTGACTCTCTGTGACCACCAGTAGAGAGCCTTTACCATGCGTGGTGTGACCTTGATGATGTCGCTGAAAGAACCTACAGCTTGCTGCCACTGAAGGTGCAGTTCTTCCTGCAGAGGTCTCATTCTGAGTCTTGCCAAAGCGACGAGGTTTATGGCCGAAGAGCACATCCCCAGGAGTGAGGCGAATATGCAGACCGAAACGGACTTTCTTTTTGAGACCCGAAGTGCTAGCTTCTGAAGACAAAGTTGCCTTTCTTGTGACAAGAATGCTTTGCACTGGACCGTGTCCAGACGAGCCCCAAGGAAAGGAAGGACTTGAATCGGACGTAACTGGGATTTGCTTTTGTTCACAGTCAGCCCCAGAGACTTGAAGAGATGTCGACACGTTGCAATGGAAGCCCTGACCGATTGCTCCGAAGGACCTTTGATTAGCCAATCGTCCAAGTACGGGAATACTTGGATTCCTCAGGATCGCAATGCTGCCGCCACAGGAGCTAGGCATTTCGTGAAGATCCTTGGAGCAGATTTCAGTCCAAACGAGAGCACTTTGAACTGATAGTGGGCGCCACCCACAGTGAAGCGGAGATACTTGCAATGATTGGGATGTGAAAGTAAGCTTCTTCCATGTCCAGAGAAGCCAGAAAATCTCCCTCGTTTAGGCAATCTAAGATCTCTGAGAGAGTGACCATGTAAAATCCTTGTTTTTGAGTATTCTGTTTAGGTTACGAAGATCCAGGATCGGTCGCCATTCCCCCGATTTCTTTTTGATCATGAAAAAATGAGATTGGAAACCTGTCCGTCTCTGATGTCCTGGGACCTTCTCTATGGCATTTTTGAGGAGCATTATACCAGCTTCTTTAAACAATAAGTGAAGACGAGGGGGAGGGGGTCCCCTGGGTGGAGCGGTAGGTGGCTTGGTGACAAATTCTATGGTATGCCAGTTTTTCACCAGGTCCAGAACCCACTGATCGTAGGTGATTTCTCGCCACCTGTCCACGAATGTTGAAATTTCCACGCCCACGGGAAGGGGAGAAGGTGTGAATAGCTCCCTGCTAAGATCACTGCTAGTGTCTCGGCCTTGGTTCTGGGATCGCTTTCGACCTCCAGGCGAGAGAAAGCAGCCGTATTGGATTGGCGATATGATGATTGATAATTCTGCCTATATTGGGGCTGGTACTGCCTGTTCTGCTGTTGGTAACCTCCTCTAGAGGAATAACAGCCCCCTTAGCGCCTCTGAATGTTCCACGTTTATATTGTAGGGAACCCAAAGATCTTGCCGTGTCCGTACAGGTTTAAATTGCTTGGAGGGCCTCATCGATGTGCTTGCCAAACAATGATTCGCCATCGTAAGCCATGACCAATATCTTTGCCTGGACTTCTGGTCTGAAGGTGGTGGCTTTAAGACATCCATGGCAGTCTAAAGTTCGTATTTACAATGTCCAGTGCGCAGTTACTCGCTTCTGATGCAGCACACTCACCCTCCAATAAGATCTTCTGTGCTTATTGCTTTCTGTCTTCTGGAATGAGGTTGATCAATCCAGCCATATCTGACCACATTTGGCGGTCAGATATGATGGCTAGGGAGTTAGCAGCCCTGATGGAAGCAGCTGCCATAGTTGAAAATGTTTTCCCAATGAGGTCTAATCGACGTCCCTCCTTGTCCGACAGTGTAGTGATAGGTGTTGCCGGATTCTTAGACCTTTGCTGGGCAGCCTGGGAGATGACCGAATCTGGTCTTGGATGACTGATGAGACAAGATGGGCTATTAGCTGGGGCCCGATATTTCTTATCTATCCGTGGAAGCACCGCAGGCACGGATGCAGGGTTCTTCATGATTTTGACGCCTTCATTCCATATGTAATCAATTATAGGTACGGCCCTGGTGACCTTCCTAGATTCTTCTTTAAAATCATGAAGGAAACATTCTGTGGTTTCCACGGTAACAGGAAGTTGAAATCTGGCAGCAGCCCTCTGCATGAGATTGTGAAAACCCCTTATATCTTCTGGTGGCGAATCAGATGGCTGGGGGATCGGTGGCGAAGGCATAGGAATAATATATGAATCCCAGGGATCCACATGAGGATTCTCGTGTAATTCTCCTTCTTCAGTTTCCTCTTCAAAGGATGTGTCTGGATCCTGAGAAGGTTGGGAAGGCTGACGTTCCTCAGAAGGTTCTGTACTCAGAAGCATCTGTATTGGAGCCTTAGGTGGAGGAAAAATATCTGGAACTGACACAGGAGGAGGTGGTGGGATCACCTGCTGTGGTGGAAATCGTTGTCTATAATCTGCGAGCATGGCTTGTAAATCCTGGATCAGATTAGGAGGCAGATGGCTGGTATCGGACTGATGAACTTGTCTACAGAGCTTTCGTCGCCGTATGCTTCGATGAAGGCTTCGTCGACAAGTCTTCCACGATGGTCTTCTTAGAAGTCACAGCAATCCTCGTTGACAGAATAGGAGATGTGATTGACGAAGTAGAGATAGTCTCCGTCGACGGAGTAGAAGTAGTGACAGAAACTGTCGGCGATGGAGTGTAAGCCAGAGATTTTGAAAGGCTTTTACTCACTGTTTTTGAAGATTGTTTGTTAGAGTCCTTGAGAGCAGAAGTCTGTGGAGACTTTGAAGGCCCAGAGGACATAGGAGGAGACCTCTGAGAAGGGCCAGAAGTAGAGTGGGAGGATTTTAGATGTTTTCTCCCCTCACTAGAAGAACTGTCCTGAGATCTGGCTCTCTTGCTCTCTTGCTGGATGTTGAGGCTCTGTCATCCTCTTCAGCTGAGGATTTAAGCCACAACAGGACTCTTGCCTCCCTATCCCTAAGAGTCTTAGAAGGGAAGGTGCAGCAGATTTTACAATCTTTTGCCTCATGCTTGGGGTGGAGGCAGTAGATACAGTCCTTATGTTGATCATCAACATGGACTCTTTTCTTGATGCAGGTTCTGCAGGGCTTGAACAAGGCCTTATCAGACATCTTGAAGAAAAAAAGATCTGGCACTCAGGGAGACTTCCTTCCACATGACATGCGGTGAAAATCTGAGGAGAACTCGCTATTCATAGAGGTTGCTGATAGCTAATTGGTTGCACTAAAAGTTTGGTTCTTCTAGCATAATGATGTAGATTGGCTACTAAGATTTGGGCCTCAGGCTTTTTCATTAGGGCCTACTACTGTTATTTACCTTTGGCACTGCTATTTTTATTTACCATGGGACTCCTGCCTCGGTGACGGGTAATGATTCAGGCATGTGAATCTATGAAAGATACCCATTCCTTCAATCATCTTTTTTCTCTTAATGCCAAACATTGCTTATTACATTCTTTATGGTCAAAGTATGTTTTTGTAATTTAAACCTGGACAGTGGTTTCTCAGTTACTTAGTGGATATCCACCAAGCCAATAGTTATATAACAAAACAATCTGAATGACAGCCTTCAGTCCTATGACATTATCAGAACATTCCTGTGGTGCCTTGATGGTCAAAAGCTTTCTAGTAAGCCCACCTGTTGTCATATTAAATTTCGGAAGGCATCTACTAAAGCAAGATAACAAGATCACACTGCTCGTTTTCTAATTTTTATATATACAAACAAACATATTTTTAGATTAACAATAAATAACTTGAGTATGAACTGAGCAGGCTGCCCTAAAATGAGCCTGAATAATTGATAAGAGCTTACTCATATCCACCCATCACTAGACAAAGGTTAAATCTGAATTTAGGGGCAAGAGGGAGCTAGTGAGCCGGCGACCTGGTTGGCTGCACTCTGAAAGGGCTCTGATAGCTTCGTCGATGGGGCTTTCGTTGACAAGTCTTCCACGATGGTCTTCTTAGAAGTCACAGCAATCCTCGTTGACAGAATAGGAGATGTGATTGACGAAGTAGAGATAGTCTCCGTCGACGGAGTAGAAGTAGTGACAGAAACTGTCGGCGATGGAGTGTAAGCCAGAGATTTTGAAAGGCTTTTACTCACTGTTTTTGAAGATTGTTTGTTAGAGTCCTTGAGAGCAGAAGTCTGTGGAGACTTTGAAGGCCCAGAGGACATAGGAGGAGACCTCTGAGAAGGGCCAGAAGTAGAGTGGGAGGATTTTAGATGTTTTCTCCCCTCACTAGAAGAACTGTCCTGAGATCTGGCTCTCTTGCTCTCTTGCTGGATGTTGAGGCTCTGTCATCCTCTTCAGCTGAGGATTTAAGCCACAACAGGACTCTTGCCTCCCTATCCCTAAGAGTCTTAGAAGGGAAGGTGCAGCAGATTTTACAATCTTTTGCCTCATGCTTGGGGTGGAGGCAGTAGATACAGTCCTTATGTTGATCATCAACATGGACTCTTTTCTTGTTGCAGGTTCTGCAGGGCTTGAACAAGGCCTTATCAGACATCTTGAAGAAAAAAAGATCTGGCACTCAGGGAGACTTCCTTCCACATGACATGCGGTGAAAATCTGAGGAGAACTCGCTATTCAGAGAGGGTGCTGATAGCTGATTGGTTGCACTAAAAGTTTGGTTCTTCTAGCATAATGATGTAGATTGGCTACTAAGATTTGGGCCTCAGGCTTTTTCATTAGGGCCTACTACTGTTATTTACCTTTTGCACTGCTATTTTTATTTACCATGGGACTCCTGCCTCGGTGACGGGTAATGATTCATGCATGTGAATCTATGAAAGATACCCATTCCTTCAATCATCTTTTTTCTCTTAATGCCAAACATTGCTTATTGCATTCTTTATGATCAAAGTATGTTTTTGTAATTTAAACCTGGACAGTGGTTTCTCAGTTACTTAGTGGATATCCACCAAGCCAATAGTTATATAACAAAACAATCTGAATGGCAGCCTTCAGTCCTATGACATTATCAGAACATTCCTGTGGTGCCTTGATGGTCAAAAGCTTTCTAGTAAGCCCACCTGTTGTCATATTAAATTTCGGAAGGCATCTACTAAAGCAAGATAACAAGATCACACTGCTCGTTTTCTAATTTTTATATATACAAACAAACATATTTTTAGATTAACAATAAATAACTTGAGTATGAACTGAGCAGGCTGCCCTAAAATGAGCCTGAATAATTGATAAGAGCTTACTCATATCCACCCATCACTAGACAAAGGTTAAATCTGAATTTAGGGGCAAGAGGGAGCTAGTGAGCCGGCGACCTGGTTGGCTGCACTCTGAAAGGGCTCTGATAGCTTGACTGAAAATCCAACACAATGTTCTATTAAAGCAAAGTCTTCCTCAAGTGAACACCCAAAAACAAAGTGATTGATTGCCTACCCTCTTGATGTTTGCATTTCAGCTGCTCGAGGACTTGTTCTGGCTGTGTGTGAGGCTGGACCGGAACAGTTTTACTGTTCACAGATGAAGAGGCAACTGTGCCAATCTTGTAGCACCATAGATTGGTGAGTGATGATACCACCAGGCGGCTAATAGCCTTGCTGGTGAGACTGCCCTGCAGGCTTATGGTGTCAGCGTGATGGGCGACGATGGAGAATCAGCCCACCACTCTGCGCATCAGGAGGGAGAAGGTCTAGGTTTTGCCTGGAGAAAGGCATTGGTGGGCACAAGGGACTGGTCTAGAAATGAGGGATTTGCATAGTGCTGACACCTTTAAACGATAGGGTGGTCCACTAGAAGTGAGCCAACATACACTACAGTGGTTGGGGCCCAAATGACCTGAGAAGAGATTTGGGCAAGCAGCAGTAGATGGTGCAGAAGCTTATTGAGAGGAGTTGTGCAGACTTGTAGCAATTCTGCGGTTCTGCACCTCGTGTGGATGGATGCTGCTATTAAAGCGGACGTCTATGCTACGAGAGGTGAGGGGAGTACACACTGCTGATACAAAACATAGACCAGGGCAAAGCTAAAGGAAACTATGCACATGAAGTGCTTTACATAGGGGAGCATTTTTGCAGGTGCAATGGAATGAAAAGCCTCTTGGCAAAACACAAACACAACTCGCACACTATTGTTCGAGGGATTGTTGCATCCATAGGGCAATATGCAGGACAGGCTGGAGTACTAACCTAGCATGAATAAGACAGAGCGCCAACCTGACATATTAAACTAGAGTATGAGCCATGTAGTGTCTGTGCAGTGGCGTAAGGTAAAGACGGTGAGCAACCCAGTATACCCTTGGGGGCTTGGGTGAGGATAAGTAATGGGTAGGAAGTGCCTCCAAGGGAGTTTGTTGCATAAAGATTTCGATGTTATTTAGAGTATTATTTTAAAGGACAATTTAATGGTCCTGATGGCGTTTAGTTCAATCAAATATATGTATTCAATTCACAAATGTCTGTTAGTGCAAAAATACATTCAACATGAAAAAATCAACAAAACAGTAACAAAAACAAGAAGGTGTATATGCAAAGAATTGAATTTTATCAAAAAATTAGACACAAGGGATTTAAAATACAAATATATATATATATATATATATATATATATATATATATATATATATATACACACACAGGACTACAGGGAGATGTAAGGAAATCTCAGTTAACTCCTCTGTAGGACCTGAGCACACCTATCCAATATGCAAATATTATTGATTTTTGTAGGATGAGGGTGAGGGTCGACGTTTCGGTCTCCTATGAATGTTTCCATGAAACCATCATCAGGACTGATCAATTAATATTTGTAAAGCCCTTGATTCCAGTTCTTGGTCACCGAAATAAGGAACTTGAAAAACGATGGATAACTTAGTTATACTTCTTTGATGTATAAATATGAGGCTTGAAAAACGAGGAAAAACAATCCTCTGTGAATCTTCTGTAAATACAAGCTGTCGTGTAGTCTAAGCATTCATGCTTCAATTTGTGTATTCTTCACATAGAAGTCACGCATTCTGCGTGACTTCTATGTGTGGCATGACTAAGGCTCCGTTTCAGATTGCTGTAAGAAGCTCTTCGCTCTCACGGTGATTGAATTATATTTCTCCTAGAGAGTCATTAGTTCTGTGTGGAGAAGTGTGGCTCAATGATTAGAGCGGCAGACCCTGATGCAGAGGTCTAGCCCGGGACCAGGGTTCAATTCCCCGCCTCGGCGGGTCTTGGGCTCAAAATAATTCCACGGACCTGATAATTCTCGCCTCGGTGCCTATTCCAATCATGGAGTCCCACTCTGCAACTCTGGGCAATAGCTTGCTTAATCTCCACAACGGCCCCCACAACGCTAAGGATGCCTGGCCTCCACCTTAGGGGTGCCCAGGAGTGGACGCCTCACAGGGAAAGCCAGGATGGGTTTCACAGCGGTATTCGTACAAGCGCCTTGAGACCCTTGGGGTGAGTAGTGCGCTATACAAGTATCAATTTTTCTCAACTCCTGAATTCCAGAGACAGAAACACAATACTACGACAAGCGAGAGGAAAAGAGAAACTGAGAGATGAAGGCACAATGCCAGCAATCTTTCTGAATTTCACACTCTCTGCCCAGGAGCTTTATGAAGAGTATACTGGAGTGAAGAAAAAACTGCAAAAACTACAATGAGACTAGGTCATTGTATACCTGGTCATTCTGACAATTATCCATAAGAGCAAGAAGGCACATGTGTTTGCAGATTCGATGGGAGCTATGTAGTTCATAAAGTCCAACATTAGATCGTATAGACCTCCTTGCACAGAGAAGGAAGCTATAGCTTCAATCTCAGGGCTGAATGATATAGAATAAAATCTGTTTGATCGATGAGCTCCTCCGGTAAAGGCTCTGGGTTAGTTGAATAAATGTGAAATGCATGTACTAACGAAATGGATCCGGACAGGTGTTGACTGTAATTCTTGCATGGCTGTGGTTCAAAGCCCTGCCACATAAAAAGAAAGGAAGGGGGGTTTGGCTTGTTCTCTCCTTATAATAAAGGGTCAAGCCAGCCTCTGTGACTGGGTGAAAAGAGGCAGTGCAAGCCAGCACTGGTGTACACCAGTATCATACCCAGAAAATATGTTATTTTGATGAAAAAGGCTGTGATACTTGTCTATGCAGCTGAGGGTATGTACCTTTCCTGGCTATCTGGCGGCTAATGTGTTGTAGTGCAGCTATGTAAGGCATGGAGATGGGAGCTAGAGATGCAGATGCACCCCTGACCTGTGTGGCTTCCTGGAACACCTGATGACTTAATAATCTCAGAATGACTAGACGAGTCATGGCATACTTCAATATGTATATGACAAGGTGGTGAAACTGTTGAAAGAGATCTGGAGACAGAATAGAAATTTGCTATGGTGGGAAACATACCATTTTCTTTGCTTCCAATAATTCATATTCGAGGGAGTCACTGAGATCATTAACATGGATGAACGCTTCCTCCGCCCCAGACATCACCATTGCCATCCCGGAAGACTATAAGATCACACGCAAGGACCGCACCGGCCACACAGGAGGAGGAATCGCTATCGTCCATAAAAAATCAATCCACATCTCAACCAGCTCTGACGTCAACCTCGCCAACTCTGAACACCTTCACTTCCAGATCCACATCGATCCCAAGACCACACTCAGAGGCACCCTCCTTTACAGACCACCAGGACCCCGCTCAAAATTCAGTGAAGACATCACGGACTTCATCACTCCACACGCGCTCCCCTCCAAAGATTACATCCTTCTGGGAGACCTCAATTTTCACCTTGAAAAGAACAACAACCGCAACACCACCACCCTCTTGGACAACCTCGCCAACCTCGGACTTAAACAACTGGTCACTTCCCCCACCCACATCGCAGGTCACACACTCGACCCCATCTTCACCTCCAGCAATCATGTCTCCTTCAGCCACACTACGGATCTCCTCTGGACTGACCACAGCTGCGTTCACTTCACCTACAACAAGCCGAAACCCACCAACCACCTCCAACCAACTCTGCAAAGAAACTGGAACAAAATCACCATCGACCAGATCTCATCGCTCCTTCTAAACACACCAGCCCACTCTTCTAACCCAGACCAAGCCGCCGCCAACTTCACCCTATGGATATCCAACACCGCCGACATCCTAGCACCACTGAAAAAACGTCAAAGCAAACCTGGCAGCAAGAAGGCCTCTTGGTTCAACGATGATCTTAAGAAGTCCAAGAAACTCTGCCGCTCCCTTGAAAAAGCCTGGAAAAAAGACCCAACCACTAGCACCAAGGACGCCTTCAAAAACGCCACCCGCACACACCACCAACTAATCCGAAAGGCCAAGAAAACAGCATTCAAGGATCGACTAGACAACAACGCCCACAACAGCAAGGAACTCTTCAACATCGTCAAGGAATTTACCAACCCCTCGGCCAACTCCAACGACATCACCCCTTCTCAAGCCCTCTGCGACTCCCTGGCGTTATTCTTCCACAACAAAATTGCAGACATCCACAACAGCTTCGACAACCAACCCGGAGTCCAACCCACCCAACCACATGATGAACAACCTCCCCTCTTGAACACTCTTAACGATTGGAACCCAATCTCCACTGAGGACACCATCCGCCTGATGAACTCTATCCACTCAGGATCCCCCACAGACCCATGTCCTCACCACATCTTCAACAAAGCAGACTCCATAATAGCACCGCACCTCCGAGACGTCATCAACTGCTCCTTCAATTCCGCTACCTTCCCGGAAAGCTGGAAACACGCTGAACTCACCGCCCTCCTGAAAAAACCCACAGCGGACCCCACCGAACTCAAAAATTATCGCCCCATATCGCTCCTTCCTTTCCCAGCCACAGTCATCGAGAAAGCTGTCAACAACCAACTCTCCGCTTTCCTAGAAGCCAACAAATCCCTCGACTCCTCACAATCTGGCTTCCGAGCAAAACACAGCACTGAGACCGCCCTCATCGCAGCAACAGATGACATTCGAACTCTACTGGTCAATGGAGACACAGTCGCCCTCATCCTCCTCGACCTCTCTGCAGCCTTCGACACAGTCTGCCACAGCACCCTTTTACAACGCCTCAGAAACATCGGAATACAAGGAAAAGCACTTGAATGGATCACCTCGTTCCTCACCGGAAGAACCCAGAGAGTCCGCCTTCCACCATTCAAGTCCGAGGCCACTGAAGTCATCTGTGGAGTACCACAAGGATCCTCACTCAGTCCCACCCTCTTCAACGTATACATGAGCCCCCTTGCGGCCATCGCTCGCCAACACAACCTCAACATCATCTCCTACGCGGATGACACTCAACTGATCCTTTCTCTCACCAATGACCCCAGCACCGCCAAAACCAACCTACACGAAGGAATGAAAGAAGTTGCCGAATGGATGAAACAAAGCCGTCTGAAACTGAACTCAGATAAAACAGAAGTCCTCATCTTAGGTACATCCCCCTCTTCATGGGACGACTCTTGGTGGCCGGAAGCCCTTGGAAAAGCACCCATCCCGACAGACCACGCACGGAACCTAGGCGTTATCCTGGATTCTTCACTCTCAATGAACAGACAAGTCAACGCCGTATCCTCATCCTGCTTCAACATTCTTCGCATGCTCAAAAAAACATTTCGCTGGATCCCCACCGAAACCAGAAAAACAGTCACCCATGCTCTGGTCACGAGCCGACTGGACTACGGCAACACTCTCTACGCAGGTACTACCGCTAAACTCCAGAAGAAACTCCAACAAATCCAAAACGCCTCAGCCAGGATCATATTAGACATCCCGCGTAACGAACACATCTCTGGCCACCTGAAAGACCTCCACTGGCTACCCGTCAATAAGAGGATCACTTTCCGACTGCTAACCCACGCACACAAATCACTCTACGACATCGGACCAGAATGCCTCAACTCACGACTGTCCTTCTACACCCCCTCCCGCCAACTACGTTCTGCCAGCCAAGCCCTCGCCACTGTACCCCGCATCAACAAGACCACCATGGGAGGCAGATCCTTCTCATACCTGGCAGCTAAAACATGGAACTCACTCCCCACCCACCTTCGCCTTACCCAGAACCACCTAGCCTTTAGAAAGCAACTTAAAACGTGGATATTTGACAAGTAATCCTCCTCTCCTACCTAAGCGCCTTGAGACCCTCTGGGTATGTAGTGCGCTATATAAATTATCTGACTTGACTTGACTTGACAATTTCAACAGCTACACACAACTGCAGACATGGAGTCGTAGCCTCGAAGTACAAGGTCTGCTTCGATGTAGTATACAATGATCAAAAACGTTTGATGAAGTAACCACTGCATGTATGCAGATGGAACAGAGTTCTATAATCTCAGGGGGTGAATTCAAATTTATCTTGAATCCCAGACTAGATAGATCGACTAATACAGCATAGCCTACAGTAAAGAGGGGGGAAAGATATGCTGATCCATGTCAGATAGCCTCTCTACAATTGCTGCATATTATATTAAATAATAGCTTAAGAGGCTGCGCCAGAGGAAGCACCATGTTGGCTTTGCTCAAGGAACACTATGTTAATTGTTGCGGTCAGGTAGCTATTAAAGCTGGGGATAAGATTGCCTCACTGTCAAGATTTACAAAGGTTCACTGGCCTTAGACATCCTCTGTCCGGATCTCTTACTTCCACCTATGATGAGACAGGGTTTAATAGTAACACATCATACACCATCATCACAATGTTTATCACAGAGACTGCTATCAAACAAGCATTTGCAATGCAATAGGTCTCGCATTAGGAAAGTTTGAGCTATTCATATTGTAAATGACACATTTTTTATTTATGTTTTGTTTTTGAAAATAGCGAAATTAATAGCTTTGTCATTTACAATGCCAATAGTTATAACTTTCGCAAATGTGACACCTATAGAATTTGTAATGCAATATGTGTTGTATTTAAGTGAATTACATGTATTGATATTACACATAACAATGGCTTAATTTTTTTTCAATAATTAATACTTAAATAAAAGTTATTGTAATTTATAACGGCAATAGCTTAAACTTTTGTAAATAACCTTTGCTAAGATTATGTTCAGTGTTTTTTATTGTGACGAAAATCCAAGAACAGAAGTGAAATATTAACATCTTTTTGTTACATTTGTAATAAAGCTTGAAACATTGAGAGAACAGATTTGAACCAGGTGTTGTTGAATGGTTGCACAGATTTATGCTGTGGCGGCGCTGAGTGATGTTGTGATGGCGAACGAGTGATGCTGTGGTAGCGCATAGTGATGTTGTGGTGCCCCTGAATGATGCTGTGGAGGTGTGGAGTGATGCTGTATGCTATGCTATGTTTTTTTGCTATCCTATGTTTTGTTTTGTTATACTATGCTATGTTTTGCTATCCTATGCTTTGAATTGTTATGCTAGGCTATGCTGTATTTTGTTATGCTATGCTATATTTTGTTATGCTATGCTATGTATTGCTATGTTATGCTTTGTTATGCTATGCTATGTTTTGTTGTGTTTTATTATGCTATGCTTTGTTTTGCTATGCTATGTTTTGTTATGCTATGCTATGTTTTGTTGTGTTTGGTATGCTATGTTTTGCTATGCTATTATATTTTTTGTTTTGCTATACTATGTTTTGTTGTGTTTTGTTAAGCTATGCTATGTGTTGTTGTGTTTTGCTATGCTATGTGTTGTTGTGTTTTGCTATGCTATGTTTTGTTATGTTATGCTATGTTTTGTTATGCTATGCTATGTTTTGTTTTGCTATCCTATGCTTTGTTTTGTTATGCTATGCTATGTTTAGTTTTGCTATCCCATGCTTTGTTTTGTTATTCTATGCTATGTTTTGTTTTGCTATCCTATGCTTTGTTTTGTTATGCTATTTTTGGTTATGCTATGCTTTGTTTTATGTTGTTATGCTATGTTTTGTTATGTTATGCTATGTTTTTTTCTGCTATGTTTTGTTGTGTTTTGTTATGCGATGCTATGTTTTGTTATACTAAGCTGTTTTGTTTTGCTATGCTTTGTTATGTTATGCTATGCTTTGTTATGCTATGTTTTGTTATGCTATGCTTTGTTTTGTTATTCTATGCTGTTTTGCTGTGTTTTGTTATGCTATGTTTTGTTTTGCTATGTTTTGTTTTGCTATCCTATGCTTTGTTTTGTTTTGTTATGCTATGCTATGTTATACTATCCTGTGCTTTTTTTGTTATGCTATGCTATGCTTTGTTATGCTATGCTGGTGAGGGTGTGTGAGGCAGTGAGTGTGAGTGAGTGTGAGGCAGTGAGTGTGAGTGAGTGTGAGTGAGTGTGAGTGAGTGAGGGTGGGTGAGTGAGGGGGGTGAGGGTGGGTGAGGGTGTGTGTGAGGGTGAGAGGGTGTGACGGTGAGGGTGTGTGAGTGAGGGTGAGGGGGGGTGAGGGGGTGAGGGGTGTGAGGGTGAGAGGGTGTGTGAGAAAAGCATGTGAGGGTGAGTGAGGGTGTGTGAGGGTGTGAGGGGGAGTGTGAGGGTGAGGGGGTATGTGAGGGTGAGGGTGTGGGGGGGTGAGGGTGTGTGAGGGTGAGGGGGTGTGAGGGTGAGAGAGGGTGAGAGGGTGAGAGAGGGTGAGAGGGGTTGAGAGGTGTGTGAGGGTGAGAGGGTGTGTGAGGGTGAGGGGGTGTGAGGTAACGGTGAGGGGGTGTGAGAGTGAGGGGGTGTGAGGGGGTGGGTGAGGGAATATGAGGGGGTGTGAGGGGGTGTGAGGGGGAGGGGGGGTGGGAGGGGGTGAGAGGGTGTGTGAGGGTGAAAGTGTGTGTGAGGGTGGGTGAGAGGGTGTGTAAGGGTGAGAGGGTGTGTGAGGGTGAAAGTGTGTGTGAGGGTGAGGGGGTGGGTGAGGGGGTGTGCGGTAAGGGGGAGGGGGTGCGAGAGTGAGGGGGTTTGAGGGGGTGGGTGAGGGTGTGTGGGGGTATAAGGGTGAGGGGGTGTGTGAGGGTGAAGGTGTGAGGGTGTGTGAGGGTGAGGGGCTGTGTGGGTGAGAGGGTGTGTGAGGGTGTGTGAGGGTGAGAGGGTGTGTGAGGGTGAAAGTGTGTGTGAGGGTAAGAAGGTGGGTGAGGGTGAGAGGGTGAGGGTGAGAGGGTGGGTGAGGTGTGAGGTAAGGGGGAGGGTGTGTGAGTGAGAGGGTTTGAGGGGGTGGGTGAGGGTGTGTGAGGGTGAGGGTGAGTGAGGGGGTGTGTGAGGGAGAGGGTGTGTGAGGGTGAGGGGGTGTGAGGGTGAGGGTGTGAGGGAGGGTGAGGAGATGTGAGGGGATGTGAGGGTGAGGGGGTGTGAGGGTGAGAGGGTGTGTGAGGGTGAGATGGTGTGTGAGGGTGAGATGGTGTGTGGGTGAGAGGGTGTGTGAGGGTGTGTGAGGGTGTGTGAGGGTGAGAGGGTGTGTGAGGGTGAAAGTGTGTGTGAGGGTAAGAAGGTGGGTGAGGGTGAGAGGGTGAGGGTGAGGGTGAGAGGGTGGGTGAGGTGTGAGGTAAGGGGGAGGGTGTGTGAGTGAGAGGGTTTGAGGGGTTGGGTGAGGGTGTGTGAGGGTGAGGGTGAGTGAGGGGGTGTGTGAGGGAGAGGGTGTGTGAGGGTGAGGGGGTGTGAGGGTGAGGGTGTGAGGGAGGGTGAGGAGATGTGAGGGGATGTGAGGGTGAGGAGATGTGAGGGGATGTGAGGGTGAGGGGGTGTGAGGGTGAGAGGGTGTGTGAGGGTGAGATGGTGTGTGAGGGTGAGATGGTCTGTGAGGGCGAGAGGGTGAGTGAGGGGGGATGTGTGAGGGTGAGGGTGTGTGAGGGTGGGGGGTGTGAGAGTGAGGGGTGTGAGGGTGAGGAGGTGGGTGAGGGTGTGTGAGGGAGGGTGAGTGTGTGTGGGTGAGTGAGGGTGAGAGGGTTGTGGCGGTGAGGGTGTGAGGGTGAGTGAGGGTGGGTGAGGGTGAGTGAGGGTGAGTGAGGGTGAGGGTCAGAAGTAAATGGTGGCAGGGCACACATCATAAGACAGAGAGAAGAGACTGGGTGGTGACTGCGATGGTCAGTTTCAGAATCAGGAGGGGCAGAGTCAGCACAGTCTGCGATGGATCAGCGTGTCTAGAGGCAAAGCAAAGCCGATGTAGCATTGCAGCTAGCAAGTTGAGTGTTTTCAAGCTGAGTGTCTCTAGAGAGATGGCAACACAGCAACAGCATTTGAGGAGCAAGGCTACTGTAAACAAGCACGGTAGGCTTTCACTTTCGTCCAGAAAAAAAACGAGAGAGGTGCAGAGAACGCTGAACAAAACACGGCTTCCCCGCGAAATGGATGCAACAAAAAAAAAAACAAGCTCTCGGCATTGCTGTGGCGGAGGGGAGGGGGTGTGGGGGAGCGGGAGCGCATTCCTTTGAAGTCTGATGGGGGGCGGGGGAGCGGCTTGGGAGCGGATTCCTTTGAAGTCTGATGCCTAGGATCAGACAAATGGTGGTGTGCGAGCGGCTTCCTTCGAAGTCTGATGCAGAGGCCGATGGTGTTTGATGTGCACGCGCCTGCCTCACATGAACTGTACGCGATCCGCAGGCTAGGTAGACTTTTCGGACTGCTTACTATAATCTCGCCTATTCAATCCCTAACGTGATAGAATAGTCGAGACCTAAAAACAATATGGATACAAAAATATTGGCCAAAATTGTAGCTATGCGTTTTTCGCCATATTTGATGGGTTTGGTTGTACTTGGTTAGTCTGAGTTTATGACGAGATGGTTAACGGCGCATAACCTCTAGGTTTTCTGTGATAGCCTACCAGGAGCCATATTATGTACAGCGCTCTTTCCCTGCTTCCACCACAGATCACATTTCAAAAGGTGCGGCGCAGGCAAACATGGACAGTGTACCATATTACAAAGAATGTGCTGCACTCAGGGCAGCCGCAAACTTGTGCTGCCCTTGTGGCAGGGCATTCAAGTGAAATATGGTGCGACTACTTTAAATTCGCTCTGTATTTCGCAGTGCAGGAGGCATGCCGCCTGTATTTTCAAGAAGGAAGAGAGATACCCTTGCAGGCAGGTGTCATAAGTGACTGTACCCGACTGCAGAGGGATATCTGGGAGAGTCCAATGGACCACCATTCTCTCCTCCAGAGGGCTGCCTTTAGGAGGTGCACTGAGAGTGCACCATCTTTTTGCCTCTGCGCCTGTATCCATGATACGGCGCAGGCGCAGAGGCAAAGTGATTCCTTCATGTGTGTGTGGCCACACCCCCATGCAAATGAGAGAACGTACTCTAGAGTAAGCGCTAGCACTACCTGTGCGCCAGCGCTACCAATATTACAAAAGGGGCTTCAAAAGCATCTGTGGCCACTTCTGTAATACTAACATTCTCCGGGGGCACACAAACCGGGTGCACAAACCTGTTGCACCACAGGGGCACTTTTTGTAATACAGCCTCAGATTGAGCAAGACGTGGAAGAAATAAGGGTGAAGGCTATAAATCTGTCTGATTCACTAGAGTGGCCATACCCTCTATCACTTGGATGACGCTAGGAGAAGGTGCACTTAACTAGATATCATTATTATATTCAACACACAAGACTAGAGCTACAGTAAACAAGAGCCAATCCCTGAGCTTGTGGGGACAAAGGCGCTACATATGGCTGTCCCTGTCCTCACTGCTATTCGTCCTGTAGCTTCATGCTTGTTCCCCTTAGGGAACATCAACAACACTTG
The DNA here is from genome assembly GCF_964263255.1 of Lissotriton vulgaris. Classification (NCBI taxonomy): domain Eukaryota; kingdom Metazoa; phylum Chordata; class Amphibia; order Caudata; family Salamandridae; genus Lissotriton; species Lissotriton vulgaris. Next base: position 1,754,239,572 of record NC_141694.1, on the reverse strand, counting down.
TGTCTGAGACTGCACAGATGGTACTACCTGGCGTCCCTGTATGAATTTGACTTCCAGCTGTACTTAGAAAAGCTGAACTAAAACCTGGCCCTGATGTTCAGAGAAATGACTAGGCTTGGTGTCATGCCTGAGCTAAGAATTAGATATAAGAAATAGAACTTGATTTCTTTTACATCTGCGGTGAAACATTATGGCAATCAAGGGATCACAATACATAGAGACATGGAAATTGTGATTAGGGATAACTAGGGGTCAATGGACTCTAAACTGGTTTGATGACTGGCAGTGTTGCACTAATCAAAAAGGTGGTCCAATCCCACTGAAATTAAAGCCTTTTTTAAAGACAGCTGTGAGGAGACCGAAGAGTACTCATCCTCCTCAGAAGATTCCAGATTGTCTCTGGTCTTGAGCCTGTTCAGCCAGAGTAAAAGACATCCTTCTCTGCCTTTCAGCGTTTTTGTAGAAAAAGTTCTACACATTTTGCAGTCTGTTGCTGAATGGTCCGGATACGGGCAATAGGGCAATACAAGCATGTCTTGTGCTGATCTTCCACATGTAATCTCTTCTTTCCACAAGAAGTACATGCTCTGAAGAGACCCTTTTTCTTCTCAGTATCAGCCATAGTCAGACGTGAAGAAAAGAAATCCAAGTTTGTGAAGAAATAGGCTATAGTTAGGAAACCTGAGGAGAACTCAGGCGGAGACTCCCTTAGCACAACGTGCGGTAGAAAATCTGAGAGACTGAGGCTCCTGACAGGAAGATTTTAGAGGGAGGTGTTAGCTGATTGGCTCTCTTCTAGAGTTTGGTCCTTTTTACAAAAGGACAAAGATAGGCTACTAAGGTGAGGCCCTTAGGCCTACTTCTCTCTATATATGTCTATAGGACATTACTTTTCTATGTACCGGAGACTCCCGTCTCAATGACGGGACATGATTCAGGCATTTGAATCTATGAAAGACACCCATAATACTGGATAAAGATGTGGTACTCCCGCGCCTCTTACACCATTTTGAGAATTTACCGTCCGCTCTTAAACCGGCACTGTTTAAGGGACTGGAACTAGAGATGAGGAAATTCATCTGGAACAGGACGCGCAGCAGAGTGGCCTTGTCCAAGATGTACCTCTCTACAACTAATGGAGGCCTTTCGCTGCCAAATACGGAGCAGTACTACCTTGCAGCCCAGCTCCAGTGGGTGGCAAGATGACTGATTGCACGACACCAGGAAGAATTAGCGTCTCAGACGCCAGAACTCACGCATTTGCAGGTGGTGGAATTATTACATCCCAGTAGGAAAGGCAGACAGCCAACCCAACTGTTGTTGAAGGTGGCCCACTACTGCTTCAGTCGCAGTCGGCGAGTCACACGCGGCGTGACCCCATATGCGTCGTCCCTCCCCATTGCGGGCATGCCCAGAACGCACCGATCTATCACTAGGGCGGAACTACCGCAATGGAAAGTGGTAGGCATCCTAACACTAGGTGACCTGTATAGCGACAGGCAACTCCTACCTTTCAATGAGCTTGCCGAAAATACAGGCCTACCACAGGGAGAGTTCCTACTGCATGCGGCGCAAGACATGGTGCAACATAGCGCAGAAGCTGGCCACACATTTAACCATACAATACCTGCATGAATAAGGGACAGGCCGTTACCTAGTCAAATAGTTTGCGGAGTCACTGAAGGTACACACAGCACCGCAGTTGAGCTCCCTACGGGCTCATTGGGTGCGGACCTGCAGCGTCCCAGCATCGAGCGCGAATGGACAGCCATTCTCGAAGGCCCCACTAGGGTTCCCCCTAAACCAAGATTCCATGTCATCCAGTATTACATAGCACACAGGGCTTACCTGACACCAGCCAAGATTAATAAATATTTCAATCGAGCCGACGCCGGTTGCCCAAGATGCGAAGAAGTAGAATGCAACCTGCTTCATATGCTTTTGACCTGCTCAGCCCTACAACCATATTGGGGTGCACAGAGCGCACACTAAATTTGTCATGGGAGGTGTGCATATTGAGGTTGTACCAGAAGTCCAGCAAATACATGGTAACGTCCAGATACATAGATCTGGGGCTCATGGTGGCCAAACGTTTAATCACGCGGCGCTGGAAATCTCCTGAACCCCCTACAGAGAGTGCCTGGTTTCAATCACTACTCAGCTGGACACAGGCGGAGATTCTAGCACTGCATCGAGAGGATGCGATAGGTGTTCGTAAGCAGCCACTTGCGGTGAACTGGGATTTATTCCTGACAGACTTTCGCACAATCTGGCAGAACCCGGTCGAGGCACCAAACAACATATCTGAGTGAAGCACAGACCAGACCTGGCGGGTTGGCTGGAGCATAAGGGCCGAGCTAGAGTGTTCATGGCGCGCTCAGCAACATACAAAGGGCAACTAATTTTAGGTTCCTTACTGACATTTCCCAAGCCAATCTTCGCAGAATGCAACAGGCACTAATTGTGAAATAAGAGCCTAGGTGTGGCATATCGTTTGTTCAACACACAACCTAGCGCCGCGCGGAAGCAAACAGATAGGTCCCGTAGAAGGATGATATCAGATGTACACCATAGTGCAATGTTTCAATGTCTAAATCTTTGAGAAAAAGGAGCTAATGTGTTATTTCCCTTGTTATATCAATGTTATGTTCATATTGACTTATCGTATATTCACTAGGTCAGCGTAGCCATCCTTGCAATGTCGAGTAAGATTCTAATGTTTTTAGTCGAGAGGTGCTGTACTGCAAACCTGCTGAGGGAAACCTATTGAATCAAAACTGTACTGTGATACAACTGTGTAACCTGATGTGCATTGCAACTATGAAACTTAATAAACAAATTTAAACAACAAAATAATATTTCAATCCCACTGAATAACACTGTAGTTTACTGGTAGGCTGGTATGCATGGAAAGTACACCCCAGATTAGCTGGAACAGGGTGACACTACCATATAACTGGGGCAGTCTGGTGAGCTCAAGCACACTCTTTCTAGCCTGCAGAGGCACATTTCGCCAGCTCCTGGTACAGTGAGGGATCCCTTTGCCATATGTGGCTGTAAAAAGTTATATGATCGTTCTATTGCTATTGTACGCCTCAGTACCCAAACGGATATTAGCCATCCGGCTTGCACACTGTGGGCCTGGCATTGTACTGCAACTGAGACAGGTTCAATGGTACTCTGTGCGCAATAGTTGCCATTGAGAAATAACCCCCTTCTGTCAGTGACCTCAGTGCATAAGCCCAGAAGCAATTGGGTCCATTGAGGATAGCCAATCCGTTCCTGATTGTATTGCCTATTACTTACGTCACTTAGTAGAAAATCATATAGGAGTATCTGTCACTAAAGTGTCTGCAATCTACTGAAGTGTTCCCGCTTTTCTTTTCTTTCTTGTGAAAATATTTTAGCCTGTTGAATCTGGGGGCTTCCTTAAAATGTAAGAACTAGACTGTGCTTACTTCTTCCCTACATATCACTAAACATGTTTAAGCACAAACAACTGAAACCCAAATCTTGTTTCTCATAGGCGTTTTGAAATGCTTTCGAATTTGATCCAGTTGGAGTTCAGAATAAACAAGGTTGGTTTGGACCTATATTAGTTGTTTTTGAACCACAGAACCTGGGAGAGAGCTTGTACAGGCATAAGAGGAATTTTAGCATGATGAATTATATATTTCTTTTTTGCAACTGGTGTTCTTTAGCTTCTTTTCTGGGCGACCCACCCTGAACTAGCCCTTTTCATCTCTTATTTAGGCCCTATTTTGAACTTGACTTCTGACAACTTGGATTAGGTGCTACATTACTATGTTGGTGTTTTTGTCACATATTATGGAAGTTTAAGAGCAGTGTGGTGTTCCATATCTGCTTTAGGGTTTCTTAGTGTTACCAACCCTAGACAACTTTTATTAATGATTAACAGGGTGTTGCATAAGCCTCTATTGACCGTTTTTCAAATATCATGAGTAATATAATGTCCACTACTTTTCATTCTATAATCTGTATTCTTTCCAATGGAAGACTGCTTAGCTGAAATGCCCTGTCTGATTGGACATACAATCTTTTTCCTCTAAGCTATCTTTTACGAAAAATGCCAAACTTAATTCATTGTAACTATATGGAATCTATAATGACGCTGACTTTTTTGTGAATACTTCATAACGTCATCAATGGACAAAAATATGGTTTCAGGATAAGAAGATTATTTTCTACAGTAATAAAAACTATCTGGAACAGTGAAAAGACAGGCAAGTACATTTATACGTCATCGTCTTTTCAAATGCCTCTGTTTCCTATACCTCTGGGATTCTGCAATGGGGTAAGAACTTTAAAACACAGTTTGGTTCAACATCGTTTTTGCCACCAATTGGCTAGTTAAAGATCTCTGGTGCACTATCACACATCAGCTCACACAGTCAACGAAACAATTAATGTAATAAACTCCTTACAATCACAAGCTGAGGATGCTTGTCATCATTATTTAGATGGCATAGTAGTATGCCTTGCGTACATTTGGTTGAATCATATACATCCATCTGAAATGACAGCAGTTTCAGCCAACAAATGAGCTGCCATTCTGGCCATGGACATATCACAGGAGATTAATCCCCAGTGACAATGTTCATAACTAATACAAACATTTATTATTTGAGTAAATGGATTTAGCAATGTATGTGCAGCAGTGTGCTATTCTCTATCCAGAATCATCTTTTCATACATATAAAACAATAACCCTAATGTTTGACACAATACAGAGGTTTCTCTAAACACAGAAACCCCCGTACAAAAAATCCCATTGTCAAAGTACTCCTTTTCAGATTTACTGACAATGAAAATCATTTTTCTGAGAACGACCGTGTTGACATTTATTTCGGTTTATGGAAAGCAAACATATTCTGTGAGTTATCCCACTAAACAGAAATTGTGAGACCCTTCACTTCATGCCAAAATCAAGCCCTAATAATCAAATCCAATATAAAGTGATAAAACCTGCAAAGAGCTAAATGCGACAAAGAAAAAAGGTATTACTGAGGCATGCCTTCGAAAAACACCCTCTTGTGTGAGAAAAATATTTATATGAAAAAGAAATAACTAAAAGAGAATCGGACTCTATCCCAACAGGCAAGGAAATCATCTGATGAGTGGCTTCCTGTTGACGTCATCATGCTATCTATACAAGACTCCTCATATAAATTATATGCTATATATTTTTTTAATCATGTTCCTAGATTGTGTGTGTGAAGCAAACATGACAATCAATATATGTCCCCCACGCTGGAGAAAGGATCTTAACAATTTAAAAGAACAATAGTTACTTACCTGTAATCTGTGGTTCTCCAGTATTGGTGTCTTTCATAGATTCACATGCCTGAATCATTCCCCGTCGTCGGAGTGGGAGTCCCACGGTACATAAAAAAGCAATAAAATGCTATAAATATATAGTAATACCAATAGAAATGAACCAGGAAGTAAAACAGCCAATGGTACAGTAGGCAAAAACTTCCCATCTATGACTATCATAGTCATTTTGTATAGTCCAAACTACAGCCAATCAGGCGCCAGCACCCACCAGAATGTTCTCCCCAGAGGCTCAGGCTCTCAGATTTTCTCGCAAGGAGTGAAGGTAAACCATAATAGCCTAGAAAGCCTCTGAGGGGAGGTGGGCGGGTTGCATGTGAATCTATGAAAGACACCAATACTGGAGAACCACAGATTACAGGTAAGTAACTATTGTTCTTCTCCAGTATTAGGGGTGTCTTTCATAGATTCACATGCCTGAATCAGAGTAGCTAGCAGTACATATCTTTGCTGAACAGACGCTCATAACACCCAGCTTGTCAGCTAGTAATGTAAATAACAATGCGAAGTGAATAAACACATATCATATAAAGCATAACATAATGCAATCAAGAAAATATGTGAAAAACATAACATAAGAAGCGTCTGACAGCAGAACACAAGGAGGTGGGAAACAGAGGCTCACCTTAATGAAACAGGTTCCGTAGAACAGCTCGACCCACAGAAGTATCGGCCTCGCTGATGGACTCTAGACAGTAATGTCTGGTAAAGGTATGGCGACTCGCCCAAGTCGCCGCCTTGCAGATCTGCTGAAGTGGGACTCCAGCGAATAAGGCCGTAGATGAGGAGACTGCTCTTGTAGAGTGCGCTCTGGGCGCAGATGGTAAAGGTCTCCCGGCCTGTGCATGGCAAAAGGCAATGGCAGCAGATATCCATCTTGCAATAGTCTGTTTTGATACTGCCTGCCCTTTACGAATCGCACCGTAGGTAATGAACAACTGGTCAGAGGTGCGTACAGCAGAAGTTCTTTGTAGATAGAATTTGAGACATCTTCTAATGTCAAGCGAGTGTAAAGCTCTTTCCGCAGGAGTTTGCGGGTCTGGAAAAAATGATTTAAGAACAACAGGTTCGTTCAGATGAAAATCCGAAGGCACTTTAGGAATGTATTTGGGATTTGTGCGAAGTATGACAGAATCGCTAGTGAATTGGAGGAAAGGATGATGAACAGTGAAAGCTTGGATATCACTAACTCTCTTGGCGGATGTTAAGGCTAAAAGCAGTGATACCTTCCATGAAAGATACTTCAAGTCAGCTCGATGGATGGGCTCAAATGGGTGACGCATGAGTTGACCCAGGACCACATTCAGATGCCACAAAGGAGGTGGACGACGTACTGGAGGGAACATTCTAAAGAGACCCTTAAAGAACTGTTGGATAATTCTTGATGAATACAGAGAATTGGACCCATCCTGTCGATATCTGGATATTGCAGCCAGAAATACTTTCAAAGTAGCATGGGACAGACCTGTTCGTGCCAACTGCAAGAAAAAAGGAAGAATTTCCTCAGGCTTTGCCAAAAAGGGGTGAACACCTGCTGAACGGCACCAGATACAGAAGCGTTTCCATTTGAGACTGTAAGTCTTGATGGTTGCGGGTGCTCTAGCTTTGGCCAACACCTCTTTACAGTCTGCTGGGATGTTCAAGTGTGCAAACTCATGGTGTTCAGGAGCCAAGCCGCTAATCTCAGCGATGCTGGGTCCGGATGGAAGACTTGACCTTCCTGAACACTGAGCAAGTTCGGGATTGGATGTAACTGAATTGGTTTGCTCTCTGATAGTAGGAGGAGCTCCGTAAACCAATACTGGCGCGGCCATCTGGGCGCGATCAGGATCAGTCGGCAAGGTTCCTTCCTCATCTTCCGCAGAACCCTGGGGACTAACGGAATCGGTGGGAAAGCGTACGCAAACCTCAGGGACCAATCGAGGGAGAATGCATTCCCCAGAGAATTCTTGTGGGGGTGCCAGCTGGCGAAGCTCAGGCATTTGCTGTTGGTACTTGTCGCAAATAGGTCCAGGTCTGGCCAACCCCACTGATGAAAGATGTGGTCCACTGTGTTCTGGTGAAGCTCCCATTCGTGGTTGGTGATTGTGGTCCTGCTGAGTGCATCCGCAAGGACGTTTTCCGTTCCCGGAACATGCACCGCATGCAACTGTACATTGTGGTGAAGAGCCCATGTCCATAATTCCTGCGCCTCTTGAGACAGGAGAAGAGATCGAGTTCCTCCCTGTTTGTTGACGTAGTGCATACTTGTTGTGTTGTCTGTTCTTATCAACACATTGGTGTTCTGAATGATGGCACAAAACGCCTTGAGGGCAAGAAAAATGGCTCTCAGTTCCAAACGATTGATGTGCCACCGTTTCTGTTGCACAGTCCATTTGCCACTGATCGTGAGGCCTTGCAGATGAGCCCCCCAGCCCTCGAGGGATGCATCTGTAGTGATGGTGAGACTTGGTGGTTCTTGAAGGAACGCATGACCCTGACTGAGATGACACCCCTGTGTCCACCACAGAAGAGACTCTTTCATGAGTGGTGTGATTTGAATGAGGTCCTCGAAAGTGCCTGAAACCTGTTGCCACTGCAGGGCTAGTTCCTCCTGGAGCGGCCTCATTTGAAGCCGGCAATTTGGAAGTAATGGAATACAAGCCGATGCCATCCCCAGAAAGGATTTGTATAGTCGGACAGAAACTGACTTTCTTTGCATGAGATCTTGTGCTAGCCGACTTATTTTCATTTGTCTCTCCTTGGAGACGAAAGCTTTGCATTTGTGAGTGTCCAACATTGCTCCTAAGAATGCTATTCTTTGAGACGATTGCATTTGGGATTTGGAGAAATTTATTGTCAGGCCTAGAGACTGAAACAGGTGGAGACACTGGTGAAGGTGACGTTGAACGGTGCCATGAGAATTGGCCTTTATAAGGCAATCGTCCAGATATGGGAAAATTTGTATCCCCTCCAGCCGGAGGTGCGCAGCTACTGGGGCTAAAACCTTCGTAAAAACTCTTGGAGCTGACCGTAGTCCAAATGGAAGGACTTTGAATTGGTAGTCTCTGCCAGCCACCCTGAAGCGAAGGAATTTCCTGTGGCGAGGTAGGATGGGGATGTGAAAATATGCATCCTGGAGGTCTAGGGTGACCATGCAATCTCCCGATGATAAAAGATGCAGAATTTCTTGAAGAGAGAGCATCCGGAATGTCAATTTCCTTAGGTATTTGTTTAATGCTCGAAGATCGAGGATCGGGCGCCACTCCCCGTTCTTCTTTCTGATCAGGAAGAACCTGGAGTAAAATCCTAGTCCTCTCATCCTCTGAGGAACGCTCTCGATAGCTCCTTTTTGTATCATCATTTTGATTTGGGTAAGCAGCTCCTTCAGGTGAGCTGGAGGCGGGCCCTTTGGCGGTACATTTGGGGGAAATTTTTCGAATTCTAGGGCATGGCCCCTGGCGACAATATCCAGGACCCATTTGTCCGTTGTTATCGACTGCCAATTGGAGTAAAATTTGGAGATTCTTCCGCCAAGTCTTTTGAGAGGGTGAAAAGACGGTGGTGGCAGGTGAAAAATATCATTGTCGCTTGTCCTTGCCGCGGTATGTAGCCCTACCCCTGTTTGGGGTGTATTGAGATTTTTTCTGCCCATAAGACTGGTAGCGCTGATTTTGGTAGCGCTGATTACCCTGACGGTATGAGGATTGTTGATGTTGTTGCTGGTATCCACCTCTATTGAAGGACGTTCCTCGTCCTCTCGCTCCTCGAAAGGGCGGCTTGTGAAATTGTAGAGTGCCTAAGGATTTGGCCGTTTCGGTATCCTTCTTGATAGTCTGTAAGGCCTCCTCTACCTCGGGGCCGAATAAATATTCGCCATCAAATGGCATGTCTAGAACTCGGTTTTGCACTTCCTGTCTAAAGGCAGTGGAACGTAACCACCCCTGTCTACGGAGAACCGCAGCCCCTGCTAATTGGCGAAAACCTGTAGATGCCACATCAACAGCTGAATCAATTATCTCTTCAGAGGTCCTTTGACCTTCACTGAGAATCTGGAGTGCTTCCGCCTTGGATGGCTCAGGGAGTAGATCGATAAATGGTGAGATGTCAGACCACATTTGACGGTCGTAACGACCTAAGATGGCTAATGCGTTGGCAGCACGGACAGTTGTTGCAGCCATGGTGGAAACTCGTTTTCCTATTGAGTCTAGGCGTCTGCCATCTCTATCCGGCGGTGCCGTAACTGCAGAGGACGGATTTCTGGCCCTTTTCTGAGCCGCCTGGACAATTACCGAGTCAAGTTTTGCTTGTCCAATGAGACAGGCAGGCGTCTTGTCTGGAGCTTTATATTTCTTATCAATTCTTGGCAAGACTGGAGGAATGGAAGCCGGCGTTGACATCACCTTAACACCTTCCTTCCAGATGAATTCCACAATGGGTATTGTCTTAATTTGTCGTCTGGGCTGATCTTTAAAATCGTAAAGGAAACATTCTTGTTGAGTATGCTCCATTTTCATATGAAAACGTGCGGTTGCACGTTCCATCAGCAAGTGAAAATTTGCTACATCAACAGGAGGGGAGGCCGACGCAGTCTGAGGAGATGTAGAAGGAGATTGGACCTGATAGTCCTCCCACTCCGATAAATCATCCACTTCTCCTTCTTCCCGTTGGTCGTCATCTTCCGAGGATTGCGGGTCCTCTTCGTGAGCAGGTTGTGGGTGTGAAGGTGGGCACATCGATGGGAGCACGGGTGGAGGCGTTTCCGAAATTGGAGTTGCTTGTCCAGAACCTGCCGATTCCGAAGGTGGAAACCTCCGATAGTAATCGTCCAGCATAAATTGTAAGTTGGATATTAAATCCAAAGGCACTTGAGCAACAGGGGTAGTGACAGGCATCGATACGTCAGCAGGAGAGTGAGGATCCTCACATTCATCATCTTGAAGTTTAATATGTAACTCCGATGGACTAGTGGCTTGTCCAAAAGTATTCTGGACCATCTCATTGTCACTGTCAGAATCCAGTAGTTGGTCTGGGACTTCAGAGGACACCTTGTGAGGTGAAACACGTAGGGGTGAAAGCCTCATTACAGTGTTGCGCAGCTGTTCTGCTGCTTGGCGTGGTGTTAAAAACACCGTCGACGGAGACCACACCTGTAGTGCCGTGCATGAGGATAACTGCGGTGTCGTCGGAGGGTTAACTTCCGATGGATTTGTCGTCGACGGATCACCTCTCGTCGACGGGACACTTTTCGGCAACGAAATAGTCGTCGTCGACGGGACACTCGTCGTCGACGGAAGACCTGTCGTCGACGGGACACTCGTCGTCGACGGGACACTTGTCGTCGACGGGACACTCTTCGTCGACGGGACACTCTTCGTCGACGGGACACTCTTCGTCGACGGGACACTCTTCGTCGACGGGACACTCTTCGTCGACGGGACACTCTTCGTCGACGGGGCACTCTTCGTCGACGGGACACCCTTCGTCGACGGGACACCCTTCGTCGACGGGACCGTCTTCGTGGACGAGTCACTCCTCGTCGACGGTGGTATTTTCGTCGACGGCGTAGAGCCTGACGACGAGCCCGTCGACGGAGTCTTTTTCGTCGGCGGTAAAGCCTTTAAAGACGTCGACGACGAGGCGTCGACGACGGACGTCGACGAAATAGGCCTCACAGAAACAAAAACCATCGTTGGAGATGCCGTAGACGAGGACATAACCATACTAGGTTTAGGAGATGAAAATGTTACCGTAGATGTCACTGAAGTCGTCGTTCTCGTCGACGAGGAAGCTGAAGAAGACTTCACAGGAGGCGGAGATGAATTCTGTGGTAAAATCCTGTCAGAAGATAGGGGAAGCTTGAGTTTTTTCACCCTTGAGGAAGCAGAAGCGCCTTCCATGCCCCTGGAGGTGGGGACAGCCTGAGAAGTGGAAGGCTGATCCAGTCCTTTAGCAGGTGGTTGTTTTTTAGGTAGTTTAGCCTTGGGAGATGACATTCCCTCAGGCGCAGATCTCTTCCTGGAGGCTGAAGTGGAAGCAGAGGTGACACTGTCTACTTCTGAAACAGTATTAGAAGAATCCTTTAGCCTCTTCAACCACAGCAGTAAACGACCCTCTCTATCTCTGAGAGTCTTCTGAGGCATGGTTCTGCAGATTTTACAATCAGAGGCCTGGTGGTCTGGGTAGAGACAATAAATACACTTTTTGTGTGGATCCTTCTCAAAAAGCCGAGGCTTACCACAGCAGTCACAGGCTCTGAAGAGAGATTTCTTTGAAGACATCCTGAAGAGAAGACACAGATGAAGTAGAAGTTAGAAAAACTGAGCAGAGCTCAGGGAGACTCCCTTCACACGACGTGCGGTAGAAAATCTGAGAGCCTGAGCCTCTGGGGAGAACATTCTGGTGGGTGCTGGCGCCTGATTGGCTGTAGTTTGGACTATACAAAATGACTATGATAGTCATAGATGGGAAGTTTTTGCCTACTGTACCATTGGCTGTTTTACTTCCTGGTTCATTTCTATTGGTATTACTATATATTTATAGCATTTTATTGCTTTTTTATGTACCGTGGGACTCCCACTCCGACGACGGGGAATGATTCAGGCATGTGAATCTATGAAAGACACCCCTAATACTGGAGAAACATAAATATCTTACTTCTACATGTGTCTCGAACTTCTAGATGTGAAAACAGAAAAATACGAAATTACAAAAATATGTACAAAAGATAGAACTAAAAATTGGACTGAGCACTCTTTTAATGCAAACTTTCGGACAAAAGATAAAGTTTAACTTACAGAGTTTTTCAAACAGTCATCGTCCACATCAAAATTTGACGTATCGGTTGGACTGCTGACCTCCGGAATGTAAGGTGCTTCACAGTTTCTAATATTGTCCCAGTCAATGCCCGCAAAGAAAGGGTGGCTTTTAAAATCTTCTATCCCGTTCTGCCCAAGTCGGTGCTCTCTGCTACAGATGAGCCTTCTGACAAGGTCCTTGGCATTTTCAGACACATCTGCCACATGCGCAGGAAACTGGAACCTTTCCTGAAGAGCCAAGAAAAAAGTCACATTAGTGAAAAGTAATTACTTTATCTTACATCAACTAAACTTTCCTTCCTGTTACAAACTGATGTATTATTTAAGAAGTGAATTCTGTGGGATTGCTAGCAAGTCTAGGGCGAAATTAGCATTACGACAGAGTAATTAACGTAATTTGGGTAATTTTGCGTGAAGTTCCTGAAATTATGCTATTACGTCACATCATGCAGACATGTGCCATCTGCAGTAAAAATGTACTGCAAATACATGAGAACAACACGAACGACAGAGCTTAAGTAGCTTTTATTCACAATGCTTTTGTTTTTCTGCGCTACTTTTTAGAACTAAAATGGAAGCTTGCATCTAAAATAGAAGTGCACATCTTGTTAAAAAATACAGTGCCGGGGGGCGTGGCCGACTGCCGAGCATGGCGGCAGCTTGAATCGGGAGCTCCGCAGGGCAAACCGGCCCGCGCAATCATCCGCATTAATATTCGCACTGTGACCCGCTCGAAGGAGTGAAGTCGGCTCGGGGAGGCAAGCGGCACACTTTAAGCCGCCCCCGGTGAAAATCCGACAACTGGAGGTGACCCGATCGGCGAAGGAGCATTGAGGCCTCCGTGTTCTCAGCGGCACCGGCCTGGAGTGCCTAGCGAGTCCGACCGGAAGTCCGCACTGATCGGCTGGAGGGCGGTGACTCTGACCGGCGCCCATAACCCAACGGCGGTAAAACCGCACCAGTGAGTACCGGACACACCGCGGCAGCCGGCGGACACCGGAACGGCTGCCGCATCAGAAATCAGAAGTGGGGGGTGCGTTTCCCACGCATACGGAGTAGGCGCCCTGGCGAACTGAGACGTCCCTATCCTTTGGCGGCGCCATCTTGGTACTGTACGGGCGGCCGGGAGCCCGCACACACGGCACAGTGGGGGAGAAGCGCCTGGAAATACCCAACCCGCTCGCAGCCCGGTGAGTCGGAAGCTACCCCGTAGCTGAGTAGGGGAAGGGCGGTGCTCACAGCCTGATAACAACAGCACTCAAAGCATCAATGGCATCACAGCAATAGATAGTACCTGAAGGGGGAGATCTGGCCTGGCGACTCGGCCACACACCATTGTAACTGACTGGCGAGGGACTACGCCGATATCGACCGCCACCCACGAGGTACACATAGCTCAGACACCGCTGGCAGCGCATCTCAACTTCACGACAGGGGGTGCTGCGACGAACACGGAGGGACTGACCACTCGCGTGGAGAGCCACTGGCTGGCAAAGACCAGGAACGGACACCGGGGGGCTACAGTGCACTGCAATCTGGGCTCCTGCACTTTGCTACTACAACGCCTC